>NC_053026.1:587916579-588278396 GCF_003073215.2 Triticum urartu
CCCTCCCCTTCCCCTATATATAGTTGAGGTTTGGGCTGCTCATAACACGCGATTTGATCTCTCTCGTTGGTGCAGCCCTCCCTCTCTTTCTCCTCATATCCCGCGGTGCTTGGCGAAGCCCTGCAGGATTGCCACACTCCTCCACCACCACCACGCCGTTGTGCTGCTGCTGGATGGAGTCTTCCTCAACCTCTCCCTCTCTCCTTGCTGGATCAAGGCATGGGAGACGTCACCGGGCTGTACGTGTGTTGAACGCGGAGGTGCCGTCCGTTCGGCACTAGGATCTCCGGTGATTTGGATCACGACGAGTACGACTCCTTCAACCCTGTTCTCTTGAACGCTTCCGCTTAGCGATCTACAAGGGTATGTAGATGCGCTCTCCTTCCCCTCGTTGCTGGTTTCTCCATAGATAGATCTTGGTGACACGTTGGAAAATTTTGAATTTCTGCTTCGTTCCCCAACAGACGAGTATGACTCCATCAACCCCGTTCACTTGAACGCTTCCGCTTAGCGATCTACAAGGGTATGTAGATGCACTCTCCTT
The DNA here is from genome assembly GCF_003073215.2 of Triticum urartu. Classification (NCBI taxonomy): domain Eukaryota; kingdom Viridiplantae; phylum Streptophyta; class Magnoliopsida; order Poales; family Poaceae; genus Triticum; species Triticum urartu. Next base: position 587,917,124 of record NC_053026.1, read on the forward strand.
CCCTCGCTGCTAGACTTCTCCATAGATTGATCTTGGTGATGCGTAGAAAACTTTGAATTTCTGCTACGTTCCCCATTAGTCTCCTCCTTCCTGATCCAGCAAGGGGAGAGGAGAAGTTGAGGGAGAGCTCCGGCAGCACGACGCCGTGGTGGTGGAGCTAGCGGTTCTCCGGCAGGACTTCGCCAAGCACTACGAAGGAGGAGGAGGTGTTGGAGGGTGGAGGGTTGCGCGAGGGGAAGGGGTGCGGCTGCCGTCCCACCCCTCACTATTTATAGGGGGAAGAGGGGGTCGGCCCCCCTAGATGCATCTAGAGGGGGGCGGCGGCCAGGAGGGGGAGACTTGCCCCCCAAGCAGGTGGGAGGCGCCCCCTCCCCCTAGGGTTTCCAACCCTAGGCGCCTTGGGCCATTGGGGGCGCACCAGCCCACTAGGGGGCTGGTTCCCACCCATATTCAGCCCACTAAGTACTCTGGGGCAGGTGGCCCCACCCAGTGGACCCCCGGACACCTTTCGGTGGTCCTAGTACATTATCGATAACCCCCGAAACCATTTCGATGACTTAAACTGGACTTTCCATGTATAAATCTTCACCTTCGGACCATTCTGGAACTCCTCGTGACGTCCGGGATCTCATCCGGGACTCCAAACAACCTTCGGTAACCACATACAATTTCCCATAACAACTCTAGCGTCACCGAACCTTAAGTGTGTAGACCCTACGGGTTCGGGAACCATGCAAACATGATCGAGACATCTCTCCGGCCAATAACCAACAACGGGATCTGGATATCCATGTTGGCTCCCACATGTTCCACGATGATCTCATCGGATGAACCACGATGTCGAGGATTCAATCAAACCCGTATACAATTCCCTTTGTCCATCAGTATGTTACTTGCCCGAGATTCGATCATCGGTATCCCCATACCTCGTTCAATCTCGTTACCGGAAAGTCTCTTTACTCGTTCCGTAACGCATGGTCCCGTGGCTAACTCCTTAGTCACATTGAGCTCATTATGATGATGCATTACCGAGTGGGCCCAGAGACACCTCTCCGTCATACGGAGTGACAAATCCCAGTCTCGATTCGTGCCAACCCAACAGATACTTTCGGAGATACCTATAGTGCACCTTTATAGCCATCCAGTTACATTGTGATGTTTGATACACCCAAAGCATTCCTACGGTATCTGGGAGTTGTACAATCTCATGGTCTAAGGAAATGATACTTGACATTAGAAGAGCTCTAGCAAACGAACTACACGATCTTGTGCTATGCTTAGGATTGGGTCTTGTCCATCACATCATTCTCCTAATGATGTGATCCCGTTATCAACGACATCCAATGTCCATGGTCAGGAAACCACAACCATCTATTGATCAACGAGCTAGTCAACTAGAGGCTTACCAGGGACATGTTGTGGTCTATGTATTCACACATGTATTACGGTTTCCGATTAATACAATTATAGCATGAACAATAGACAATTACCATGAACAAGGACATACAATAATAACCACTTTATTATTGCCTCTAGGGCATATTTCCAACACCCAAGTACTTCATTCTTTTATGGTAATTATTTGTCACATTTATTTACGTGACTTTATCACCATTTTAGAAGTTTTTTCCTTAGTGCTTCAACTACTTAAAAAATGCATCCTAGGGAAAAATGGTAAAAAGACATGCGCGAATGCGGTAAAATCCCACAAAGCCTACCATGTAGGAACATTAAAATCATCACATTTTTGGACTCATCATGATGCGAGGAAGAGGTGGAGCGATGGCTGTGAGTCAACGACGAGCCATAGGTGAAGCATCGAGCCATAGCCAACAAGGGTTGGAGGCGAGGACGAAACTTGAGTGGCTTGGGTGTGGGTGCAGGTCACCGACATCGAAGAGGGGGATTAAAGGGAAGGTCGGGGCGATGCTGGACCTGCGGAGATGACAGGGAAGGGAAGCAAGGTGGCACGGTAGCGTTGCCAGCCGTGAGTGGCAGGAGCCAGCAGTTTTTTCAGGGCATGCCGGCACGTCGGGGGGGGGGGGGTAAGGAGAGGATATCCGTGACACTAAGGAAGAAGGGGAGGAAGAAGAAGCCGCCCGAAGATAGGCCAGCCAACACACTTGTGAACTCGTCCCAAGCCATTATTTTGAGCGAAACGTCCTACATAGATCAATCTTGCCAAATCGTGTTTGACACTTCACGCGCCAAAGAGAGGCCAATGCGTATGCGGCGCACACCCCCCTGACCGAATGGGCCGGCCCACTCAGCACTACACCGGGCAATGCAGTTTTACTACTGTTTTTTCATAGTTGTTTATGTCTGTTTTTTGTTCTTTTTTCTTTAATTTTAATTACCATGAACTTTCTTCAAATTCGTGAACCTTTTCAAATTGATGAACTTTTCTCGAACCCGTGAACTTTCTTTTCGAATGTTTGTGATGATCTTTTTTTTCAAATTCAGGTACTTTTTAAAAACTCATGAACTTTTCTCAAACCCATGAGCTTTCTTTTCGAATGTTTGTGATGATCTTTTTTTCAAATTCAGGTATTTTTTTAAAATTCATGAACTTTTCTCAAATTCATGAATTTTTTAATTTTGTTTTTTTTCAAACCGGTGAACATTTCCTTTCAATTTTGTGACGAACTTTTTTCAAATCCATGAACATTTTTGATATTTATGAACTTTTTCCAAACACATGAACATTTTCTTGGAATGTTGTGATCAACTTTTTAAAATTCATGAATATTTTTTCGAATATTCAGTTTTTTATTTCATCATTTTATTTTTGCAAAAGTTAGTGGTCAACGGTATCGGCCAATTTTCGACAGTGAGTTACTACCTTCGTCCTAATTTATTTGTTCCCATTGTATTTTGGGTCAAAGCTTGACCACATATTTGACTAGCATAATGTTAATGCATCTCATAAAAAATATATCATTGAATTCTTATTTGAATATATTTTTTGATGATACTATTTTTTATTTATACTTTTTTTGGCATCATATTTATATTTTTTCGAACCCTAAACACGAGGGCACCAGTAAACCAGGCGGAGGTAACGGTGAAACGGTCAGACCACGAACCAACGAACCAACGAACCGGGAAACTACTCGCTCGCTCAGGGTCGCGTGAACAACAGTTTGTTTGACCGGCCCACAACAGGCGCTACGTACTTACGGGCCAGCCCAGTTTCAGCCCACCCAAAACAGACGGCCGATCCATTCTCCGTCCAATTATAAACCCTAGCCCACAAAAACCTCTCGTCCCATCGCAACCGCGAGCACCCCCACCCAGCTCCCACGGCCGTTCCCTGCAGCGCACGCCGGCGATGGGCAAGGGGAAGCAGCGCGTCCGCGCCCGCGGCGACGGCGCCGGAGGAGAGCCTGCCGGGGAAGGCGAAGCTGCCGTCGCCGGAGGCGGCGGCGCTGCCGGCGGGGGCCACACCCCCTCCACTGTCTTCGTCTCCAACCTGCCGTACACCTACAAGTCCTCCGATGTAAGGGCGAGCTCGTAGTCGAGGCGCCCCCCCTCTCTACTAAGCTGTGAGGTTACTCAGTGTTGGGTGTTGGGTGTGATTTTCCGCTTGTGCTGTTGCTGTGCAGCTCGAGACGGTGTTCAGCGAGGTCGGGCCGGTGAGGCGCTGCTTCATGGTCGCGTCGAAAGGTGAGCTGATCAGCTGACGATTGAGAGATTTGATGGCTCTATATGGTGTTTATCAGTGAGCAATTTCCCGTTGCTTGTGACTAACAACTTCTGTTGCTGTTCTTATTATGCAGGGTCCGAGACGAGCAAAGGATTTGGGTTTGTACAATTGTGAGTTCAGAACTTGATCTGTTAAAGATTTTCAGTACTCATTCTTGCCATGCAATGCCGTGGTTAGCCTAGTTAGCGTGATCAGACGCATCATAACAGTTAGCCTCGGTGCAGTAATTCTTATTCTCATTAGAAGTATCTTACATATTCACTGAGTTCTTCTTGGCAATACGTCACCCACTTGACAGTACTTCTCTTTCCATTTTAATGTGAATTGGGCAGTCCTTCATTTCTATGGTTTGCTTCAACTCGGCATTGAGATAGACTAAATCATTTAAGCTTGGTTGATAGATAAAACTTGGTTCATGTGCTGGTACAACTGAACAATGTATTTCTTCAGAGAAGAGTGTGTTTCTGCTGACAATTATGGAATTACCTGTGCATAAAAATGACCTTGGCCCTGTTAGCATACGTCAAGTACTTGATCAGATTCCTCTTTTTCTTGCAATTGCAAAGTGGTGGAAATTTTTTGTATTTCAGTCACCATGTCGTAGCCAATTGGCTCTGCCCCGTTGGAGTCATGCTACTTCTTGTTCAAACAGGTTTTCGGGCAGCAGTCAAATTGAACTGACTTAAAATGTGTTTGCGTTATATCAGTGCCACTGTTCAGGATGCTGAGCGAGCTATTCAACAAAAGAATGGCTTTGCTGTTGCTGGTAGGAAAATCAGAGTTAAGCTCGCGATACAACGTGCTCCGTTGAAGGAACGTCTGCAAAAGAAAGAGAGTGGTAAATATCAATAATTTTTTGCTTATAAAAGTACTCAATAGATTGAGTTTCTGATGATTTTGCTATTTTTGTTTTTAAGCAGTGCATGTTGACGACTCCAATGCAAAAGATGAGGAAGATGATAATTCTACTCCTGTTCCTGTAAAACATAAGGAGCCCTTGCATAAAGCTGATACAGGTTTCATTTGGAAGTTGTTTAACTTTTTTGCACCATTTCCACTGTTCAGCTATCCATGTGCCAGAACCATGAGTTGGTTGCGAGATCTTATGGGTTTCACCTCTAGCCTACCCAAACTTGTTGGGACTAAAGGCTTTGTTGTTGTTGTTGTTCCACTGTTCAGTTTTCCTATTACTTCAAAATTTTCTGATGTAAGATATTGTGTTGAACTAGGACCACCACAGTTACCGGCCAAGGATACCAAAGTAGCAAAGGAAGTTAGCATTAATGCTACTGATAAAGCAAAAAGTTCTGAAAAGCAAAGGTGTGGACTGGAACACTTCTATATTTACTGGACAATACCACATTACGTAAAATATGTCATGCCATATTGTTGCTAAAATTTGTTCTCCTCTTGTTTTGAATCTTGCCCCTTCAAGTACTATCTTTAGTTATTTGGTCGAAGATATAATGTTGTAGCATTTTTATCTGTTCCAGTTCAACTCAATTTGACTTGTAATTTTTTATCTCCTAATGATAGGATTGCCAAAACCGTTATATTTGGTGGTCTTCAAGACTTCTCTATGGCTAGTGAAGTTTTCCGTCTGGCAGGAGAGATTGGCACAGTAGTGTCTGTAAATTATCCACTTCCAAAAGAGGAAATGGAGCTCCATGGTATGATCTTTTCATGCTCTCTTTTCACTTCCCTGCACCCCACCCCAAGTTTTACTTAATTTTAATTGTATATTATGTTGTCAACACAATAATTATTCTGGTGTGATAGTTCTTTGAGTTCATGCTACATCAGTAATTCCAATCTCTTGTGACGGGTATTACCTTGCTTTAAAATTTCATTTTTGTTATGTAGCGAGATAAGACAGGGGCCCTTAGGTCTAGTCAGGTACTACCTCGACCCAAGTTATGCGGCAGCACCTTGCGAGCAACCGCACCCAGGGCCAGGGAGAGTCAAGAAACTAGGACTAATTTGGTTTACGTCTTGCTTAATCTCAAAACGAGGAACCTCCTTATATAGAGGTGTAGTGCCTAAAGGGTAGAGTAAAATCCTTCCCGTTCGCCTGTTAATCCATAACATGTGGCAACTTCAATTGCATTATTGTTGATATTCATATTCAAATGATTATGATAGTTTTGAATCTTATTTAAAGCTGCATGTCTGGTCTTTTCTAGATAGTGTCTCAGTGAACTAAAAAGTCATTACTCCATCTGCATGTCTCACCTAGCAATATGTTCTCATTACAACTTAGCATGTCAAATGGCCCATTCTTATGCTCGCCGATTGACTGCATGCGTGTTTTCTGATGAAGATGATGCTTATGTTTTGAGCTGTTAATTCTCTACATGACTTGTAATCCTGTGCACGACTCTATACATGTGAGGATTGTCCATATTTGGTATTTGCACATTGCTAGCATATTTTTGATTGGCTTGAATGTTGGACATGATTACTTTGCAGTGCTTAATTTCTTAGTTAACAGTTCTAGTTCCAGCTGCATGTGTATTTTGCTTGGTAAAGAGAACAATTATGTTTTTTTATTCTCCTATCCGTGCACATATGTCTGTTGTGTCCACTAAGTTCTCATTCTCTATTCCTTACTCCTTTTTTTTCATTACATTCTCATTCATTTATTCCTCAATGGAGAAGAATATCTAAACTTCACCAACCTCTTAGTCATGGTTGATAAATGGAGGACATCGGTATTATTACTTATTTCATTTGTTTGACTGAAGCAAGAGCACCGCAAAAGGTTGTGCCGTTAAGGTTTCTTTGTCAGCTTAAGATATGACTGAGAGCAAAGCACCACAAAAGGCCATGTCAGAATTGTCGTGGGATTTTAATAAGAAAATGGAATGAATCCAGTCATGTTTGAATCTTCATGTACTTCACCAGACATTTAGCTCATTTAGCACAACTAGCATGTAATAAAGTTAAAAAAGTGTTAACAGTACAATATGGCATTCATCCCCTCCAGGGCTTGCACGCGATGGGTGCACATCGGATGCGGCAGCAGTACTCTTTTCAAGTGTGAAATCAGCTTGGGAGGCTGTTGTTCTCTTGCATCACAAGGAGATCAAAGGAGCAATTGTTTGGGCTCGTCAACTTGGTGGGGAGGTCAGCCGTCTTCTTGTGTTGTATTTATCTTAATATATGCTGCCATTGCTTTATCTAGTTTGATAGTCTCGTTCCTTTTCTGCAACTAAACGAAATTGAAATCATTATCTAGTTTTGCTTTACTACTACATACCATGCTGGCTCTTTTGCCACCTGTTTTTCTTTACACCTTGGTATGGTAATTAAAAATGGGAGGATGCGCGGTGATTAAAAATTAGTGGATGTGCGGTAATTATAAGTGCTTTCAAACCTTTCTTATCTGGAATTCTCGTATCTATGTTCTGCTATGCCTTCCAGGGTACAATTTTTTCTTTCAAATAACGTAGTTGCAGTTTGAGAGTTTCCCTGAGAGTACACATGTTAGTCATGTACCAGGTAGCTTGTATATTGCTCAGTAAAATGCTAGAGGTTCTAGAGTTTGATATTTTATCACAATCGTGAGAGAAACCATGATCTGATTTCAGTTAGCTATAATTGAGGTTCCCTCAGTTAGCTACAATCGTGAGAGAAACCAATGCTAGAGGTTCCCTCAGACTATTATTCTTTGAATGTCTGGTTCACTTTTTTGTATGATATATTATCACAATGACTACTGGTGCTATTGTGCAAGTGGAAGGTGCCATGATTTTTACATAAAATCCAACTCTTGGTTGATGAGTGTTTCCCCCTTTTGCATGAGATACACAGTTTATCTGTAGAACCAATTCATTACATTTCTGTTCGATTAGTTCAATTTATTTCTATAGTTCGTTCATTTACTTGCAAGTGTCTGAAACTTGTTTGTTGCTATTCAGGGTTCAAAGATCAGGAAATGGAGAGTGATAGTCAGGAACCTTCCATTCAAGGTGCTTGGTTGAATGCAAATCCGTCTCTTCCAAAATTTATTTTCTGGAGCATATGAAAGAGAAACTATACATGCATGTTTCATTCTCACAGGTTACTATAAAGGAGATCATGGACATATTTAGCTGTGAAGGATTTGTCTGGGATGTCTCCATTCCACAAAAATCTGATGATGGGTAATGTTTTTCGTTTAGTCCTTTGTTCCCTTGGTGAGTCAAGCAACTCGTAATATATGCTAAGTTGCTAACTCTGTTGCATTTATTCTTTTTTACAGGAAATCAAAAGGATTTGCTTTTCTGTCTTTCACACGCAAACAGGATGCAGAAAATGTACGGTCAGTACTTTGTTCAGTAAGAGTAAATATTCATTGGAAGTCCTAATTTGCCACGATGTTTCTCTGAACCAGGCTATAAAAAATGTTAATGGAAAAGTTGTTGCAAAGAGAACAGTAGCTGTTGATTGGGCTGTTCCGAAGAATGTATATGCTGTTGCTGCAAAGTCTGATGCTAAGGACGACGGTAAATATAAACTCTTATACCAGCGTTTGTACTGTTGTTCATTCAGAGAGTTCTCATAAAGCTATTAGTTTTCTCTACAGCTAATCCAAGATTTATACTTGTCTGAATCTGAATGATATAATAAACCGATATGGCGATATATTGTAAATCACTCATTTTAGACACTTGATTAAATACCGTGCTGGCTCCTTGATATAGTTCCTCAGGAAACAGGAGTATATTCCATTGTCTAAAGCTACCATGATTGTCCAACTATTTAATTAGTACACTGCATACCTTCTCATAATGTCGTCAACCAATGCTTTGAGTTCTATGAGTTACTATTGTGATTCTGAGAACTGCATGTCCTTTCAGAGTTGGAAGATATATCTGACAGGGGCAGTGACGAGGAATCCTCTGAAGATAATCTTGTCGGAGGAGATGACAGCGATGATAACAGTGAACTTGATCATGAGACTTCGAATCGTCTTCCTGAGGATGATTTCAAAAGTGAAGCGGACATTTCTAGAAAAGTTCTTGAAAATTTGATCAAATCATCAGAGAAGTCTGAGCGGTCTGGTGTTGAGAGTTCTGATATTGATACAGATTCTGAAACAGAAAATGATACACCAGAAAAGAGTTCTGATATCGATACAGATTCTGAAACAGAAAAGGACACACCAAAAAAGAAGCAACCCCAGTCACCTGCAGCTGCCAAGTTGGCAGAACCTAAAGATGTAACAAAGGCAGAAAGTATCATTCCTGCTTCAAAACCTGCATCTGTCATGTTGGCAGAATCTAAACATGTAGCAGAGACAGAAAGCACTGTTCCTTCTTTGAAACCTAAGAAAGAAGATACTGGCCTGGATAGGACAATATTCATAAGCAACCTTCCTTTTGATATTAGCAATGAGGAAGTAACAGAGCGGTTCTCAGTGTTTGGGAAAGTTCAATCTTTCTTCCCAGTTCTGCATAAACTCACAAAGTATGTTTAACCATCTAACCAGAAATATTTTATTTTGTCCATTCTCCACCAGTTGTATTGACCACAGAACCTTCACTTAATGCATTTGTTGATTCCAACAATTTTTGCACTGTCTGTGCAGGAGACCTAGAGGGACTGGTTTTCTCAAGTTTTCTACAGCAGAGGCAGCTGATGCAGCAGTTTCTGCTGCTAATGCTGCTCCTGGATTAGGAATTTTTGTAAAAAGCAGACCACTTAATGTTAAGAAAGCGCTGGATAAGGAGTCAGCTCACAAAAAGGAACTGGAGAAGGGAAAGAACGAGGTTGAGGATCGACGCAACCTGTATTTGTCAAAGGCAAGTTTAACAGTTAACTCTTTTATCTGCACTCCATCCTGCACTCCTATTATTTTCTGTTCCTGAAAGTTTAGTGTCGAAGCAGGAAGGTGAAATACTCCCTGGAACGCCAGCTGCGGAAGGTGTATCAGATGTTGACATGAATAAACGTAGTTGGTAAGAGTTTGTCTTAACTCTTCTTTCTTATGTCTGCATTAGTTCATTCTTATTAAGTAGTATCAATAAAGTCAATGCGATGATTTTGTTATGTTAATTAATAAAATCCTATCTGTCATCTTCATGTAATTTGATGAATTTTCTGAGAATTCATTCTTAGTCTCTTTTTCTGTAAAGACAGTGCCTTTTTTCACTTGCATTTGAATTTTTTACATCTCTATGCCTTTTCCTTGCTTGCAGGGAAATGTTTTTTTTTTCATAAATCAGAACCTTGTTTTCTCTTGTTATCTGCCTTCTGTTATTTTGTGAGCAATGAATAAGAAATGGTTGCTATTTTTATCTTGTAGGTTGGCTAAAAGAAAAGCAGAAATGCTTGTATCTCCAAAATTCCATGTCTCCAGAACAAGGCTTATCATTTACAATTTGCCAAAGACTCTGACCATTAATGATGTAAAGAAGCTTTGCCGAGAAGCAGTAATTTCTCGTGCCACCAAGCAAAATCCTGTCATCCGGAAGGTTTAATTGCGGTTTACCATCCAAGTTTCTCTTGCTATTCTTTAGGTATCTTTCTGAAGCTTATGTGTATGCATTTGTCTCGAGCAGGTAAATATCCTAAACAATGAAAAGAAAGGTCAGGGTGCTGCACAGAAGCATTCCCGGGGGGTAGCCTTTGTTGACTTTCAAGAACATGAGCATGCTCTTGTAGCTCTGAGGGTTCTAAACAATAACCCTGGTACGTTTTTACGCACCTGCCACTTTTAATTAGGCTGGTTGTTGTCATGTTGTGCCAATTGTTCTGCCTTGTGTTGCTACTTCGTGATGTAGCATGTATATATCGAAAAACATTTTGCAGTGAGTTGACTTTGCTTATGTATTTCATCATCCTTAGATTGCACCTACACTTTTAATATTGGATGCATAACACATTTGGGCTGGGTTGCATATAAATACTTATGAAATAATGTACATCATTGTTGTCTTTATCTTATTTACTGGTGCTGTTTGTCAGTGCTGCCTATGTTCACTCATTCATTAACAATCATGGGCTGTCTGCATTTTCATACCGCTGTTTGATGTTCGTTTGTACATAATGACAGGAGTATTGTTTGCTCCTGATAGTTTCACATTTTTATGGGACAATATTTGGTGAAGCCATTTCGTTATGGAAAAATCAAAACAAACTATTTGTATCTCTGACATTCGTTTCTAACCAACGACATGTTGCCTGTTGGTCTCTTTTTTGTATTGCCCACCCTGTTGAATGTTTGCTGCTGAACGCGGAATGGTTTGGTCCGTGTTATCATTTATCTATCATTCTTTACGTGTTTGCAGGAACCTTTGGTACAGAACGTCGTCCAATTGTCGAGTTTGCACTTGAGGATGTTGAAAAAATGAGGCTCCAGAAGATTCGGAACGAACGCAATGGTAGGGCAAAAGAGGCTGCACAAGAGCGAAGGGCTCTGGGAGATCAGTCTACAACTGATGGCCCTCGTTCAAATAAGAAGAGACCTTTTGGAAAAGGGAGCAAGCGAGAATTGCAAGATATACCATCTAAATTATCCGACTCTGGCAAAGGACCTTCAGATGATCTGTCAGTTCCTGGAGGTCCTAACACCACTGTGGAAAGCACACAGGGAGACAAAAGGCAATCTCAAAGGCCCGCAAAACGAGCACGGCAGTCAATTAAGGGAACCTCCTCTGTGTCAGATGGAAATCAAACAGATGCGGCCCCGAATGCTGCACCGAGTGTAAGTACTACCGAATTTATTTTGCAGTAGTACCCCATTTAGATGCAGTAAAGTAATCTAATGTCACGTCTGTTTCATTTGATTCATCAGGGACCATCTACGGCACACACCCAGGCGGACGCACGGAGAAAAAGGAGGAACAGAAATGATGGCGAGCAGAAGAGAGACAAGGCTACGAAAAGGGCGAGGAAAGATGCGAGTGGGGCGGGAGGTGTGGACAAGTCGCTGGCGGAGCAGTACCGCTCCAAGTTTCTGCAGCACGGCGTGAACAAACCAAGGCTAGTTAAGTAAGTGGGATCGCCATGGACAGAGACCACCAGCTTCTCCACAGTGGAAGTTGGCTGAGAACCCCCTCCGCAAACCCCTTCAGCCCCGTTGATCGGGGTGCGATTTTGCTTGTAGTGCTACTATGATTTGTTTTCCCCTTGTAGCTTCTACTCCCTCCGTCTGGAAATATTTATCATCAAAATGGATTAAAAGGGGTGTATCTAGAACTAAAATACATCTAGATACATCCCCTTTTATTCATGTTGATGACAAGTATTCCCGGACGGAGGGAGTACCTGTGAAACAGCGACTAACCTGTTTTCGTCAAGCTTTTCACTGCCCAAGTTCTCTTACCTTCTTATATGAAGTGCAGCGAGCTAAAGATGGATCTAGATAAGGATGGATGATCAGGTGCCTATAATTTCTTGCGAGCGATGGTGTTGTGTCGTGTTTCAGCCGTGGCATGTTTTTTGTCCTGGGCATGCTTTTCGCGTTGAGGTGTTGCCATCATTCATGTTTCTTGTGGGTTTGGGTTTGGATATTTCTTGTAAAAAGGTGGTGGTTTGCCTGGCCACGTTGTGTTTTCCTTGCTTTTTTGGTGGAAATAGGGTGTTTTTTCCAACGTGGGAGGTTTCGCGTTCATGTGGCTGTGACAGCGCTTCGTTTGCGTGCGTGTTTGGGCGAGTTCCAGCTATGGAAACGTTTCGTCTGCTTGCGCGTTTGAGGTATGGAAAGGGTAGCAATGATTGATGATGAGAAGAAGAGGTGGTTTATACAGACATAGTTTGGCAGCACCTGTTTTTATCTGAATTTGGCTCGTCTTTATGGAGTCGGTGGCAGTCGACATGACTGGATTGGACATGTTGCCTGCTCCTAACCGTTTAGCCTGTGCCGCGTATATACTCCCGATGGTGATGAAAGACAATTTGCCAATCGCTGGCTACGATTAAAGTGTTCTGGCGTTAATTATAGAGGCAAGACTTTTGCCTGGAGGCCAATCGCTAAACTTCAGAGAACGCACAGGTCTCGGTGGAATTTGATCTTTCTCAAAAAGGATATATTTTTTGTGTGTGGAAAGTTGATCCTGGCAGGCACGCACAGGTCTCGGTGACAAACGCGTGCACTGCTGCATTTAGTTTAGGTGACGACGAAAGCCAAAGCCGCCCCAGCAAGTTAAGCGATCATGCATCGATCGTTCAACATGCACCATTACTCGAGTTTTCACGCTAATCTTTCTACAAATGGAGAAAAAAAGAAGAATCTGACGCGGACGTACACACGCGCTTGAAGTGCGCGGCTGCATCCGTATCTAGATAAATCTAAGACAACTAATTCGAAACGGAGGGAGTATACTACTAGTACTGTTCCTCGTCCGGATCGCGGTTAAGAGTAGTGGTACGATCATGGGCGGGAACTATATATGTCTCTCACAGATCTCAAGAATCCTTTCGGAATTCGGAGGCGCCATCCTACCAAGATCCGCTGCCCAAACTGTACTATAACAGTCTAATAAGACGTGGATTAGTACTATAGCTGAGATGCCGATCATGATGCCCAGCATAATCGACCACCTAGCCACTCAGAAGTAACCAAGGTACCCGTCCATTCCATCCACAAACAAGGGCCCAGGGCCGCTTCCCGCCAGTACCTTGATGTGCACCAAGAGTATGAAAAAGTCACTCTAGTCCAAGTAGTGCATCAAAGACCATGAAAAGTCTAACCGAGGGAAATGGTACAAAATGGGCTGGGTGATGCCCGGTCCTGTGGATAGTGCATTCCGGTAGCCGGTAGGGGTCCCGTCCCGTCCCGATCAGGCAGGCAGGCAGAGGAACGCACTGCATGCGCACTTATCATTGTACTAACTATGTGCGCACTTACGTCTTAACACGGAAGCAAAGGTTAGCGCTTGTGGATCCTGAGTAGTAGTACGATGTTCACACTCCACTTCAGCACTCCACGGTCGCGTGCACAAGTTTGGGTTTGCTCTCCACGGTCAGCACCATGTCCATGTTCACATCTTTTACAGTCACACGCGGACAACTCTTTCCTCTCTGAGCTTATTATTGCACGCGCTCTCCGCGCATCGCAAGGTTTTCTTCCCACCCTTGGTCGCGCCTTGCGCGTATGCATTCTTCTCGCCGGGAAGCGAGCGGTCTTTTCTTTCTTTCTTTCTTTCTTTGCTGTTGCAAGACCAAGACAAAACTGATGTTGAATGTGGGGTGCTGCGCGATGGCCAAATGTCAAGAGAGGAATGAATGATGTTGCGTACCGGGCCATGTTGTTTGTGGTCGGCAACGGCAATGGCATGGGCAGGGGTCCATGTCAAACCCAACTCCGGCCATCTGCACACAGACAGAGCTACGAACGAGACCCTTGCTTGCTGCCTGCCGTGTCAGCGCCTACTCACCGCCGACCGAGCGTAGCGCTGGCGGTTCCACTTCCATCTGTCGTCGCCTCGCGCTTTCCAGCTACTAGCCGATTGTTCTACAGTACACGGTTCCATCTGTCATTCCGTGCTCTGCCTTTGTTCTCCGGATCGCACTCTCCCAATGTCCCGTTCTAAGAGCAACTCCAACGAGCCGACCCAAACGGACGACGCTTTTGTCCGCCTTTTGTCCGTTTGAGTCGGCCCGGCGAACACAAACGTTCGGCACTGTGTTTAGATCGGCGCGAGCGCCCAACGCTGGCCCGACCCATTTCATCGGCGCGCCAAAAAAAGTATTGCAAGCATTTTGAAAATAAATACATGCATTTAATTAAATATAAAAGCCGGCCACGAAGGCCGGCAAAAATCCACATTACATTAATTAAAATACTAAAAACTACGACGCGCTGCCCTAGGCGTCCTCGTCGGCGGTGGCGTCTGCGTCGGGACCAGTGAGGTCGATCAACGTCGGCGCAGGGCCGGCCCAGGGGAAGGCGTGTTCCAGACGGCGGTGATGCCGGGCTTTGCCGCCGCTGCCTGGGCCTGGCGCGCCTCCTCTTCGGCCTCGCGCTCGAGCATCTGCAGGCGCTGGCCCTCCCGGCGGTCCTCGGCAAGCCGAACGCGGCGCCAGTGGTCGAGGTAGGCCGCCTCCTGCTTCTCCGTCGCCCCGAGCCAGATCGGCGGAGCGCTGACCCACTCGCGGACTACTCCGGTCCAGGAGTAGCGCTCGATGTAGGACGGCTCCTCCGGCTCGGCTCTGGGCGGGGACGACGGGGCCACCGGTGGCACGACGCAGTCGCCCGCCGCGGAGAGGGCCATGGCCTCCGCCATGGCAGCCTCGAAAGCCGCCTCGTCCGCCTCCCTCCACCGCTCCTCCTTCTCGCTCTCCTTGATGGCCGCCTGGTAGGCGGCCTCGGCCTCCTGATCCTCGTCGCGGACGACGAGCGCGGGCGGCGGCAGGCTGTGGTCGACGCCGCGTCGCCTCGCCTCCTCGCGCTCGATGGCGAACCATCGAGCCCAGTTGAGCGAGTCGACGGCGAAGCGCGGGTCGGCGCGCCGCTCCTCGCTCAGCAATGCCCGCCGGCGCCGCACCCCCTCCGCATGGGCCCTGGCCGTCCGCGGCGCCGCCGGCACTGGGATCCTCTCCGGATCCAAATGCCAGTCGTGCGGCAGCGTCACGTCCGGGTACGGCAGAGGCACGCGGTGGTGCCAGTGCCACTCGGCCTGGTGCACCGGCACGCTGATGCGCTGCTTCTGCTGGGGAGCGCGCGCCGGCGCGGGGAGGGCGGGGAGGGAGGGGGAATGTTGGGCGGGGGCTTTGCCCTTGCGGCTGCTACCGACGCCGGAGAAGAAACCCATGCTGGCGGTGGCTAGGGTTGTCACCGGCGTGGGGGCAGGGGTGGCCAGATGGGGACGGGGGGCGAGTGGTAGTGGATGAGGACGGCCCCGCCGCACGCCCGGCTTAAAAAAGGACGACCGCCATCGCTGACGTGTGGGCCCAAGGTGGGCGGTCGTCATAAATTATGTTGACCGTAGTGGTTGGACAGCTGCTAGGTGGGGACGCGGCGGACGGCGAGGAGACGCGCGGTGCGTCCGCTTCGCGTCCGCGCCGACGCATTTCAGGTGCAAATTTGGGCCGGAAATGGGTCGGCGCGGACGCCGGGCGGACACGATTTGAGTTTGGGTCGGCGTGTTGGGCCGCCACTTTTGTCCGCACCAACCCAAACGGACGCGGGCGGACAAAATGGGTCGCCCCATTGGAGTTGCTCTAAGGTCTTGTCGAATATTTTCGACCCATGCAGCCCCGGGTAACTTCAACGCACGGCCCTAAACTGATGTTTGTTTTGTTCAGATTTCATCCATTTAGGGATGGCAATGGGGCGGCGTCCGTCCGGATTTCTAGATGCGCCGACCATGCGCCCAACGAACAGCCGCATTCCGGCCGCATATCATCCGGCGGAGGCCCTTTATGCATTCTTTGAACTAAAACCAAGCATACCAAATAGTTCATAATTAAATAGTTCCACATCCGAAATAGTCTCACCTAACCCAATCGAAATAAAAACATTATCAAATATTCTTACAACCCAATTAAAATTGTTTTGCATGAAAAGAAATTGAACCGATAGATCTACTGGTTGTAATTGTAAGTCCACATGTGCTCAACCAAGTCATCCTGGAGGCTGCATATGAGTATGCGAATCACGCATTTCACGATCAAATTAGACAAACTGTTCAAAGGTGGTAGGTTGTTGGTGCTCAGACTCAACATTTTCACCCTGGAAATCAAACCATTGGTCGTAGATGCTATCACCACGCTCATCCTCCACGATCATGTTGTCATGATCACAAAAGCATACATCACCTCCCAAAGCTTCCGAGTGCTCCATGTCAATGCAGGGTATCGAACGGTACCCCATCGAGATTGAAGCCTCCGTGCATTTCTAGTAAGAAGAGAAGCCAAGCTTGCTAAGGGCATCCCCTTTGCACTCAAAGTATGTGTCATATCCTACCACTCCCCCCCAAATACGATTGAACACATGTCTCCTCATTAGAAAGCGGCGACGAAATTGATGTGGTTTGAAGAGGTATCCCAAAAGTAATCGACATAGAGTAGGACGTGGCCGCTCTCCCTATTGGGGTTCAAGGCTGGAGCATGCCCCGGGATTGATCCCCTGAACCGAGGCCACTGCCTAGCAATGTGGTCATGGATGACCAATGCATCCACCACAAGCTCTTTGTCATCCAAGGACGAATCATCCGATGAACAAATGAAGTTGTGAAAGAAATACTCATCCCCGCTATCCATGGTACCCTGTGAGCAAAGCGTCGAACACCTTGTGGACATGGTGGCGACGCGGCTAGAAAGAGCACGTTGAGCTCCCCTCGCAGACAGCAAAGCAAGGTTGTTTGGGTCGATGGGCGGCGCCGGCGGCCGTAGCTTCTCTCCCACCCACTACAAGAAATATGTCAACTTGTGACCACCACTATTGGTCACTGAAAGGTCATGGTTTTTCATTTGCGACCTTTTTGTGACCAAAAACAGAAGGTCAAAAGCTGGCGGTCATAAACTGACTATAGCGACCTTTCTTCTGGAATGGTCGAAGATGTTTATGACCAAAATACGTCTACTGTGGCGTTTTGGTCACTAGCAACCTCCCCAGGCCACGTAGGCATCCAGCGTGGCAAGCTGATGTGGCACAAGATTCAGCCCGGTCCAATTCGGTTTTCTACATGGGCCTAGCCCAACAATTCGGCCTTTTATTATTATTATCATTCCTACGAATTCTATTGGGCTACATGGGCCAAGCCCAATATTTCAGCCTTTTTATCTCTGGGCTTTGGCCTTTTACAGTCTATTGATTATATATTTTTGGAAAATATATTTTGGAGCTGGTCCCACTAGTCATGTTAATCTCATATATTGATCCCACACATAAGAAAGTTACGAACTAGTCATATTATTTCATAAGTGGGTTGCACTGGTCAGGTTCCCATCTCACACACAAACAAATCACATTCATAATCAAATATTCCAAACAAGAGAACATGTGAAACTCGTCAAATGACACTATATTAGTGCACTATAATTTCTGTAGACTATTACAACCTAGGTATAGCAGCTATTACAATATTACAGTCAAATAGAAAAGACAACTCTTTGCTGAGTAGCACTTCATGGCTTCGCGCTTTTCTTCATGTCTTTGCACTTCCAACTTTCTTAGGCCTGGAGCTCCTGTAAAAGAGGAACCAAGTAAAGAAGTTACGCGCAGCTATATTTGCTACCAGATCAGCTATCAACTCGATATTTATGTACACCATAGAGAAATTGTTTCCAGTTAGAACAAGTTCACTTAATACTCACTCCTTTATTTGTGTCCATTTAGTGCAAGTCCATTATCCATGCATATAAACTTTTGCTCCCAGCCAGCACCTACCCAACTAAGTACAAGTCAGGAGGCCACTACTATTAAACCAACTCAAGTGAGAGAGCCAGCAAACTAGGTGGGATATTTCCTTATCACTAAAATTAAAAATTTGAGCACACCAAAAATTGATTGTGTGTCATAAGATGATCCTGAGAGTGCAGAACCATGTTACCATCTCTAAAGCTCATTAGCCAGCAGCAAAAATTGTGTAACATATGTATAACCATTGCAAACAACCTTAGCAGAATAAGCAGAACAAAATTTCATGTAAAATCTTGGTATAACCAGTAGATTATCCCCTAATAGAAGCTAATTAGGCTCCAATACACAAGGCATAGCAAGCACAGACTAAATAAGCCACGGCCATGAAACAGAGCATGGTATTACAGCAGCTCGGAGATGGAGCTAGAGGTAGGAGAAGGACTCACCAGAGAGGAGGTTGTAGTCGAAGCCGCACACAGGCGCCGCCACCACCGTCACCCTCTAGAGGAGACGCTGCCGCTTCATCGACGGACTCATCTGGTACAAGGAGATCATCAAAATGCATCACACTCATGATCATCAAAACGCAGCAGCAAGAGCAAATACAAGTTTAGCCCACCATGAACAGGGGCACTAGGCAATCCAGTAGCAATGTCATATATAGGTAATAATAACAGGACCTTAGATAATTAGTTTTTGTTCTTACTGACACACAAGTTGACAGAATGTACTCAATATATTCTAAATAAAAAGGTTTGGGAGCAGAGGGAGAGGGAGGTGGAGATGGACGTGCTACCTGCTGCTGCGGTGGTGCCTCTTGGTGGTCGTGCTTGAGCTCCTCCTCCTGATGCTGCTCACTAACCTGCAGGACAAACAAGACCATGGGTAAAGGAACAAGACCATGGGTAACAGTACATCTTCACTTGGATATATCTAATAAGTCCAGTTGGTTCTCACAAGCAAGTGTTCTCAGGTTTGCCTTAACATGAAAGGTTAACTTATACTTAACTGTGAGCAAACAGTACATAACAAAATCATGGATTTGATTTCAAGTAACCGAGACTAATTAATGTGTTACTGCCTGATACTGTCGATCAGAAAAGCATAAGCAGCAAACAATATCCTGCGTATCAGTGGAAACAAGGTGACAAACTAATGTTCGAGGGAGGTACTTTATATAATAAAAACTAATAAAAAGAAACTAGGCACCTGCATAATCACACGGCGGTAGTTTTAGATAATAAAAACTACTGTTCCACGCAGTCTTAGCGCTCCATCAAAGAATCAACTAAAATTACTTTCAAGCAAACAGGTTGTACATTGATCAGGTTGTAAAGGACAAAAATTCAGGGGTGTACCTAGTGCAAGAAGGCATTTACTAGGTTTTGAAGCTAATAACAATTAGCATGCACGTATCACTTGTTGGAGTTGGTGCGTGGTCAAATTCAACTAGTGTAATGTATCACCTATATATAATAGACCCATCTCTCCAATGCAATTTCACGGACCAAGAAACATAGGTGTTTATTTCTTCCTCTGCTAAACTATCTCCATATGGATACCAGCTAATGACACACATATTGTATTAAGGCAACGCTTTGGACGGCACATATTCTGCAAGCTGCTGCTAATTTGCAAATACAAACGAACGCCTAACAGTGCTCGCATAGAATTAGCAGAGCATGGTAGATTTATAGCCATCAGGGGAGGGGACACCTGAACCCACGTCGGCTGCTGCAGGGCTTGTGCTGCACACAAACACACACATACATGTATCAGAAGCAATTCAGTCAACACTCTTGGCAGGCAAGAGGCAAGTTGGCACTCACAGGGTTGAGATAATAGCAGGAGACGTGCGTACCTGAAGGGTCGAGCGATTGGTCCGAGCCCGGAGAGCAGAGGAGGCATGGCGGCGGTGTGCTGGCGCGCCTTGGAAGCCCGGGAACGTGGTGGTACCGATGGTCAAGGAAGAAGAGGAGCAGAGCAAGCCCTTGATGGCCAGCTAGATACATCCCTCCTTCTGCTCCTCGAGGATGGGTGACCTGCAGTAACAGATATGTTATACAACCCGGGATCAAATGTAGCACATACTATCGTTGTAACAGTCTTCTCTTGTGTCTTCGCTAAGACAGATGCAGACTAACTGCATGTCCAGGAGGACATTGAATACATACACTTTGAATAAATAGCATAACAAAGTGATGTAGTAACCACATTGAGCATCTAAAAAAGAAGTGGCATGAACAATAATCAATTGTTTACCTCACCACCAGGTGTCTGTCATAGCATACACATTCAACTTATTCGGTGACAACGGACTAAAAGATGCCTGATATACAATCCTAATTGCAGAAAATTCCTACTAGCACCAAAATACTCAGGCTGAAATCACTGAGTTGAACATACACCATATTGCATCTAATCACAGGACACTAGTCTGTAACAGACTAGCTGGTATTGACATACAAGAGTACGGCTAGGCGCGAAGAAGGGTAAAACTATCACTTTATTTGCTCCCCAAATGCAAGAAGCTAAGGCACTAAAAAGAGGGCAGAAGCTACAATCTTCCTGGTCTAAGCATCACCTGATCAAAGAAGGAAGTACAGGCAGAGGCCAAGCTGTACTACTCGCTTCCGGGCACCAGTTCCATCAGCTCTTAATACCACCGCATCTACTGGCCGGCCATGGATGAACAAAGTCGCAGCAATACATGGAGCTCAAGAGCTAGGGGTCGTTGACACACGCACGGACAGCCGAGTGGGTCGAGGAGGGTACCTTGGCATGGTTCCAGGTGTTGCCGATGGTGAGGGGCCCGTGGTCGGCGAGGATCTGGAGGAGGCGGCCGGAGATTGCCAAATTGGATGGAGAAGGAGCTCCATCTCCTTGGTGGCGACCCGTCCCATGGAGGTTCGCCCCTCCTGCCATCGTCGTCGTCCCATCCACAACCATGTTGACCTGCCGAAAGGGAACACAAGACGAGGTGAGGTGAGGAGGAGATAGTGCGCGAATAAGGAGGGGAGGGGCTTACCGGTGCCAGATCCGGCAACCTCTGGCCTCGCCGTCGCCGGATTTGGCAGATCCCGACGAAGTTAGGGGTGGTGGCCGAAACCCTAGCCACGGGTGAGGGTTGCGGGCGAGTACTAGAGGGCGCGGGTCGGGGCGTGGGCTCGATGGTGAGGGTCGTCGACGGCGGGGGTGGGCGGCGGAGGGGGTGGGCGACAGGGGGGGGGGGGGGGGGGGGGCGACGGTGGGCGGCGGTGGATTCAGATCAGATCGGAGTGAGGGAGAGGAGAGAGGGGCGTCAGTGCGAGGGAGAGAAGGGTGCGAGAGGAGGAGTGCGGGACGTGGGTGAGACGGGTGACGTGCGGGCCGTTGGATCCAGGAGCATCCGACGGTGATTATCCACGATCCGCGTGAGAGGCCTCTGGACCAATCAAAACGCATTATACAGGTATGATATTTTGATCATTTAAATTGGTCGTAATCGACTAAAAGTAAGGTGCTAAATCATGTTAGCTATTTTATTATGACCTGAAGAATTGAAAAAAAAAACTTCGCATTGTGTCAGCAAATTTGAATTTAGTTTTCAGGAATAATCACAAATTGAAATAAGATAAATATTTTTATAAAGAGTTATGAGAAATGACTTCTTTTAATTCATTTTTTTCATTTATCGTGTGTCCAAAATGAGTTCTTTTGTGAAGGACCTATCATATATTTATTACAAATTTTTACCAAATTAATTTTCTAAAATACTAGAACAAATTTAATGCACAATTGACCAAATGGTTGGGTGTAAAAAGTTTTGATCTACCTCTCGTGAAAAAGACAAATTTTCGCCGATTCAGCTGGAAGCGGGTCAAATTTGAACTGTAGCTACCTCGTAGTTTGCTTTTTGTTTTTTCCAAAAATTATTTCTAGGTACATAAGTATCTATTTAATCAGAGAAACGCCAAAAAAATTCCAAGATTCAACCACTAGCTAGGAACGGTCATTCCCGCCGTTTTGACCGCATTTTGAAACGGGCATAAAAAATTCAAAAAAATCAAAAAATTGGGAAACCTTCGCATTGTGTCATTATATGTGGCCAAGTTCCCAGGAAAAATAACAAACTTGTAATACGGCAATTATTTTAAAAAAGTGTTCTCAGAAATGAGCTATCATCTCTAAAGATTCATGGCTTTCAAGCCAAATGATCAATCTTATGGCCACATTTGTGGCATAGTTTGTTCAAATGATCTCATATTGTGCACAAGGGTGCATATTGGAATGGCAAACAATGTTGCCTAAGGAAGTTTTCATTTTCTTTGGACGAAAAACCATTTTTCATTTTCCGAGTGTCCAAAAGGAGGTTTTTTGTGAAGGACCTCCCAAATAATTATTGCAAAATTGGACCAAATCAATTTTCTAAAATACTAGGACATATTTGATGCACAATTGACAAAATGGTTGGGTGCAAAAAGTTTTGATCCACCTCTCGTGAAAAAGACAAATTTCCGCCGATTTAGTTGGAAGCGGGTCAAATTTGAACTGTAGCTACCTCGTAGTTTGCTCTTTATTTTTCTCAAAAATCATTTTTTAGGTACAAAAGTATCTATTTAATCAGAGAAACACCAAAAGTTTTCCAAGATTCAACCACTAGCTAGGAACGGTCAAGCCCGCCGTTTTGACCGCATTTTGAAACGGGCATAAAAAATTCAAAAGAAAATCAAAAAATTGGAAAACCTTCGCATTGTGTCATCATATGTGACCAAGTTTCCAGGAAAATAATAAACTTGTAATACGGAAATTATTTTAAAAAAGTGTTCTCAGAAACGAGCTATCATGCGTGAAGATTCATGGCTTTCAGCCAAATGATCAAACTTATAGCCACATTCATGGCATAGTTTATTGACATGATCTCATATTGTGCACAAGGGTGCATGTTGGAATTCCAAACAATGTTGCCTAAGGGAGTTTTCATTTTCTTTGCACGGAAAATTCATTTTCCATTTTTCGAGTGCCCGAAATGAGTTTTTTTTGTGAAGGACCTCCCATATATTTGTTATGAAATTGGACCAAATCAGTTTTCTTAAATACTAGGCCATGTTTAATGCACAATTGACCAAATGGTTGGGTGTGAAAAGTTTTGATCCACCTCTGGTGAAAAAGATAAATTCTCGTCGATTCAGCTGGAAGCGGGTCAAATTTGAACTGTAGCTACCTTGTAGTTTGCTCTTCATTTTTTACAAAAATCATTTCT
Organism: Triticum urartu; assembly: GCF_003073215.2. Taxonomy (NCBI): domain Eukaryota; kingdom Viridiplantae; phylum Streptophyta; class Magnoliopsida; order Poales; family Poaceae; genus Triticum; species Triticum urartu. The sequence goes on from NC_053026.1 coordinate 587,940,365, forward strand.
AGGTACATAAGTATCTATTTAATCAGAGAAACACCAAAAAATTCCAAGATTCAACTGCTAGCTAGGAACGGTCAAGCCCGCCGTTTTGACCACATTTTGAAACGGGCATAAAAAATAAAAATAAAAATCAAAAAAATTGGAAAACCTTCGCATTGTGTCATTATATATGACCAAGTTTCCGGAAAAAATAATAAACTTGTAATACGATAATTATTTTAAAAAAGTGTTCTCAGAAATGAGCTATCATGTGTGAAGATTCATGGCTTTCAAGCCAAATGATCAATCTTATGGCCACATTCATGGCATAGTTTGTTCAAATGATCTCATATTGTGCACAAGGGTGCATATTGGAATGGCAAACAATGTTGCCTAAGGAAGTTTTCATTTTCGTTGGACGAAAAAACCATTTTCCATTTTTCGAGTGCCCGAAAGGAGGTTTTTTTGTGAAGGAACTACCAAATAATTGTTGCAAAATTGGACCAAATCATTTTTATAAAATACTAGGACATATTTAATTCACAATTGACAAAATGGTTGGGTGTCAAAAGTTTTGATCCACCTCTCGTGAAAAAGACAAATTTCGCCGATTCAGTTGGAAGCGGGTCAAATTTGAACTGCAGCTACCTCATAGTTTGCTATTTATTTTTTCCAAAAATCATTTATAGTTACATAAGGACCTATTTAATCATAAATACATGGTTTGGTGGCGATACGTCGAGGTTTGGGCGGTGGCCGAGGGCCCCAACTCTAGAGCGCGTAAACTCGCATGCCCGTCGCGTGGTCACCGCGTGACCGTAATGTTGCCATGTGTTCTGGGTGGCCTAGGCATGTCTATTGGGTTGGGCACTCCCCAGGTTGGTGTTAGGAAGAAAATCACAACATAAGATTCTCACAAGGAGACCGATCGATGCTTAAACATGAATTAGCAGCCAAGTGTTTGATTAGCGGTATGGGAAATGCACATGGCCAATGGGCGTGAGTTTTGGCTGAGGATTATCATCTACTAAGGAGAATGTCTTCACAAATTTTTAGCTCAAAAGGAGGATCCTAGGTGGTACTTGCTTTGCAAAGTACCACGCTGGACAAAAATATGAATGTTGAAGCTGGGCTCAAAATAATGAATGGATTGAGCTGAAATTTTGTGGAGGATGGTTATTTGGGCATAGAAAAGCATTGTAGAAAATTGATACTATTTGGACATGCCAAAGTAGTACTTCCTTCACAATGCTCTTCTATGGACAGAAACTTGGGAAAACTAGTGAGAGATATTGGATGAATTAAATGAGCTAAAAATTGGTGCAGGTAAGTTACTTAGGTATGGTCATGCGCTGGTAAATTTTCAGATTATTTGGGTAAGCCTAGCTAGTACTTACTTCACAAAGCTTCTCTCGAGGTAGAAACTTTGGAAATTTCCTAAGAAAGATTTACTAGGAACATTGAGCTGAATATTATCATGTGGCAATGATTTGGGTATGGAAGAGTGGTTGAAAATTTTGAGGGTAATAGGAGGGGTCTATATAACACTTGCTTTGCAACGTGCCAATTTGGCCATAAAATATAAATTGAACCTGGGCTCACATAGATGATTTGACTGAGCTGCAATTTGGAGGAGGGTGATAATTTGGGCATATGAAGGAACTGTATAAATTTCATGTCATTTCGAGATATAAAAAAGGTACTTCCTTCACAATGCTTCTAGGTGGACAAAAACTTTGGAAATTTGCCGAGGAAGATTTGCTAGGAAAATGGAGCTGAATTTTGTCATGCAGTAATAATTTGGATAGAAAAGAGTGCCCAAAAATTCCTAGGGCAATCAAGAATATATAAATAGCACTTCCTTCATAAAGTGTTGTTGTGAACAGAATAGGAAAATGAATATTGTTGAATTAGTTTTGAACTAGGCAAGGAAGGACTTTTACATATTTGATGAAGATATGACCCAAATAATTTATGATATTTTTTTGGGAATTTTGGGAATGACAGAAATATAGGTTGCTTCACAACCTAGGGCAAAAATTGCCACATGGACATGACACATAGGCAAAACTGATGAGGTGGCGCCTAGTCATAGCAACCCACCACAATTTACAAGGTGATGACCATCTATATTGGTCATGATCAGCTAGAAATAAGGCAGCGGACTAGTGCTGTCTGCTTTATGACCATTTCGTGTAAGGAAATTACGACATTTCTGACCAAAATGGTCGCAATGGTTTAGGGTTTGGAGCCCCCCGAACAGCTTTTGACCAATTGGTCTAAAATGGTCATAGATTTATGACCAATTCTTCCAGGGTCACTGACAGAAGGTCATAAGTTGACATATTTCTTGTAGTGACCTACAACAAAGAACCACGAACGCCCGCAAAATGCTCCTTCGAAACACGGGCGTGGGCTAGCTGTGGCACATAGCATGGTCGTGGTTCGGAAGGCCTTGCAAAGAAGGCGATGTGGCCCGAAAAATGGGGGTACAGGCGGGGTGGCGGCGACAATGGCGGGGGCGGGGAGCGGAGGACGAAGGGATAGCAAGGGGAAGAGAAATGTGCGTTGTGTCCCTGATGGGCGAGCCAGAGGAGACAAGGGCACACGTCCCACATGTCCGGGTGTCCGTTTGGATGCAAACGCGGCCCAAAGTTGGGTCGGGAGTGGGTCAAAACAGACAAAAAATAGACGCTTGTCCGTTTGCACTCACGCGTTGGGCTACATTTTGTATCAGTTTACCCCCAAATGCACGCGGCCGGACCATCTGGGGTTCTGCGTTGGAGTTGCCCTAACACGTACAAGGGCCTACAGAGTAAACACAACATGTGCTTTTAGAGGCATGCTGACCCTGAAACAGACACCGCATCCGTCCACTGACATTGATGTGAAAAATCCGGTTATCCAACCATGCACACATACATTTCAAAGCGGATTTGAACAAATTAAATGCATTTCATCAAACACGATGAAATTCATCAAAATTCGGACGCAAAACATGAAACAGACGGAATTTTGACCGTTTAACCAAACCACAAATAACATAATAGCACAATTCATCCATAAATAGTATGCAAATATCTCTAGTACAATAATAGTTCATATTCAATGAGACAACTGGATGTTCCACAAGTCTTTCAGAATCATTTATGCCAAAGTCAATGACACTGTAATCAGAACCGAAGCATGTCGTCCCACACAAATTGCTCATTTAGCTTCATCCAACAATGTATGTGCGGAAATGGCATACCCTCGGACCTGTAGTATAGCATTGAAGCGTGTACATACTATACAATGCGTAGAGCAACATTGAGTAAATGAATGAATTAACCACCATATAAAGTAACTAGAAGAAACTTACGATCTCCATAGTTTACAAGCCCAATGGACACCTCATCTCCATTTGGTGAAAGACACCTCACAACTTCATGATGGAGTTGCAAATGGTGTACCACCGATGAGTTAGCGACTTAATACATCTCCGACATATCTATAATTTTTTATTATTTCATGTTATTAAATTAGCAATCTTGGATGCTTTCTATGCATTTATATTCTATTTTGTATTATTTTTTGGGACTAGCATATTAACCCAGTGCCCAATGCCAGTTACTATCTTTTGCTTGTTTTTGGCTTCTCGAAAAATCATTACCAGCGAGGTCCAAACGCGATGAAACTTTACGATGGTTTTTTCTGGACCAGAAGGGACCCTAGAACGTTCGGGAGGATGCCAAAAGAGCTACGCGAGAGCCACAAGCTCACAGGGCGTGCCCCAGGGGGGTAGGCGCGCTCCCAATCTTGTGGCCCCCCTAGTACCCCTTAACATAATTCCACCTCTATAAATTCAGAAATATTCCCAAACCAATAAAGAGCCACCCGAAACACTTTTTCCGCTGCCGCAAGCTTCCGTTCTTCTGTGATCCCATCTGCAGGCCTTTTCCGGTACTCTGCCAGAGGGGGAATGGATCACGGAGGGCTTCTACATCATCCTTGCTGCCTTCCGAAGATGCATGAGTAGTTCATCATATACCTACATGTCCATAGCTAGTAGCTATATGACTTCTTCTCTCTCTCTCTCTCTCTCTCTCTCTCTCTCTCTTTGATCTTCAATACAATGTTCTCCTCGATCTTTTTGGAGTTATATATGATGTAATCTTCTTTTGCGGTGTGTTTGTTGAGGATCCAATAAATTGTGGGTTTATAATCTGAATATTCATGAGAAGTAATTGAGTCTTTTTCGAACTTTTTTATGCATGATTGTTATACCTTTATGTTTCTCTCTGATCTATCCCTTTGGTTTGGCCAACTAGATTGATTTATCTTTAGTGGGAGAGGTGCGTTGTAATGGGTTCAATCTTGCAGTACTCTATATCCCGGTGACAGAAGGGGACAAGACATGAATTTGTATTATTGCCACTAAGGATAAAACGATGGGGTTTATTCATATTAATTGGATTTACTTTGTCTACATCATGTCATCTTGCTTAAGGCGTTACTCCATTTTATGAACTTAATACCATAGATGCATGCTGGATAGCGGTTAATTGGTGGGGTAATAGTAGTACATGCAGGCAGGAGTCGGTCTACTTGTCAGGGATGTGATGCCTATATACATAATCATTGTCTTGAATATTGTCATAACTATGCGCTTTTCTATCAATTGTCCAACACTAATTTGTTTACCCATCGTATGCTATGTGTTCGAGAGAGAAGCTTCTAGTGAAAACTATGGCCCTCAGGTCTGCTTTAATCATATTTAAAAAAAATCCAAAATACCTTCGCTAAAATTTTATTTCTTTTATTTTGTTTTGTAATTTATTTATCTACCAGTACAATATTTGATCCTTGCAAGTAATGAGTTCAAGGGGATTGACAACCCTCTTGCCGGCATTGTGTGCAAGTATTTTGTTTTGTGTGTGAAGGTGTTGTTCATGAGGCTTTGCATGATTCTCCTATTGGTTCGATAAATGTTGGTTCTTGTCTAGGAAAATACTTATCTCTACTGTACTGCATCTCCCTTATCTTCCAGGAAAATCCCAATGCAGCTCACAAGTAGTAGGAAGAATTTTTGGCGCCGTTGCCGAGGAGGCATCATCAAAACCTATCAAGTACCTTCGCACAAACTATCATCTGCTTGCTCTACTTTTTATTTGACTTTGCCTCTCGTTTTCATCTCCTCCACTTCTCTAAAAAACAAAAACACAAAACACTTTGTTTTACTAGTTTGCTTGCAAAAATCATGTCAACACACCAAAACAGAAAGGAAAAGTAAAGACATATGGATCCTCATCCACTTGCTAATCTTTTCAAACTTGCTGCATGTTGAAAACCAATAGCTAAAAATGAAGAAGTGATAAAAGAAAATGCTATCGGGATACATTTATTGAATGAAAAGCATGATTGCAATTGCGTTAGTGTAAATTCTATTAATGTCAATTATGCTAATGATCATGATTGGGGTGATAATTATGATGTTTCTTACTAAGGATGGCAATTTTACCCATGGGTATGGGTACCCATGGATACCGCACCCGCATGGGCAGGGTATGGGCACAAATTTATATCTATGGTAGTACCCGTACCCTACCCGTTAAGTCATGGGTAGGGCACGGGTATAGTCTTGTACCCATGGATATACCCATATCCTACCTGTTTATACTAACATGTGGACCTTACCCATGAAGTGTGTCGTGAGCTTGTGAGCCTATGTTAAAGTTGTTGGGGAACGTAGTAATTTCAAAAAAATTCCTACGCACACGCAAGATCATCGTGATGCATAGCAACGAGAGGGGAGAGTGTGTCCAGGTACCCTCGTAGACCGAAAGCGGAAGCGTTACCACAACGCGGTTGATGTAGTCGTACGTCTTCACGATCCAACCGATCAAGTACCAAACGCACGGCACCTTCGAGTTCTGCATACGTTCAACTCGATGACGTCCCTCGAACTCTGATCCAGCCGAGCTTTGAGGGAGAGTTCCGTCAGCAAGATGGCGTGGTGACGATGATGATGTTCTACCGACGCAGGGCTTTGCCTAAGCACCGCTACGATATTATCGAGGTGCATTATGGTGGAGGGGGGCACCGCACACGGCTAAGAGATCCAAGAGATCAATTTTTGTGTCTATGGGGTGCCCCCTGACCACGTATATAAAGGAGTGGAGGAGGGGGAGAGGGCCGGCCCCTATGGCGTGCCCTAGAGGAGTCCTACTCCCACCGGGAGTAAGATTCCTCCCCTTCCAAGTAGTAGGAGTAGGAGACAAGGAAGGGGAAGAGGGAAGAGAAGGAAGGAGCGGGCGCCGCCCCTCCCCCTAGTCCAATTCAGACTAGTCATTGGGGGGGGGCTTCCTCTCTCTCCCCTAAAGCCCAATAAGGCCCATATACTTCTTCCCCGTATTCCCGTAACTCCCCGGTACTCCGAAAAATACCCGAACCACTCGGAACCTTTCCGATGTCCGAATATAGTCGTCCAATATATAGATCTTTACGTCTCAACCATTTCGAGAGTCCTTGTCATGTCCCCGATCTCATTCGGGACTCCGAACTACCTTCGGTACATCAAAACACATAAACTCATAATATAACCGTCATCGAACTTTAAGCGTGCGGACCCTACGGGTTCGAGAACTATGTACACATGACCAGGACACGTCTCCGGTCAATAACCAATAGCGGAACCTGGATGCTCATATTGGCTCCTACATATTCTATGAAGATCTTTATCGGTCAAACCGCATAACAACATACGTTGTTCCCTTTGTCATCGGTATGTTACTTGCCCGAGATTCGATCGTCGGTATCTCAATACCTAGTTCAATCTCGTTACCGGCAAGTCTTTACTCGTTCCGTAATACATCATCCCGCAACTAACTCATTAGTTGCAATGCTTGCAAGGCTTAAGTGATGTGTATTACCGAGTGGGCCCAGAGATACCTCTTCGACAATCGGAGTGACAAATTCTAATCTCGAAATACGCCAACCCAACAAGTACCTTCGGAGACACCTGTAGAGCACCTTTATAATAACCCAGTTACGTTGTGACGTTTGGTAGCACACAAAGTGTTCCTCCGGTAAACGGGAGTTGCATAATCTCATAGTCATAGGAACATGTATAAGTCATGAAGAAAGCAATAGCAACATACTAAACGATCAAGTGCTAAGCTAAACGGAACAGGTCAAGTCAATCACATCATTCTCCTAATGATGTGATCCCGTTAATCAAATGACAACTCATGTCTATGGTTAGGAAACTTAACCATCTTTGATTAACGAGCTAGTCAAGTAGAGGCATACTAGTGACACTATGTTTGTCTATGTATTCACACATGTATTATGTTTCCGGTTAATACAATTCTAGCATGAATAATAAACATTTATCATGAAATAAGGAAATAAATAATAATTTTATTATTGCCTCTAGGGCATATTTCCTTCAAAAGTTGCCACCAATTGTCAATTTGAATTGAGATAATTGTCGTGTACTCATCTATCTATAATTGAGTCGAGATAAATGTTTTTTGTCAAATGTGCTATCGATGAATGTACAATTGTGAATAACTTGTGTACTATTTGATCTACCCATTGGGTACCCAATGGGTATGGGTACCCGTCGGATATGGGTATAGATAAAGTTTCATACCCATGGGTACGGGTATGGGTAGAATCTTTTTTGCATGTTGACTATAATTTGTCAGCGATCGACCACATTATTTTGTGCATGTCGAATCTTCTGAGGAATAAACTCCTTGTCGGAACACAAAGCGTTTACGAGATGTCGAGTGGGAGAGAGCTTCACCTGAGAAGACTACTAACGTCTCCGAGGATTCGGACTGTACAATGACAAGAAAGTTCGTATGTTGAATAGCAAGAGCCATACATTGCATGATCGCATGTAAATCAACCTCCGGCGCCTCGTTGCAATTAAAGATATATCGCTAGGCTCAAAATATGACCGAACCATCTTCTCTTTTCATTATCATGCCTGCCGCAGCTGTGCCATCTGCTGAAAACAAGGAACCATCAACCGACAACGCGATGTAGCCAGCCGGCGGCCGAGGCCAATGTAGGCGTTGCGCAGACGCAACACTCTCTTGGACATAAACCAACTCACATGCACACATCTTGCCTTTAACAATTTCCTTCAAGCATTACTTGTGAGAGTAAACAAGGGACATCAAATAGCTATCAAGGAATTCCACTGTAGCCACAACTGGAGGCATCTCTTTGCCATGGCACAAGTCATTCTGCATCTGCCAAATGCACCAAATCAACATAATCACCATTTCCCGCATGGTTGCTGTGCAATTCATTAGAACATTCAGCAGCCAATCATTCTCACTGTCTACTAAGAGTACATCATGGGGTAAGGGCCATATAGCACACATGTTCTCCCAAATATTCCGAGCATGGTTCAGGAAACCAATGCATGGAAGGAACTTTCATCTTCGATACCGCACAATGTACAAATTTGATAACCATAAGTATAGGGGATCAATTGTAGCCTTTTTTATAACTAAGAGTGTCGAACCCAACGAGGAGCTAAAGGTAGAATTAATATTCTCTCAAGTTCTATCGACCACCGATACAACTCCACGCACACTTAAGTTTGCTTTACCTAGAACAAGAATAAAACTACTTTGTAGGTGTAATAGGATAAGTTTGTAAGAATAAAACTAGAAGTAGTTAGCGGGATAATAAAACTTCAGTTTGTTTTAGTAAAGAGAATTTTGTAACACGAAGAGAAACATTGTCCATAGGCAATTGAATATAACACGATAGATACTTATCATATGCAATAAGGGAGAGGCATGCGCTACATACTTTCCGTACTTGGATCACATGTTCTTATTATTGGAACTCTAGCAAGCATCCACAACTACTAAAGATTATTAAGGTAAAGCCCAACCATATCATTAAGTAACAAGTCCTCTTTACTCTCATACGCAACAACCCCCTTACTCGGGTTTAAGCTTATGTCACTCTTGCAACCCACTATAAGCGAATCATGAATGTATTGCAACACCCTACAGCGGTAATCCCACACGCTTGCGCGGCATGGAGGGCATCATAGGACAACACCATATTAACATTAAACTCATATCAATCACACCATACCACAATTAATCCGTAGGACAAAAGAAATCTACTCACATTTTATGATTGCCACACATCATTGGATAATAACATATAGTATTAAGCACCATGTTCAAGTACAGAATTACAACAGGAATAGAGAGGTTACACCACTGCATAGAGCAGGAGAGAGTTGGTGATGATGGAGGCGAAGTTGTTGGTGTAGATTGCCGTCACGATGGTTTCCCCGGCGGCGCTCCGACGACACCGGAAGAGAAGGGGGAGAGCCCCCTCCTTATTTTTCTTGCTTGGCCTCCCCCTAGATGGGAGGAGAGTTTTTCCTCTGGTGCATGGTTGCCATGGCTCCCGGAGGGCTGGAGCCCCTCTGAGATTGCATCTCTCTCTGTGTTTCTCTTCTATTTTCGTCTATTTTCTGATGCCTTCACCGTTTTTTATATTCCCGAAGATCCATAACTCCATTGGGATGAAATTTTGAGGGGATTTATGTGCGGAAATTATCTTTCTTGCGGCGAAAGAAGGGCTCCAACCAAGGTAAGAGGGAGTCACAAGGCAACACGGCGTGCCCTAGGGTATCGTCTTGCGTTGATTCTTATTCCCAAAAATCACATATATTCCACAAAAAACCTCCATAAAATTTTATCATGTTTGTACTTCGTTTGATATGGATATTCCGCGAAACAAAAAACATGCAAAAAAGGAACCGACACTAGGCACTGGATCAATATGTTAGTCCCAAAAACAATATTAAATGTTGCCAAAAGTATATAATAGTTGTAGAATATTAGCATGAAATAATCAAAAAATATAGATACGATAGAGACGTATCAAGGTTCCACGTCTAGCGAGGTGCCACTTTGCCTTGTCGAGCGTGGCCCAGACACCGACATCCACGTAGTGATCTTCATCTTTTGCGGTACAACTGCTTTCCAAATACAGTTCCATAACGATCGCTCACCATGCGGTGAGCTACTTGATGCCCCCCCGAGAACGACTCATCATGTTCAGCTGTCGCTAATCTATATGCACTCTTCAGACCGTCCATAGTGGGAGTAACTTCAACAGTAACATATATAGGGTTCAACTCAACAAATTTACTTATGTGGTAATGATTTAATGAGGAGAAAGATGATTTTAGTAACATATCTAGTTATTCACACTATGGGTAACACCACACATATCAAGGCATGATGAGTCTATAATCTAATAAAATAAGTGTTGCATGACACCACACTTATGTTACGCCCCACTATGGGTAGTCTCACCGTAAAATTTCCAGATTTCCCAGGATTCTCAACGAAGAAGTCACTTTGTTGTCTTGGAGATATTCGAATTTTTAGAATCTCCTGAACGTCATCACCCAAAAATAAGTATTAAGCATGTCAATGTTCCAGCCTCCGTTATTATCCAAGAAATCGGCCACCCGGTTAAACCGATAATTACGCTTCGGCATAACTGGCCAAAAGAGGAACCCCTCGGAATCCATGGATCTCACCAAGTTCTGATCATGGTGCCATTCCCAACCCTCCAAATAATGCCCTTCTTCACCACCTCCAATCCCTGCTCAATCCCCTTCCAAACAGTCGACGAGTTACGTGAAAAAAATAGTGTCCACTAGGTTCCTAGTCGGACAGTATTTTGCAGGGAGGAGATGAGCACACAAACTGTTAGGTGCATCCAACAAACCACCATGCTTGTTTACCAAGTAATGCTTGGTTGAAAGCCCTCATATCACGGAAGCCCATACTACCTTTAGACCTGGGTAATATCATTTTATCCCAACTAAGCCAGGCCATCTTATGCTTTCCCTTCTCGACCACGACCAATATTGCCTCATCAATCGTGTAAGATCAGCACATACCGAGGCAGGAAGATGGAACACACTCATCACATATGAAGGGATAGCTTGGGCCACCGCCCTAATAAGAATCTTTTTATTTCTAGAAGACAAATATTGTTCACTCCACTCCAATAGAGATTTACTCAACACCGCTTGAACGGTTTCAATCTACCCTTGTGCATCCTCCCTTCCGACACTCCAAGGCCCAAGTACTTAGGCTCAAAAACATCATTTGCGACACCTAGAATATTTTTAATCTCCATGGAAATCTCATGTAAGCAAATTTTCAGAAAAAAGAATGGAACACCTGGTAGGGTTAATGTGTTGGCCCGTGGCTGAGGCATCAGTGCTCAAAACATCCTTAACCAAACATGCCTATTGCTCAGAAGCTTGAAAGAATAACAATGAGTCATCCGCAAACAGAAGATGTGAAATAGTTTGCGCCCTTCGGCATATTTTCAATCCTTCCTCCACTATGGACTTGCTGATCAGTGCAGACAATGCGTCAGCAACAAAGAGAAATAAAAACGTGGACAAAGGATCACCTTGGTGAAGTCCCTACGAATGGGTAAAAGACTCTAGTAATTTTCCATTAAACTTTATGCAATATTTCTGCGAAGTAACACAAGCCATAATACGACTCACTATAGGGCGAATTCGAGCTCGGTACCCGGGGATCCTCTAGAGTCGACCTGCAGGCATGCAAGCTTGTAAGCACATAATGCCGGATTTTCCTCTCTCAGAGATAGAATATGATGAATACACTCAAATACAAAGATGGAATCATCTGAAATAAGTCTACCTGGGTTCAAGTCCAGATACTCGCATTTATCCTGGATATATTTCAGGATTTCCGACGATGCGCGTTCAGTGAGATGTTCCCGTTGACTACGAGGCGTCTACGATGACTTTCTAAAATCTCAAGATGATATGCGACTCAGTTTCCCGGATGTTCTCATAAGGGTAGGATGTGTGCGTGTGCATTCATAGGGGTGAGTCTATGCGCATATATATGAGCGCTTATGTTGTACTGTGTTAAAACAAGTACTCATCGCCGACCGACTATAGCAGTACCATAGCATGCGTTCTTAGCGCCGGCGGTTCAATCTGTCGATTGTACAATGCGCGGGTCATTCCGTGCTCGGGCCTGCACCAATCGCACATGCTCATAAGAGAGTACAATACCATAGGATCCACGTCGCGGTTTCCCAACATTCCAATTCTACGGTCTCGTCGATTATTTCGATTATTTCCTACTGTATGTGGGCTCGAGAAATAGCATGTACAGGGGCCTTCGCACCCCCCCCACACACAGTAGTATATCATGTTCTTTCACATGTTTTACCAAAGAAATCATTCGGTTCGATCGATCACAAGCCCCTAATGCTGAATAGCAAAGAGACTAAACATGCAACAAATCACCAAACTCCAATTTATTATTACACACCAAAGGCGCACAATAGTTTAACCAAAGAACGATACTAAAAACTCAGCCTGATAGGTGGATCATCAAAGGAGAATCAACGTATCCAAGAGCAAGGCTAACATAGGAGCGATGCACCACACAAGGGACATAGCTAGTCGAGGAAATTCGGCCGGTGATCCTCATAAGAACCCCCGGACGATGCCACCCCCATGCTGCACGGTAGGCTTCACCTGCCACCTACTCCATGATTTTTGCTCCTAGCGTCAACACCCTTTGATGTCCCTCCCTTTATCTGCAAAATTTCCCAATTTGTTAGCCACTGACATATCAACCTGATAATAATAATTAGAACATTTATCAGCTTGTTTTTTCAAAAACAACAACTGTTTCTGCATCTCCAAATTGTCCAAAAGATAGCAGCGACACTAACTAACACCTGTTTTTTAGTTACATCATGTTCAATTTTTTTTAATCTAGTCACTACAACACAAAATCAGATTGGTAGGATTGATCTCAAATTTAAAGCATATTTAAGAAAACCCCACACTAGTTTATCCACTGAACATCTGAAGAAAAAGTTTTTATTGTTCTCATCTTGACCACAAAACACACGTTTTTTGGGATCATCTAGCCACTTTTCAATAAATTGTCTCTAGTTAATATGCCATTTTTTACCATCAACCAAAAAAAAGACTTTGATTTTTGGCGGAATTTTATTTTTTCTTAAAAAATTGTGGCAAACCACAATATTGAACAACAAGGTGTCTATAAAGTGATTTAACTTTAAAAAGACCATTTGCAATTAACACGCACTTAATAGAATCCTTGTTGCGAGACATCACATTCCATCACATCTCATTTTGAGGCTATCCCAAAGAGTAAGATTATCACCTCACAAAGTTATTATAAATCTAAAACCCTTCCAACTTCTCTACAAGGCATCAACTGTAGTAATATTGTAATTAGAACTCAAATTATACTGTATAGCATAAGAGATTTTAAGAGGTTTATAATCCACCAACAGTCCCCGAAAATCTAGCTTTCTTTACATTACCCACTTTTTTGCAATACTGGTAGAATGTGTACTTAATTTTCATAAGACTGGACCAGAAATGGGAGTGCCCAGTCTTAGGTTTAGTTCCAAAAAGGCAACCACTCCGAACATGCTTGTTCAAGAGAATCAAGTGCCAAATACCATTTTTAGTTTCTAAGTCCCATAAATATTTAGCAGACAAGTTTTGTTCATGAGTTCAGGATTTAAATCCACAAACCCCCTTGATCTTTAGGTCTAAATCAAGTGTTCTAGTTTACTAAGTGTTATTTTTTCTTATTGTCATCTCCCTGCCAAACAAACCTAGCCATGAAGAAATTGGCTCTTGGATGGGGTAGAAACGCATAAGTTGAATCTCCCCCTCTATTGTTAAATCTTCTCTCATAGTGATAGTTATTAAATCTCTCCCCTTTTGTTGAAACTACCTTGCACGCCTGCACCACCATAAGACCTAGCCATACCTTCTTGCTCACCAGGTGGTGACGGTAGAGCAATAAAGCCTTACCACACATCGCTTGCATCCCCACCAAATTCTCTTAGGGAGTGGACCAAAGCATCTAAATACCCAAAGGTAGCAGAAGGCACATTCTCCTTAAGTGCTTTCCTACCCCACCAACCTGGACCTCCTAGATCAAAAACATCCAGTCCAACCACCCAGGGCCAACTACAGAAGGTTCTATGATAAAGGACAAAACCCTAAAACTCACCCCCTCCTTGCTCAATATTTATCATCACAACATCAATGTAATCTAAGAAATTCACCCCAGAAAACAAGCATATCCTTTGTAAAATTGAAAGGATAGCTGGGAAATAACCAATTCTCATAGCCTTTTTGACTAAATTTCGACCAGTAACATCTAAATTCCATTTAATCACTATATCATCACAAATTTTGATATTGTCGGTATCAACATCAGAAAGATCCAATGACAAATCATCCTCATAACAATATTACAATCAAAATCAATGACATGATCAACTTCCATTGGAAAATCCACCGAAGACTTTTATGAGCATGCAACTAAGATCTCCTAACCCTATTTCTCGCAACTACAATCCCCCCACTGTTAGTTTGTACATGAGAATGTAAATATTTGTAGGGATCAACAATCTTACTGGAAAATGAAGCAGCAAAACGATCGTAGGAGTCCTCGACTCCTCCTCGGCAGCATCCATAATTGACTGACTGCCAGGAAGACGCCTACTCATCGGCGGCGCTCTGTGCAAGCGCCTGGATCCACGTAGAACACCGGGGGGACCGAGGGGAGCGACGAGGCAACTGTGAAACCACCCACACAACATTTTGTCTTGGCAGCACCCGCACATCGTCGCCAGTCACGACGGACATCGTCGGGTAGCGTGGCGGCGACCCCATCGTCATTGTCACCCCCTGCACATCATCCCAGACCGGATGGGATGAAACCCAGTCGTACGACGCATTGCGGTACCACCGAGCGCGCCGCTCTGGATCGTTGGATTCCGCCTCCATCATTGCCCAATAGAGGATCTCGAGTGGGGCCTTCCCTGAGATCCAACTTTGCTCCTCCTCTGAGGCCTCTTTAACCACCTGATGTGATTCCTGATGCATCTCCTCTGCATCCTTGTACCGCCCACAGATCTCGTGGAGGCTCGCCATCTTCGCCTCGTCGCCACCTGCGATTGCCGCCGCCATGTGCTCCCCCACACAAAAGGCCCTTCCATTACCGAGATCTGAGATGGAGGTTGGAGGGGGAGAAGCAGGGGATCGTCGACACCCTCGTGCTACGCGTGTAGATTTAATGCTTGCCAAAGTCATAGGTATTCATTGCCCACATCATGGGTTCCTTGAGATCAGTGTGGGATCAACACCATTGATTTTTTTCGGAAATTATTATGTCCTAGATCTTGGGAAATCATTTATTAGGAGCCATCCTATCAAGATCCCAATGCCCAAGTTATACTCCACTAAAACTAGAATTGGCATCCGTCCATCCACGGAACAAGCACAAGCCAACAAGATTGCACCAAACGTGACGTTGCATCAGTTTCAGTTTCACAGAAACGCCGCCGTGGAAAAGCAAAGAAATTGTTGGTAAAATGAGGCAAGGATAAAGTGGTAAACAATGTCCGGTCCAGTTCCTGTCCGCCGCCCGCCGCACCACAAACGCACCATCAAGCACCCAACGTGTGCCCTACCCGCCGAACGGGTCAGACCAACAGTCACCTTGCAAGCCGACCCACTCGCAGTCGCCCCAGCACTCGCTTATTAACCCTGTGCACACCAGAACAAATTCGACCATCTTTCCTCGTCGTCAACCACGTCAGGTACCTCCCTCCGATCCGCGTCATAAAAAGTTAAAAGCCCATCCCTCCAAACATTTCCTAGTCCATCCACCGGCGCTGCTGCGCTGAGCCCCGGCCACGCATGGAGCTGTTCGCGCACGCAAAGTAAATTCTCCTTCCAGTTTGTACATGTACGACAACGACTAACCTCTTTTAGTTGAGGTTTTCACTGCCCAAGTTCTCTATTTATAACCTGAATGGTGAGTAGGCTCTCCACCACCATCACCATGACCATGCTTATATGAACCACAACGGCGGATGTAGACAAGGATGGATGGATGGTCAGGTGCCTTGCTATATTTCATCTGTGCAATGTGTTGTGTTGTGTGATATCGTGTTTCAGCCGTGGCATGTTTTTGTCCTGCACATGCTTTTGGCATTGAGGTGTTGTCATCATTCATGTTTCTTGTGGGTTTAGGTTTGGATGTTCCTGTAAGAAGGAGGTTTGGCACGCCATGTTACGTTTTTCTTTCTTTTTACAAAAGATTGCATGTTTTCCTAACATATATGAGGTTTCTCTGGTTCATGTGGTTTTCTCAACTGAGAGTGCTTCGTCTGCGCGCACACTTGAGCAAGTTCCAGCTATGGAAAGGATATCAATGATTGATGAGGAGACGTGGCAGTTGTACACGCATATAGTTTGAATCAAACATGTGGCAGAAGATACTACCCTTCTGGAGAAAGACCGGTATAGCGAGCCGGCCTTGAACGACGCACTGAATCTCGCACGGACGCCAAGCTTTCTAGAAACTAGAGGTTGGGGCGCCACCTGGTGGCGCCTCTTGAGGCGGACCTGTGCGTTCCCAACGTGATTATGCACATGGTTCGACCACGGACGTTATGTACTTGAACATCTCATGAGCAGATTAAATGCCTCACAATTTGTGTATGCAATCACCAGCAAGAAATGCCGCAAAGGAATTTGCTCTCATTTTGCTTAACTAAAACACAGCCAGGTCCAGAGATTTACATGCTCATAATTTGAAGAACCTATTATATATCATAGCCATGGATGATACATGTTGATAGAAAATGACAACACAAAAGCTGCACAGATCACAGGATACTCAATGCTCACTCTCCACGGATCCAAAGCGGATGGCAAACATCTTCTTGAACTCAATCGGCAAAATCCAGAGTGTGCCACAGGCACGACCTATCGCTCCCAGCATGCTCCTGCATCTTCATCATGGTCACAACTACACACCAACTATCAAGATATAAGAAAACCCAACTATCTAATCTGGAAATCAAAATCACATGCACATCATCGTAAGAACTAAATGCCGTGATAGTTTGAATTTTCATTTTTAGCAGGGAATGGTAGTTCTGAATGCTTTGTGTATTCTTAAGCAGGAGGGTAACAAACACTCTTTATTCTACCAACAGGGACTGGATCCAGGCCAGCTGGGAGTGCCTGATACACATCATATTCTTGAGCTAAAGCTTGATTCTCAGTAGAACTGTATCTCCAGAATTCAGCAAAAGAAGTTGATGCAAACTTAGAATGCATAACTCAATTGTTTCTGATCCAGTAGCAATGTACCCATCAGAAATAGGAAGTCCAACAAATCTTTGGTCAAAAGGAATACATAAATTAGTCACTAAATTAGCCCCAGTCACACCCCCTCGGCATGATTGTGCACACTAAACTTGTTGTAGTATATGTTCACATCTTTGAATGACAGGTTGGTTGGCTTATGGAGCAGATGAGCAAGAGTGGCATTTTACTGATTAAAAAAAGAACACATAGTCATAGACCCGCAGTAGAGGAATGTTCATTCATAAAGCAAGGAAGCTTAATAGTTTCATATGAAGCAGATCAAGCGTAGTAGTTTCATAGATGCTAACGGGTTAATATTAACAGACAAAGGTCGGTCTTACAAGGTGAATGACATATCACCAAGACATGACCAACGGTTGAGATCAAGGTTTAACAATCTCTAAAAGGTGTGAGGTCTCCAAAAGTAGAGGCGGAGTTTGTCTGATAGTATTATGGTGTGTGGACAAGAGGTTCAAAGGTCAGAACTCAAATTTCCAGGAGCATGAGTCCGAGAGGAAAAGCTTTGGGCCAGCCATCTAAATTTTGATGTACTGACAATTGACAACCGTACACTAATTCTAGTTGAATGTGTTTCCTTTCTGCATAGACTGAAGGAAATAAAGAAGACATACATTAGAGAATGTAAGGGGAGAACAATTTGCAAACTAAGAACAACTCAAACTCTGAAACTTTAGTTAGCTGAGTAATAAGGTATAACATCATAGATTGCTTATCCCTGATTATGCCCTTACTAAACGTTTGGTACAGGACAACGCTTACCAGCAGAAGATAAATCAAATCAATGTTTTATGACCTAATTACTCACACAGTGTAACTTTCATATGTCAAAGAACAAATATAGAAATCTAAAATCTTGCACAATAATCATTCATGACGATTTGCACAAACCTAAGTATTTAGTGCTTTATATGGGCCTGGCCTTTGCCTCCCATTTTCCCTATGTCCCAAGGTTGTCTATTATCTCAGGCTGTAGGTGGGACTAGCGGTGGGCGTCCCACCACAAGCCCACAGTATAGTTTGATTGGAAATAGTGGGCATCCCATCTAAACTTGCATAAATTATGTTGGGAGAATGCAACTTACACTGTGAACACGGTTGTAGTCAAGCTACAGATTGCAGCTTACAGCTGCAGGTTACAAGTTATACATGCTACAACACTCAAGTATAATCATCAGAAAATATCATTGCAAACTGTACATGCTTCATGCATCCAGATTGTAGCAGTACTTGCTTCACAAATGAACAACACTTGCTTCCTTGTTATGTTGCTGGATGTATTCCCCCCCCCACCAATGTCCAACACAGTTTGTAAGGTGACATGTAGAAATCACATAGCCGCGTGCACGCTAGATAAATTGTAGGAATCAATCTGATGCTACATACATAACTTTATTAAGTAAACATGAGTTCATTCAGCACATGCATGTTGTTTCTGCTAGAATGTCTTCTAAATAAGTAACATTAACATGACCAAGGTCACTACTAAATAAGTCACATTAACAGGACTATGGTAACTACTAAATGAGTGACATTAACAGGACGAAAGTCGTGCGCGGGTAGTGGAGATCTGGCCGGGGCACCGGAGCAGCAGCAGTCGCAGGAGGATCACTCACTAGAGCAGCAGCAGCAGTAGGCACCCGCTGCACAGGCGCCGGCGGTAGTACCACAGCCGTATCCATAGGCGCCGCCGGTCTTTATCGACCTCACCCAGGAGGACAATGGCGACAGCGACGGCGGCCACTAGATCTAGGCTTTATTTATGTTTTTATGTATAATTAATGGACGAACAGACTTTTGGCGGCATTTTATATATGTTTTTATTTTCTAAATTTCAGTCAAAATCTGAAATGCGTCCATGTAATTGAGCGCACCTAGGGTCAAAAACTTGTAGAAGACATTATTAGATGATCTAAATTTCAAGGAGGTTATACGGATCATCTAAATCAGTTGTGAAAGTAAATAACACTCATAGAACACATTATTAGAACTTGCTTTGCTTTATTGGGTACGAGAACATTGTTGAAACAACCCATTTAAGCTAACCTAATCTACCCTGTAGAAACATTCATCAATGTTGAGTTTTTATGTCAAGAATAAAATAAATCCATATGAAGCTTTCTACAATATAGACTGTCTATATTCAGTAAGGGCCACATTCAGAAGCATGCCGAAAAATGGTAAGATCTAACATGATATACACCAGGATAGGATGATCATATTCTTCTACCACCACACATTTTTTATACTGAGATACCAATGTTTACTCATACAGAACATGTACTTTTCTGTTCATTGTCAAATTATTTCACCTGCTATGCTGCAAGTGTACTGAAATAGCAAAATTGTCGGTTTCAGTTGAGCACTACGAGGCTTACTTCCTATCACATCGTGAAAACTGTACATTAGACTATGAAATTAGTTTTGGTAGAAAAAGGAGACACAAATTATTCACACATTTTGCAATAGTAAGCAAGTTGAAAAACATAATACTACAAAGAGCATAGAAATATGCGTGTGCATATTACGAAATTGAGGAATATCATGCTGAACCTTTGATTCATCAAACTGTTGGAAACCTCAGTCCAGTCCTTAAACTAAGTACCCATGAGACATCAGAAAGGAACCAAACCATGAAGAGCACGCACTTCCGGGGAGGCGCGGTTGGTGCCGTGACAACGAGGCGAGGCACGAGGAGGCTGCGAGGGAGGCTATTGCTGGGGCCGCGGGCGCAACGACCGGTGTCGGTGTCAAAACCGGCGGATCTCGGATAGGGGGTCCCGAACTGTGCGTCAAGGCCGGATGGTAACAGGAGACAAGGGACACGATGTTTTTACCCAGGTTCGGGCCCTCTCGATGGAGGTAATACCCTACTCCTGCTTGATTAATATTGATGATATGGGTAGTACAAGAGTAGATCTACCACGAGATCAAGGAGGCTAAACCCTAGAAGCTAGCCTATGGTATGATTGTTGTATATGGAGTCGATGTCCTACGGACTACAACCCTCCGGTTTATATAGACACCGGATAGGGTTAGGGTTACACAGAGTCGGTTACAATGGTAGGAGATCTTGAATATCCGCATCGCCAAGCTTGCCTTCCACGCCAAGGAAAGTCCCATCCGGACACGGGACGAAGTCTTCAATCTTGTATCTTCATAGTCCTGGAGTCCGGCTGAAGGTATAGTCCGGCTACCCGAACACCCCCTAATCCAGGACTCCCTCAGTAGCCCCAGAACCAGGCTTCAATGACGACGAGTCCGGCGCACAGATTGTCCGGCATTGCAAGGCGGGTTCTTCTCCAAATCCTGTGTACCTGTAGGAATAATGTCCGATTTTTGTAATGTAGTGCTCCTCGGCTTCCACGCCCAATAATGGCCGTCTTCCATGTGTCAAACGAATGCGAAAAGCCGGGGCGTTTTTACATCCACACCCCTAGCCGCATAAACGAGTCGCTTATTTAACGGGATGGGGATTTAGGTCCAAACCACATCTTCTCCTCTCCGCGAGTTATCATCAGAGCGCTTCCAGCAAAGGTCCATTCCAACATGACCAGCCGCCGCAGCTCCTCCCCTCGCCCCTCCAGTCCCAAACCCGGGGACTGGTAGAGTTGCACCATCCCGCATAGCGAGCTAGTGTCGCTTCAGGCCAAGGGATTTCTCCCTCAGGCATACATGGTCCCGGTCCGAGCCGGTCTCGCCACCTACAATGGCGGAAAACAAGCGGAGAGCACCCCCAATCCTTCTAAAGGAGAGCGGGTGTGCCTCGTCCTCTATCTAATAAGGGGACTGGAATTTCCAATTCATCCATTTCTCCGCGGGTTTCTGGAGTTCTACGGCCTCCAGCTGCACAATCTCACGCCCGCCTCCGTATTACATATTGCGGGTTTCGTCGCCCTTTGTGAGCTATTTTTAGGCGCTGAGGCTCATTTCGCGCTGTGGAAGAGGTTATTCTGCCTGGTGCCCCGTTCTCAAGAGGGGTCTATATACCAAGTGGGCGGAGCCAAAGTATGGCGTATCGCCGGGACCGGATACCTATCCGGAACCCCAAAGAAGGCGTCCGAGGACTGGCCTTCGGAATGGTTTTACATAGATGACGTCCCGCTACCGGACCCTATCCGGGTCGGTCTCCCTGAATTCGACAGTGCTCCATTGAAGAAACGTTTGAGCTGGCATTCGCGGAGCTCTCAGAGAGAAAACGACAGAGACGTCCTTTACCTGATGGGCCGGATAAGACTGTTGGCTCATTCTGGACTAACCATGATTGAAGTCATGGCCGCATGCATTATGCGGGGGGTGCAGCCGCTTCAATATAGAGGCCACCCCATGTGGGATTTCAACGGGGAGGATGACGCCACCCGTTACGGTCGTAAGGGGACGGCCTCAGCCGCCGCCCTAGTAAAGATCTTATCCTCTTTGTACAAGGGAGAAAAGGAGGAATTCCTCCACGCCAACCCGCGGGCCGGATTTACTATGTATGATCCTCCAAGTTGAGTAAGTGAACAATTGCGCTTGCCCGTTTGTTTTATACTCCCACGGTTAGATATGTAGTCTAACGACTTCAATGCAGGAACTGCGACAGGAGATAAATGATATAAACAGCCGCCCTCCACAGCCCGAGGACCCAGAACGGTCCCTCGATCCGGACTCCGAAGAGGATCCGGACATATCGGTGGAGCTTATCGACGAGGTGTTCCATCAGCTAAGCAAGGACAGTACCTTGATAGCCATTACGGCTGATTACCCAGGGTTAATCCCGGCCTCCCAGGTGACAGAAACCGGAGTCTCATTCCCTTGAGAGAGATTCCATTCTCACGTATTCCGGTGTTTCTGATGACAACCGTGTTTTGCAGGGGAGATTTCCGAGGCGGGAAGCCGAACCTGCGGTGGCTAGCCAACGAGGGGCCGCAGGGCCCCGTGGGGCAAAAAGGAATGTAGTCCGGACTAAGATGCCAGCGCAAAGGTATAGCGCACCCTCTGTTTCCCTGGTGTTACTCTGTCAGGGCATATTAACGTTCGTGCTATCTTCAGAACGAAGAGACCTCGCCGGACTACATTCGGAGAGGTTTCCAATCACGCCTCCACTAGCCAGGCTCCAACGTCTGGCCAGGAAGCGGAGGCGAGCACAAGGCGCGCACCAAACGCTTCTCCGACAGAGGATGCGGACAGGCTGTCTACCACAAATTCTGAAGTGGAGAGTGCCATGAACCACAGGCGTCACTGGACAGTTCTACGCGACGCTTGTTTCTCCCAAGAGGCTTTAGATGCCTTTAATTTGGGAGATGCGTACCTCCGTGCCGCTCAAAATGGTTTAGCCAGAGCCACGGAGCAGTATGTAAAAGACATACGGGTAAGAAAATTTTGGTCAAATATATATATATATATATATACCAGTAGCCCCCGAGACTTGAAACAGTTAGAGCAACTGATTTAAGGATCATTTAATATGCAGGTTCTTACAGAGAAGAATACCGTACTGTCCCAGGAGCTGGAAAAGTGCAAGGCCCAACTAGAGGCCGCACTAGCCGCAGCAGGGGAGCCCAAAGAGACCCCCTCAGGTAAGATACACTTCGAAAGATTAGTATTGTGCGGTGTGGGTGCAAATCTGACAAATCATATTGCAGATGGCGCCGGACTCGATCCGGAAAAGCAACAACTCTTACGCCGGCTAAAGGCCGGTGAGAGTACGTTGACAAAGGTGAGGCGAGAGAAGAATGATCTTCAGGATGCCAACACCAAGCTGGACGTCGAACTTAAAGATGTTCGTGGCCAGCTGTCGGACTCCACGAAGGAGAATCAGCGGCTTCGACGCGGCATATTTAGTAAGTGCTTGAGCGAACTTTGAAAAAAGAGTTCGGCGAGGAAGTCGACTAACAGAGTAATGTTTGTAGGTATGCTCACAGGTCGTCCTACAGAGGAGATGCCCGGTTCTATGGGTGACCTTCTTCCCGAACTCTTGCAACTGCACGAGCGAATTCGGCAGGCGATGCGAGGCGTTGCCCAAGCCTTATGGCCTGCCCACTCCATGCCCGAGGGCCTTGGAGAGTTTGCGGAGAAGCTGAAGGGAGCTCGGCGGCGCTTCCGGTTGTGGAAGATATCGGCCTGCTGACAAGGCACTAGGGAGGCCTGGGCCATGGTGAAGACCCGTTTTACGAAGTCTGACCCAAACCACATGGCCGAGGTCAGACCAGTGGGGCCTGACGGGAAGGAGATCCCTGTAAGCTTAGTATACGGCCAAGTAGAGTTGGCCGCAAAGTATTCTCAGCAGGACTGTAAATTAGACAGCCTGTTAGATGGTATAGAAGAGGAATACAATCAGTCAGAATGACTATGTAATTTTGAATTGACATGTGTAATGCCTTCTAGCCGGATTGTAGATCGTTTGTCGTTGCCGGCCTTTTCGCTTCAACCTCGGGACCTGACAGTCCGGAGTGTGTCCGAATACCATAGCGGTTATATAAGAACCGGGGTATGCGTGGAGACCAGGCGTAGGGGTCATTAGTGCTTTATCAGACAAGTGCCCAACTAGTTATGTTATATTACATGGTTAGTAAGAAACATCTTCCAGAGAGAATAGTTCCGTTAGGGGTTCCTTTCGCTGGGAGGCATGCCCTAAAGTGCATGTCCGGACTGCGTGACAAGACGCAGAAAAAAGCATCTGGGGGCGCATAAAATGAGTAAAAAGATCATCTTTTATTTCACCGACCGAATATTCCCTTAAGAAAGCTAGCTTTCGGCTTCACCCAGTCTGAGGTACACATCCGGCTGACCCGACAGTAACAATCGTAGAGGTGCTCCCTTTACCGCCTAGCCGAACAATCGGGAATGTAGGGGTAAGCACAGGAGCCAGGCAACCCAGCTTGGCCAAAACTTAAGTCATATCGATGCATATAATGGTGAAGAAAAAGGTACATGCGGAAGTTTGACGCATGTGTTGGGCGTGAAGCCCCCAGGTTTAATGAGCGCGAGTGGCGCGTCACTAGATGAGCCTTTAAGGGCTATAAAAGAAAAGAGGGGAAGGAGAGAAATGTAAGACAAAAAAATGCAAAAAATGGACAGAGGAAGGAAACGAACACAGAGTCCGACGCTAGGCATAGAATCTTCGGAGACGGGTGGCGTTCCACGGGTTCGGCTTGAGTCGGTTATCCGACGCATCTCGCAGGCGGTACGCCCCACCAGTCAGGACTTGGTCGATTATGAATGGACCTTCCCACTTGGGCTTGAGTTTGTCCTTTTTCTTATCCGACAGGCATAGAACTAGTTCGCCAACATTGTAATTTTTGGCCCGTACTTCTCTGCTTTGATATCTTCGGGCCTGCTGTTGATAAAATGCGGAACGGGCTTTTGCCACGTCACGCTCCTCCTCCAAGGCGTCCAATTTGTCCTGCCGATCGAGCTCGGCTTCTCTTTCTTCGTACATGCGCACTCTAGGTGAGTCATGAATTATGTCGCAGGGCAGAACTGCCTCTGCGCTGTACACCATAAAAAATGGTGTGTATCCGGTGGTGCGATTTGGCGTGGTCCGCAGCCCCCATAGCACGGAGTCGAGCTCCTCTACCCAGTGCGTGTTAGATTCCTTGAGGGACCGCACCAGTCTGGGTTTAATGCCGCTCATGATAAGACCATTTGCACGTTTGACCTGGCCGTTGGTTTGTGGGTGATAGACGGAAGCATAATCGAGCTTGATGCCCATGTTTTTGCACCAGAGTTTTACCTCGTCGGCGGTAAAGTTTGTACCATTATCGCTTATGATGCTGTGGGGGACGCCATAACGGTGTACAACCCCGGATATGAAGTCTATCACAGGTCCGGATTCGGCCGTTTTAAAAGGCTTGGCTTCTATCCATTTGGTGAACTTATCCACCATGACCAGTAAGTATTTTTTCCTATGGGTCCCACCTTTAAGGGGTCCGACCATGTCAAGCCCCCAGACCGCAAAAGGCCAGGTGATGGGTATAGTTTGGAGTGCGGTGGGTGGCATATGGCTTTGGTTGGCAAAAAGTTGGCAACCAGCGCATCGTTGGACTAGGTCCTGAGCGTCTGCCCGGGCCGTCGGCTAATAAAATCCTGTACGGAAAGCCTTGCTAACAAGGGATCGAGCAGCGGCGTGGTGACCACCGAGTCCGGCATGAATTTCAGCTAGAAGGTTCCGCCCTTCCTCTTTGGAGATGCACCTTTGAAGGACTCCGGTAGTGCTTTTATTATAAAGCTCTCCCTCATGGGCTCTATAGGCTTTAGATCGCCGCACTATGCAGCGGGCCTCGTTTTGGTCCTCCGGGAGTTCCTGCCTAGTAAGGTAGGCTAGGAATGGTTCTGTCCACGGGGCGATAACTGCCATTATTACGTGGGCTGAAGGTGTAATTTCATTGGTAGAGCCTCCAATTATGTCAGATTGTTCGGCGTCGAGTGGTGCGGCTGGGTCCGGGCTGTTATTTGCGGGTTCCCCCTCCCATGCTACGGATGGCTTGGACAATCTTTCCAAAAAGATGTTGGGGGGGACTGCATCGCGTTTTGCTCCGATGCGTGCCAGGACGTCCGCTGCTTGATTGTTTTCTCGGGCTATATGGTGAAACTCCAGCCCTTCGAACCGAGCTGACATTTTTAGGACGGCGTTGCGGTAAGCTGCCATTTTTGGGTCCTTGGCGTCGAAGTCTCCATTTATTTGGGATATCGCGAGGTTTGAATCCCCGTGTACCTCTAGGCGGCGGATACCCATGGATACTGCTACCCCGAGACCATGTAGGAGGGCCTCATATTCGGCTGCATTGTTGGAATCCGTGTACATGATCTGGAGCACATATTGGACTGTGTCTCCTGTGGGGGACGTCAGGACGACGCCAGCCCCCAGTCCGACCAACATTTTGGAGCCATCAAAATGCATAATCCAGTTTGAATATGTGCCATACTCTTTAGGGAGCTCGGCCTCCGTCCATTCTGCGATGAAGTCGGCCAAAACTTGCGATTTAATAGCTCGCCGTGGCTTATAGGTTATATCGAACGGGAGAAGCTCAATGGCCCATTTTGCAATCCGGCCCATTGCATCGCGGTTGTTGATAATATCATTGAGTGGTACTTCCGAGGCTACTGTTATGGAACACTCTTGAAAGTAGTGTCGTAGCTTCCGGAATGCCATGAATACCGCGTATGAAATCTTTTGGTAATGCGGGTACCGTGATTTGCATGGAGTGAGGACAGTGGACACGTAGTAGACCAGCCTTTGAAGGGGGAATTTGTGTCCATCCGTTTCCCACTCGACAACGAGCACTGCGCTGACCACTTGATGTGTTGCTGCAATGTACAATAACATTGGTTCGCCGGTGTTCGGCGCGGCCAGGACTGGGTTTGTTGCCAATATGGCTTTTATTTCATCAAGTCCGGCCATGGCGGCATCCGTCCACTCGAAGTGTTCGGTGCGCCGAAGGAGGCGATAGAGGGGTAGTGCCTTTTCTCCCAAGCGGGAGATGAAGCGGCTTAAAGCCGCCACACATCCGGTTAATTTTTGTATTTGTTTGAGGTCCTTTGGGATATCCAATTATGACAAAACTCGGATCTTGGCTGGATTTGCTTCAATTCCTCTACCGGATACAATGAAGCCCAAGAGCTTTCCGGCTGGGACGCCGAAGACGCATTTTTCCGGGTTGAGCTTGATGTCATATTTTCGGAGGTTATCGAATGTAAGCGTCAAGTCGTCTACTAGAGATTCGACATGTCTTGATTTGACGACCACATCATCCACATACGCCTCCACTGTTTTCCCGATCTGGTTTGCCAGACATGTTTGGATCATGCACTGATATGTTGCGCCGGCGTTTTTCAGCCCGAAGGGCATTGTGTTGAAGCAGAATGGGCCGTATGGTGTGATGAATGCTGTTGCAGCTTGGTCTGATTCTGCCATCTTGATTTGATGGTAACCGGAGTATGCGTCGAGGAAACACAACGAATCGTGTCCTGCGGTGGCATCGATAATTTGATCGATACGGGGGAGGGGGAAGGGATCCTTTGGGCAAGCCTTGGTAAGGTGTTTAAAATCGACACACAGGCGCCAGGATTTGTCCTTCTTTGGTACCATCACCAGGTTTGCTAGCCAGTCCGGATGTTTTATGTCTCTAATGAATTCGGCCTCCAATAGCTTGGCTAACTCCTCTCCCATAGCCTGTCTCTTGGGTTCAGAAAAACGCCGAAGGGCTTGTTTGACAGGTTTGAATCCTTTTGGGATATTTAAGCTGTGTTCGGCCAGCCTGCGTGGGATCCCTGGCATGTCTGAAGGGTGCCAGGCGAAAATGTCCCAGTTCTCTTGTAGGAACTCTCGCAGTGCGGCGTCTATATCAGGGTTCAGTCGTGCCCCGATGGAAGCTATTTTATTGGGGTCCGTTGGATGGACCTGGAATCTGACTATTTCGTCAGCTGGCTTCAAGGATGTGGATTTGGATCTCTTGTCGAGTATCACATCATCCCTGTTAACCGTGGAGCGCAGCGCAGTCAGTTCCTCGGCCGCTAAGGCTTCGGATAGTGCCTCAAGGGCTAATGCGGTCGTCTTGTTTTCGGCGCGGAGTGCTATGTCTGGATCACTAGCTAGAGTGATAATTCCGTTCGGCCCGGGCATCTTAAGCTTCATGTACCCGTAATGGGGTATTGCTTGGAAGATTGTGAATGCTTCCCGCCCTAGTAAAGCGTGATATCCGCTTTTGAA
Source organism: Triticum urartu (assembly GCF_003073215.2). NCBI lineage: Eukaryota > Viridiplantae > Streptophyta > Magnoliopsida > Poales > Poaceae > Triticum > Triticum urartu. The sequence goes on from NC_053026.1 coordinate 587,968,318, forward strand.
CGGGGCCACCTGAAACGTGACTTCTTCGGACCTGTAATTATCCGGCGTGCCGAACACCACATCTAGTGTGATTTTTCCTGTGCAGCGCGCTTCCCGACTGGGGATTATTCCTCTAAAGGTTGTGCTACTTCGCTCGATGCGGTTCCAGTCTATTTCCATTTTTTGAAGGGTTTCCTCATAAATGAGGTTCAGTCCACTGCCTCCATCCATGAGCACCTTGGTGAGGCGAAAGCCGTCCATTATGGGACTGAGGACCAATGCGGCTGGTGCTCGGGCTGTTCGGAATCTAGGTTCATCACTTGCGTTGAAGGTAATAGAGTGTCGCTCCATGGATTTATTGTTGCAACTTGATAGACTTCGGTGAGGCTGCAGAGTGTTCTTTTTTGCATATTGTTTGATGCGAAAGTCTCGAAGACTGTGAGAACAGTACTGGTGTCCTCGGGCTGGCTTTCTACAGCCTCCAAAATTAAGAGGTCCTCGCTAATTTTGGCCACCTGTCGGAGTATCCAACATGCTCTAAGGCTGTGAGTTAGTGTGGCGTCCTCTGTACTGTGAATTCTACAGGGTCCATCAAGCCACCTTTCCAGTACGGTTCCATGCCCTGTAGAGGGTTTTGGCTTTTTGGTGTTTATCCCGGGTGTCCTATGATGATGCACCCTCTTAGTTCGGACGGGATTACTATTCACGGCCGGATTATCCCAAAATTTTATTTCGGTTTTTCAGGCGCTTTCCATCGCACAGTATTTTTGTACTATGGACGCCAAGTCAGCGAAGCGTGTAATATCACGACGACTTACGGTGTTAAGGATTCCCTCGTCCGTGCAATTACTGCAGAAAATTGAGATTGCGTCTCCCTCGCGGCAATCCTTTATCCTGTTCATAACCAGGAGGAATCTGGCCCAGTAATGATGTACTGTTTCCTCGGGCCTCTTCCTGATTTGGGAGAGATCGCTTATGTTCGGGTGGGCGGGTGTCGTTGAATCTGAAACCCCACCCAATCCAAGATTCGGAGGCCGAAGAGTTTCCGAACTCTGAAGTTTGGATTCTTCGATGTTGTCCAATGAATCTAGCCTGTTGCCTGATCCTAAGCTCAGGCCTTGAGTTACATCCTCCCCTCCGCGGGTATCCGGCTTGGAGGGGTCGGGAATTCGGACGTAGCTAGTCCTTAAAATATATGAAGGGTTGCCGCACTGCGCCTCTACCACGGCAACGTGGTGGGTGACTTGGGGAGAGTTAATTTCTCTTAGATCGGGTTTAAACCCAACCTGGTCGTAATCCGCAGCGACCCCCAGGGCGGCGATGCGATCCAAGAGCTCGTTTATGGAAGAGAGCTCCATTGGATCTAGCTGCTCGACGAGCTCCGAGCTGACGTGTAGGTTGCTTTTGATGACCCAAGGGGTCACCGTCGGCGCAACAGCCGAACAGGCGGTCATGAGGAAACCACCTAGCCGGAGAGTTTGGCCGACAGCCAAGGCTCCCTTAGCAATGGCGCCATCTTTAAAGACGGGAGGAGGCATCCTTCCTGATTGCGACGGCACAGAGGAACTCTCAATGAAAGCACCAATGTCGGTGTCAAAACCGGCGGATCTCGGGTAGGGGGTCCCGAACTGTGCGTCAAGGCCGGATGGTAACAGGAGACAAGGGACACGATGTTTTTACCCAGGTTCGGGCCCTCTCAATGGAGGTAATACCCTACTCCTGCTTGATTAATATTGATGATATGGGTAGTACAAGAGTAGATCTACCACGAGATCAAGGAGACTAAACCCTAGAAGCTATCCTATGGTATGATTGTTGTATATGGAGTCGATGTCCTACGGACTACAACCCTCTGGTTTATATAGACACCGGATAGGGTTAGGGTTACACAGAGTTGGTTACAATGGTAGGAGATCTTGAATATCCACATCGTCAAGCTTGCCTTCCACGCCAAGGAAAGTCCCATCCGGACACGGGACGAAGTCTTCAATCTTGTATCTTCATAGTCTTGGAGTCCGGCTGAAGGTATAGTCCGGCTATCCGAACACCCCCTAATCAAGGACTCCCTCAACCGGCGAGGACGGGTACGTGTGGATCCCGAACGTGCACCACACCGTCGCTCGCCAAGCAAAGGGCATGGTTGGGGCTGCGTCTCGAATAGAGATGTTCACCTTCCATTCCGTCGGCATCAGGCCGCAGCGAGAGAGCTCCTCACACAGCTTGACCCTGCATCGCTGTTCTTGCGCTGCCGTGGCCATGGATCTGGCCGGACCTGTTGCTTGATCTCAAGCAAGGGGGAGGGGAGGAGGTCGCCGGTGGTGGGGAGAAGGCGAGGGGAGGAGAGAAGGGGTGGGGTGTAGGCCGTGGGGGATGGCGTTGGTGGCGGCGACAGCTGGAGGGAGAGGAGTCAACAGGCTAGGGTTGGCTGATGCGTTTCTCTCCTTTTCTCTCTTCGTTCTACATCACGTACGAACCAATCACAACTTGACGCGAAGGCGCCACGTGGACTGTGCGAGCGGGCGCTCCTTCCGCGCACGTTAATGCTTCTCGATGGGTGAGGAAAAAATCTGACACGGATCCTGGTGCACATACGAGCTTGAGTGCGCGGCTACATGCATGCGACGAGGCCGGCTGGATTCGGCACGACTGAGTCGACCCATCGATCGGAGAGAGTCCAGCCCAGGTGAGAACGAACCTCTGGACAAGTGAGTCGATACCTCATCTCCATTTGGTGAAAGACACCGCGCAACTTCATGATGGAGTTGCAAATGGTGTACCACCAATGAGTTAGCGACTTAATACATCTCCGACATATTTTTTTTATTGTTTCATGTTATTAAATTAGCAATCTTGGATGCTTTCTATGCATTTATATTCTATTTTATATTAGTTTTTGGGACTAGCATATTAACCCAGTGCCCAATGCCAGTTACTATCTTTTTGCTTGTTTTTGGCTTCTCGAAAAATCATTACCAGCGAGGTCCAAACGCGATGAAACTTTACGATGGTTTTTTCTGGACCAGAAGGGACCCTAGAACGTTCGGGAGGATGCCAAAAGAGCTACGGGAGAGCCACAAGCTCACAGGGCGTGCCCCAGGGGGGTAGGCGCGCTCCCAATCTTGTGGGCCCCCCGTAGCACCCCTTAACATAATTCCACCTCTATAAATTCAGAAATATTCCCAAACCAATAGAGAGCCACCCGAAACACTTTCCGCTGCCGCAAGCTTCTGTTCTTCTGCGATCCCATCTGCAAGCCTTTTCCGATACTCTGCCAGAGGGGGAATGGATCACGGAGGGCTTCTACATCATCCTTGCTGCCTTCCGAAGATGCATGAGTAGTTCATCATATACCTACATGTCCATAGCTAGTAGCTATATGACTTCTTCTCTCTCTCTCTCTCTTTGATCTTCAATATAATGTTCTCCTCGATCTTTTTGGAGTTCTATATGATGTAATCTTCTTTTGCGGTGTGTTTGTTGGGATCCAATGAATTGTGGGTTTATAATCTGAATATTCATGAGAAGTAATTGAGTCTTTTTCGAACTTTTTTACGCATGATTGTTATACCTTTATGTTTCTCTTTGATCTATCCCTTTGGTTTGGCCAATTAGATTGATTTATCTTTAGTGGGAGAGGTGCGTTGTAATGGGTTCAATCTTGCAGTGCTCTATATCCCGGTGACAGAAGGGGACAAGATATGAATTTGTATTATTGCCACTAAGGATAAAACGACGGGGTTTATTCATATTAATTGGATTTACTTTGTCTACATCATGTCATCTTGCTTAAGGCGTTACTCCGTTTTATGAACTTAATACCATAGATGCATGCTGGATAGCGGTTAATTGGTGGGGTAATAGTAGTACATGCAGGCAGGAGTCGGTCTACTTGTCAGGGATGTGATGCCTATATACATAATCATTGTCTTGAATATTGTCATAACTATGCGCTTTTCTATCAATTGCCCAAAACTAATTTGTTTACCCACCGTATGCTATGTGTTCGAGAGAGAAGCTTCTAGTGAAAACTATGGCCCCTGGGTCTGCTTTAATCATATTTAAAAAAAATCCAAAATACCTTTGCTGCAATTTTATTTCTTTTATTTTTGTTTTGCAATTTATTTATCTACCAGTACAATATTTGATCCTTGCAAGTAACGAGTTCAAGGTGATTGAAAACCCTCTTGCCGGTGTTGAGTGCAAGTATTTACTTTTGTGTGTGAAGGTGATGTTCATGAGGCTTTGCGTGATTCTCCTATTGCTTCGATAAACGTTGGTTCTTGCTGAGGAAAATACTTATCTCTACTGTACTGCATCTCCCTTATCTTCGGGGAAAATCCCAATGCAGCTCACAAGTAGAAGGAATAATTTCTGGCACCGTTGTCCAGGAGACATCATCAAAACCTATCAAGTACCTTCGCACAAACTATCATCTACTTGCTCTACTTTTTATTTGCCTTTGCCTCTTGTTTTCATCTCCTCCACTTCTCTAAAAAAACAAAAACACTTTGTTTTACTAGTTTTCTTGCAAAAATCATGTCAACACACCAAAATAGAAAGGAAAAGTAAAGACATAGGGATCCTCATCCACTTGCTAATCTTTTCAAACTTGCTGCATGTTGAAAACCAATAGCTAAAAATGAAGAAGTGATAAAAGAAAATGCTATCGAGATACATTTATTGAATGAAAAGCATGATTGCAATTGCGTTAGTGTACATTTTATTAATGTCAATTATGCTAATAATCATGATTTGAGTGATAATTATGATGTTTCTTACTAAGGATGGCAATTTTACCCATGGGTATGGGTACCCACGGATACCGCACCCGCATGGGAAGGGTATGGGCACAAATTTATATCCATGGTAGTACCCGTACCCTACCCGTTAAGTCATGGGTAGGGCACGGGTATAGCCTTGTACCCATGGATATACCCATATCCTACCTGTTTATACTAACATGTGGACCTTACCCGTGAAGTGTGTCGTGAGATTGTGAGCCTTTGTTAAAGTTGTCACCAATTGTCAATTTGAATTGAGATAATTGTCATGTACTCATCTATCTGTAATTGTGTTGAGATAAATATTTTTTGTCAAATGTGCTATCGATGAATGTACAATTGTGAATAACTTGTGTACTGTTTGATCTACCCATTGGGTACACAATGGGTGTGGGTACCCATCGGATATGGGTACAGATAAAGTTTCATACCCATGGGTACGGGTATGGGTAGAATTTTTTACCCATTTTACTACATGGGTATGGGTATGGTATTTCTCTACCCGCTCCATAACCTACCCATTGCCATCCTTATGTGTATGAGCCATGTTTGTTCATGGTCGGGATGCGTCTGCGTCCAGGTCAAATCCAACTCGAACTGTACACCGACGGAGCTACAAACGAGACCCCTGATTGCTGACGCGTCAGCATCTAGTAGTACTCATCGTTATAATCGAGAGGCAAAATATCCTCAATACAAGGGGATCTTGGTTGAGCCACACTGCCGTGACACATTCCCCACAACTATAATTTGTTAGCGATCGACCACATTATTTTGTGCATGTCGAATCTTCTGAGGAATAAACTCCTTGTCGGAACACAAAGCGTTTACGAGATGCCGGGTGGGAGAGACCTTCACCCGAGAAGACTGCTAATCTCTCTGAGGATTCAGACTGCACAATGACAAGAAAGTCCGTATGTTGAAAAGCAAGAGCCATACCTTGCATGATCGCATGTAAATTGACCTCTAGCGCCTCATTGCAATTAAAGATATAGCGCTAGGCTCAAAATATGACCGAACCATCTTCTCTTTTCAGTATCATGCCTGCCGCAGCTGTGCCATCTGCTGAAAACAAGGAACCATCAACCGACAGCGCGACGTAGCCAGCCGGAGGCCGATGCCAATGTAGGCGTTGCGCAGACGCAACACTCTCTTGGATGTAAACCAACTCACATGCGCGCATCTTGCCTTTAAATATTCCTTCAAGCAATACTTGTGAGAGTAAACAAGGGACATCAAATAGCTATCAAGGAATTCCACTGTAGCCACCACTGGAGGCGTCTCTTTGCCATAGCACAAGTCATTCTGCAGCTGCCAAATGCACCAAATCAACGTAATCACCATTTCCTGCATGGTTGCAGTGCAATTCATTAGAACATTCAGCAGCCAATCATTCTCACTGTCTACTAAGAGTACATCACGGGGCAAGGTCCATATAGCACACATGTGCTCCCAAATATTCCGAGCATGGCAACAGGAAACCAATGCATGGAAGGAACTTTCATCTTCTATACCGCACAATGTACATATGTGATAACCCATAAGTATAGGGAATCAATTGTAGCCTTTTTTATAAGTAAGAGTGTCGAACTCAACGAGGAGCTAAAGGTAGAATTAATATTCTCTCAAGTTCTATCGACCACCGATACAACTCCACACACGCTTAGCGTTTGCTTTACCTAGAACAAGAATAAAACTACTTTTTAGGTGTAATAGGATAAGTTTGTAAGAATAAAGTAGAAGTACTTAGCGGGATAATAAAACTTTAGTTTGTTTTAGTAGAGAGCATTTTGTAACACAAAGAGAAAGATTGTCCATAGGCAATTGAATATAACACGATAGATACTTATCATATGCAATGAGGGAGAGGCATGCTCTAACATACTTTCCGTACTTGAATCACATGTTCTTATTATTGGAACTCTAGCAAGCATCCGCAACTACTAAAGATCATTAAGGTAAAACCCAATCATATCATTAAGTAATAAGTCCTATTTACTCTCATATGCAACAACCCCCTTACTCGGGTTTAAGTTTATGCCACTCTTGCAACCCACTATAAGCGAATCATTAATGTATTGCAACACCCTACAACGCTAATCCCATACGCTTGCGTGACACGGAGGGCGTCATAGGACGGCACCATATTAACATTAAACTCATATCATTCAAACCATACCACAATTAACCCGTAGGACAAAAGAAATCTACTCACATTATATGATTGCCACACATCATTGGATAATAACATATAGTATTAAGCACCATTTTCAAGCACATAATTACAATGGGAATAGAGAGGGTACACCACTGCATAGAGTGGGAGAGAGTTGGTGATAACGGCAGCGAAGTTGTTGGTGTACATCGCCGTCATGATGGTTTCCCCGGCGGCGCTCCGGCGACACCGGAAGATGATGGGGGAGAGCCCCCTCCTTCTTCTTGCTTGGCCTCCCCCCTAGATGGGAGGAGGGTTTTCCCTCTAGTCCATGGTTGCCATGGCTCCGGGAGGGTAGGAGCCCCTCCGGGATTGCATCTCTCACTGTGTTTCTCTTCTATTTTTTGTCTATTTTCGGACGCCTTCGCCGTATTTATATTCCCGAAGATCCATAACTCCATTGGGATGAAATTTTGAGGGGATTTTTGTGTGGAAATTATCTTTCTTGCGGCGAAAGAAGGGCTCCAACAAGGTAAGAGGGAGTCACAAGGCAACACGGCGTGCCCTAGGGTATCGTCTTGCGTTGATTCTTCTCCCCGAAAATCACAAATATTCCACAAAAAACCTCCATAAAATTTTATCACGTTTGTACTTCGTTTGATATGGATATTCTGCGAAACAAAAAAAACATGCAAAATAGGAACCGACACGAGGCACTGGATTAATATGTTAGTCTCAAAAACAATATTAAATGTTGCCAAAAGTATATAATAGTTGTAGAACATAGGCATGAAATAATCAAAAAAAAATATACGACAGAGACTTATCAAGGTTCCACGTCTAGCCAGGTGCCGGTTTGCCTTGTCGAGCGTGGCCCAGACACCGACATCCACATAGTGATCTTCATCTTTTGCAGCACAACTGCTTTCCAAATACAGTTCCATAACGATCGCTCACCATGCGGTGAGCTACTTGATGCGCCCCCTGAGAACGACTCATCATGTTCAACTGTCGCTAATCTATATGCACTCTTCAGACCGTCCATAGTGGGAGTAACTTCAACAGTAACATATATAGGGTTCAACTCAACAAATTTACTTATGTGGCAATGATTTAATGAGGAGAGAGATGATTTTAATAACATAGCTAGTTATTCACACTATAGGTAACACCACACATATCAAGACAAGATGAGTCTATAATCTAATAAAATAAGTGTTGTATGACACCACACTTATGTTACGCCCCATTATGGGTAGTCTCACTATAAAATTTCCATATTTCTCAGGATTCCTAGCGAAGAAGTAGCTTTGTTGTCTTGGAGATGTTCGAATTTTTAGAATCTCCTGAACACCATCACACAAAAATGAGTATTAAGCATGTCAATGTTCCAACCTCCGTTATCATCCAAGAAATCGGCCACCCGGTTAAATCGACAATTACGATTTGGAGTGACTGGGCCAAAAGAGGAACCCCTCGGAATCCATGGATCTCGCCAAGTTCTGATCATGGCGTGATTCCCAACCCTCCAAATAATGCCCTTCTTCACCAGCTCCAATCCCTGCTCAATCCCCTTCCAAACAGTCGATGAGTTACATGAAAAATAGTGTCCAATAGGTTCCCAGTCGGACAATATTTTGCATGGAGGAGATGAGCACACAAACAGTTAGGTGCATCCAGCAAACCGCCACGCTTGTTTATCAAGTAATGCTTGGTTGAACGCCCTCATATCACGGAAGCCCATACCACCTTTAGACCTGGGTAATATCATTTTATCCCAACTAAGCCAGGCCATCTTATGCTTCCCCTTCTCGACCACCACCAATATTGCCTCATCAATCATGTAAGATCAACACATACCGAGGCAGGAAGACGGACCACACTCATCACATACGAAGGGATAGCTTGGGCCACCACCTTAATAAGAATCTTTTTATTTCCAGAAGACAAATATTGTTCACTCCAATCCAATAGAGATTTACTCAACACCACTTGAACGGTTTCAAATCTACCCTTGTGCATCCTCCCTTCCGACACTGCAAAGCCCAAGTACTTAGGCTCAAAAACTTCATTTGTGACACCTAGAATATTTTTGATCTCCATGAAAATCGCAGGTAAGGAAATTTTCAGAAAAAAGAATGGAACACTTGGTAGGGTTAATGTGTTGGCCCGTGGCTGAGGCATAAGTGCTCAAAACATCCTTAACCAAACATGCCTGTTGCTCAGAAGATTGAAAGAATAACAATGAGTCATCCGCAAACAGTAGATGTAAAATAGTTCGCGCCCTTCGGCATATTTTCAATCCTTCCTCCGCCATGGACTTGCTGATCAGCGCAGACAATGCGTCAGCAACAAAGAGAAATAAAAACGTGGACAAAGGATCACCTTGGCGAAGTCCCTACGAAGGGGTAAAAGACTCTAGTAATTTTCCATTAAACTTTATGCAATATTTATGTGAAGTAACACAAGCCATAATACGAGAAATCCATGATGTAGCAAAACCCCACTTACATAGGGCCTACACAAGAAACACATAGTCAGCGCGATCATATGCCTTTAATAGGTCAAGCTTGTAAGCACATAATGCCAGAGTCTCCTCTCTCAGAGATAGAATGTGATGAATACAGTAAAAAACAAAGATGGAATTATCTGAAATAAGTCTACCTGGAATGAAAGCACTTTGGTTTCCAGAGATAAGATCCGTCATCGAAGGCCTTAGCCTATTCACCATGCATTTTGACACAATTTTGTAAACCACATTGCAAAGACTGATGGGATGAAAATCATTTATGTCCTTAGGTTGTGAAACCTTTGGAATTAGAACTATCGCCGTATCATTCACTCCCATAGGCATAATCCCTGTCACAAAAAAAACTCCTGAACAACCGCCACAACATCTGATTTATGCATTGCCTAGTTATGCTGATAGAGACGAGCTGGAAAACCATCCGTACCTGGAGCCTTAATAGGGTCGATCTGGAAAAGAGCATCAGAGATCTCCTTCTCTGAGAAAGGTGCGCACAAGACCTCGTTCATCTGCATTATCTCATTAGGCTCATTACACTCTAAAACTACCTTTAGGGAGAGGGTTGGGTCGTTGGTACAAACCTCCTTGAAGTAGGAGGCCGCCATTCGCTCCATCTTCTAAGGAACAAAGCACCATGTCCCATCCAAGTTGCCCAAGCACCGAATATAATTCCTCGCTCGCCGAACAACATGACAGTGGGGTATTTGGTATTTCACTCCCCTTCTTTCAGCCATGTGATACGTGAGCATTGCAACCATAACATTTCCTCATGGTATAATAACTCATCAAGTTGGTTTGTCTTTTTCTGCATACTCATACGATCTGCTCCATTAAACTTCATTGTCTCTAGCTCACCACAGAGCTTCTCTATGTCATTATTGATAGGAGCAAAATTCTTTCGGCTCCAATCCTTCAAACTATGCATAAGTGCTCACAACGACTCCGCTACAGAGGAGTATAGTGGTATCCCTAGCCCACCGGGGTTCAAGTCCTGATACTCGCATTTATCCTAGATATATTTCAGGATTTCCGACGATGCGCGTTCAGTGAGATGTTCCCGTTGACTACGAGGCGTCTATGATGACTTTGTAAAATCTCAAGATAATATACGACTTAGTCTCCCGGATGTTCTCATAACGGTAGAATGTGTGCGTGCGCGTTCATAGGGGTGAGTCTATGCGCATATATATGAGCGCTTATGTTGTACTGTGTTAAAACAAGTACTCATCGCCAACCGACTATAGCAGTACCATAGCACGCGTTCTTAGCGCCGGTGGTTCAACCTGTCGATTGTACAATGCGCGGATCATTCCGTGCTCGGGCCTGCACCGATCGCACATGCTCATCAGAGAGTACAATACCATAGGATCCACATCATGGTTTCCCAACATTCAAATTCTACGGTCTCATCGATTATTTCGATTATTTCCTACTGTATGTGGGCTTGAGAAATAGCGTGTACAGGGGCCTTCGCACCCCACACACAGAGTAGTACATCATGTTCTTTCACATGTTTTACCATTAAAATAAATCATTTGGTTCGATCGATCACAAGCCCCTAATGCTGAATTGCAAAGTGACTAAACATGCAACAAATCACCAAACTCCAATTTATTATTACACACCAAAGGCGCACAACAGTTTAACTGAAGAACGATACTAAAAATTAAGTCTGATAGGTGGATCATCAAAGGAGAATCAACGTATCCAAGAGCAAGGCCAACATAGGAGTGGTGCACCACGCAAGGGACATAGCCAGTCGAGGAAATTCGGCCAGTGATCCTCAGAAGAACCCCCAGATGATGCCACCCCCACGCTGCACGGTAGGCTTCACCTGCCACCTACTCCATGACTTTTGCTCCTAGCGTCAACACCCTTTGATCTCCCTCCTTTTATCTGGAAAATTGCCCAATTTGTTAGCCACTTACATATCAACCTGATAAGCATAATTAGAACATTTATCAGCTTCTTTTTCCAAAAACAACAACTGTTTCTGCATCTTCAAATTGTCCAAAAGATAGCAGCGACACAAACTAACACCTGTTTTTTAGTTACATCATGTTGAATTTTTTTAATCTAGTCACTACATCACAAAATCAGATTGGCAGGATTGATCTCAAATTTAAAGCATATTTAAGAAAACCCCACACTAGTTTATCCACTGAACATCTGAAAAAAAGTGTTTATTGTTCTCATCTTGACCACAAAACACACAATTTTTGGGATCTATCTAGCCACTTTTCAATAAATTGTCTCTAGTTAATATGCCATTTTGAGCATCAACCAAAGAAAGACTTTGATTTTTGGCGGAATTTTATTTTTTCTTAAAAAAATTGTGGCAAACCACAATATTGAACAACAAGGTGTCTATAAAGTGATTTAACTTTAAAAAGACCATATGCAATTAACATGCACTTAATAGAATCCTTGTTGCGAGACATCACATTCCATCACATCTCCTTTTGAGGATATCCCAAAGAGTAAGAGTATCACCTCACAATGTTATTCTAAATCTAAAACCCTCCCAACTTCTCTACAAGGCATTAGCTGCAGTAATATTATGATCAAAGCTCAAATTATACTATATAGCATAAGAGATTTTAAGAGGTTTATAATCCACCAACAGTCCCCGAAAATCTAGCGTTCTTTCCATTATCCAATTTTTTGCAATATTGGTAGAATGTGCATTTAATTTTCATGAGACTGGACCAAAAATGGGAGTGCCTAGTTTTAGGTTTAGTTCCAAAAAGGCAACCCTTCCGAACATGCTTATTCAAGAGAATCATGTGCCAAATACCATTTTTAGTTTCTAAGTTCCATAACTATTTAGCAGACAAGTTTTGTTCATGAGTTCAGGATTTAAAATCCATAAACCACCTTGATCTTTAGGTCTAAATCAAGTGTTCTAGATTACTAAGTGTTATTTTTTTCTTATTGTCATCTCCCTGCCAAACAAACCTAGCCATGAAGAAATTGGCTCTTGGATGGGGTAGAAACACATAAGTTGAATCTCCCCCTCTATTGTTAAATCTTCTCTCATAGTGATAGTTATTAAATCTCTCCCCTTCTGTTGAAACTACCTTGCGCGCCTGCACCACCATAAGACCTAGCCATACCTTCTTGCTCACCAGGTGGCGGTGGTAGAGCAATAAAGCCTTACCACACATCGCTTGCATCCCCACCAAATTCTCTTAGGGGGTGGATCAAAGCATCCAAATACCCAAAGGTAGCAGAAGGCACATTCTCCTTATGTGCTTTCCTATCCCACCAACCTGGACCTCCTAGATAAAAAACATCCAGTCCAACCGCCCAGGGCCAACTACAGAAGGTTCTATGGGTAAAGGACAAAACCCTAAAACTCACCCCTCCTTGCTCAATATTTATCATCACAACATCAATGTAATCTAAGAAATTCACCCCAAAAAACAAGCATATCCTTTGCAAAATTGAAAGGATAGATGGAAAATAACCAATTCTCATAGCCTTTTTGACTAAATTTAGACCAGTAACATCTAAATTCCATTTAATCACTATATCATCACAAATTTTGATATTGTCGGTATCAACATCAGAAAGATCCAAGGACAAATCATCCTCATAACAATATTACAATCAAAATCAATGACATGATCAACTTCCATTGGGAAATCCACCGAAGACTTTTATGAGCATGCAACTAAGATCTCCTAACCCTATTTCTTGCAACTACAATCCCCCACTGTTAGTTTGTACATGAGAATGTAAATATTTGTAGGGATCAACAATCTTACTCGAAAATGAAGCAGCAAAATGATCGTAGGAGTCCTCGACTCCTCCCCGGTAGCAGCCATAATTGACTGCCTGCCAGGAAGACACCTACTCATCGGCGGCGCTCTGTGCAACCGCCTGGATCCGCGTAGAACGCCGGGGGAACCGAGGGGAGCGACGAGGCAGCTGTGAAACTAGAATTGGCATCCGTCCATCCACGGAACAAGCACAAGCCAACAAGATTACACCAAACGTGACATTGCATCAGTTTCAGTTTCACAGAAACGCCGCCGTGGAAAAGCAAAGAAATTGTTGGTAAAATGAGGCAAGGATAAAGTGGTAAACAATGTCCGGTCCAGTTCCTGTCCGCCGCCCGCCGCACCGCAAACGCACCATCTAGCACCTAACGTGTGCCCTAGCCGCCGAACGGGTCAGACCAACAGTCACCTTGCAAGCCGACCCACTCGCAGCTGCACCCAACACACCCTTATTAACCCCGTGCACACCGGAACCACTTCGATCATCTTGCCTCATCGTCAACCTCGCCGCGTACCCTCCTCTGATCCGCGTCATAAAAAGTCATAAATCCATCCCTCCAAACATTTCCCCAGTCCATCCACCGGCGCTGCAACGCTGAGCCCCAGCCACGCATGGAGCTGTTCGCGCACGCCAAGTAAATTCTCCTTCCAGTTTGTACATGTACGACAACGACTAACCTCTTTTAGTTGAGGTTTTCACTGCCCAAGTTCTCTATTTATAACCTGAATGGTGAGTAGGCTTTCCACCACTGTCGGAGTAAATAGCCATGGGTAGCCTAGCCGGCTTCCCCTGGCACTTCTGCAAAAATTAAGAGCCCGCCCGGCTCTCAAGAATCCAAGACATGGGGCCACCTTCCCCCCGCAGGCTGCGATCCAGGCCGGCTTTGGGAAGGCGGTCCGACTTCAACCTTCATGAGAGGGCCGACTCCAAGAAGCCGGCTGCGAGAAGGCCGACTCCTTCAAGCCGGCTCCCCATAAAGTAGTCATGACCGTACCCACAAAGTTTGCACCCACCTAACGGTGGTGCGACGGGGCATGGCTATGGCAGAGCCTGCCACCCCCGAATCCCGGGGCACGCCAGGCACAGTGCGCCGTACGAGGTAGGCATGACCCGTCCGGCGCAGCACTGTTGCCATGTTGACCCTGGCGTTACCCACGACGGGCCACCAGCGTGGCCCACAGGCGGTGGGCCCCTTAGAGCAGGGAGACGGCCGAAGGCGGCCACGCTTCCAACCAGCCGGCCCAAGACGGAGCCGGCTCCCCGCAGCCGGCCCGCCGCTTCCCTTGAAGAGGACGCCCCATTAAGGAGACAAGACGCGAGAAGGCTACAGCGATCGTCCGACAGGCGGCGGTACTGTAGCCACGCTTACCACGATGAAGCCCACGTCAACAAGATGAAGCCACAGTGACCCAGGAGTTGGCAGCCGGCGGGACCCACCAGTCGGCGGGCCCCAGCAGTCGGCGCGGAAGCCGGCGAGCACGGTCACAGACGGCTGGGCCCCGCGCCCAGCCGGATTACCATTGTACCCCCGGGGGGTAGGCCTATATAAACCTCCCGGAGCACCCATGCGAAGGTTTCGACCCCCTGCTAGTTCTAAACACCATACAAGGAGAAGAAGCAGGCTAGCCGTGCCCTTTCTTCCTCCTCCCCCCCCCCAAAACAGCTCAAGGAGCGTTGTGTAGCTACTTGATTCATCTAGAGAACATGCGGAGACCCCGCAGAGCAGCAGTAGGGGTGTTATCTCCTCGGAGAGCCCCGAAGCTGGGTAAGATCCGCCGGCGTGCATGTCCTCGCCCCATCCCACTTCCAGGCACCGGCGACGTCTTACTGGTTCCCACAAAGATAAGCCACCTGTTGGCATATGTCGTACCTACCACCCGACATTTGGCACCCACCATGGGGCCAGGCGCACCGTCGTCCGGAGACCTGTTCTGGACGGGAACCCTCTTCCTCCCCAGCGAGCGTAGCCAGCCCGGCACGCCCGATGGCGCTTGCCACGACGCGCTGCAAGGCGTCACCAGCATCTGCGCGGCAAGCGTCCTCGCCGATCTCCCCGACGAGCTCGCCTCTGATGCGGGCACTGACCGCCTCGCCAACCTTCTCGGCCAGCTCCATGTCTCCAGCGAGCCCGCTGCGGACCTAGAGTCGGTTGGTTCCACCGACCCGATGCCTGTCGACTCCAACACGGCCTCCTACGACGCCTTCCCCGCCAACGTCGCGATCTACCGCTTCCCCGAGCCGACAGCCACGATGCTGTCGCCGCCGAAGTGATGGTTGTCGGCCACGGCGGCCCGGCCGACGAGAGCGCCCGCGACGCCTCGCGCGTGGCGGCCCACGACTTGTCCACTCCTCTCCCGGCCGACGCCGACGACGAAGCCCTGGAAGCACGCCGCCTCGCCCTCCTCGCAGAGGGCCGGAGGCTGGCCTCCGTAAGACGCCTCACTGAGGCCTACTAGCGCGAGGCTGACCGCGCCGCCTTCGGCACGCCGGCCCCGGGCGGGCCAAGCCGGGCCGGCCTTGTCAAGCAACGCGGCGCCGTCATCGCCGACACACTGGGAGTCGACCGCCCGGTGTATGCCACTCCGCTCGAGAACTTCCGTGCCGCCCAGGCGGCCGTAGACGAGCTGGACGGCCTGGAGGCCGAAGACCTTCCCCACATGACCCGGCGCATCCAGCAGTTGATCGACGCCGCCACGCAGCGGCATGAAGCCGACGCTCACGCGGAAAGCCTTCCCCCGCGCCGAGAGCACGGCGCGACGTCTCGGACGCCGACTACGAGCGATACCCGCACGCGACGCGAGAAGGTGCCGGCTACCAGTCGCAGCCGGACCCGGATCTCCATCGAGCGAGACGCGGACGGTCATCCCCGAGCCATGGAGTGGCGGGGCGACCCGCCTCCGCCTCCGCCCCGCGGAGAGAGATACCCCGCCTCACCGCCAGCGGCGCACCCGACTCTCAGCGGCCGGCTGGGCCGCCGCGAAGGAATCGGCGAGAACGACGCCCGTCATCGGATCGACCGCCTGGCGCGATCCCTGGCATCGGAAGAAGAAGACGATGTTGGCCCGCCTTGCTTTGGCCCCCGCATCCGCGACGAGCCCTTTTCCAAAGGGTTCTCGCTCCCTAGAGACACGCCCAAGTACAACGGCTTCGTGAAACCGGAAGATTGGTTGATCGACTACTCCACCGCAGTCAGCATCGCCAATGGCAATCGGCGCGTCGCCGTGAAGTACGTGCCCCTCATGCTGCAGGGCACGGCGCGGACTTGGCTCAACAGCCTCAAGCCGCGTAGCATCAACAGCTGGCTGGACTTCACAGAAGCCTTCATCCGCAACTTCACCAGCACTTACAAGCGGGCTCCCAAGCCCAGACAACTTTCCTTGTGTGTGCAAGGCCCCGCCGAGTCCACTCGCGATTACCTCACACGTTGGGCCGAGCTCCGCAACTCCTGTGAAGGGGTGCACGAGGTACAAGCCATAGAGTACTTCACAGCCGGATGCCGAGAAGGCACCCTCCTCAAGCACAAGCTCCTCTGTGACGAGCCGGCTACTCTCGACGAGCTTCTGTACATAGCGGACAAGTACGCTACCGCCGACTCCTCGATGAAGACCGAGCTTCGGGTAGATGCGTCCGGAAAGGTGCTCAACCCGGCGCCCAAGACGTCGGCTGGAGAACCCGGCCGACACCCCAACTCGAACGACAACAAGCGCAAGGGCCCCGCGCCACCTCCCGCTAGCCGGCAGGTGGCCACGGTCGAAGATGCGCCGCCTGAAGAACGACCGGCGCCCAAGAAGCCCAAGGGCGGCAGGCCGGCTTGGCAGCCCGCCTTCTCCTACGAGCAAACCCTCGACGCCCCTTGCAAGTTCCACAGCGGTGCGAAGCCGTCCAACCACACGACCCGGAAGTGCAACTGGCTCACTCGAATCTCTAAGGGCGAAGGCCTCTTGCCACCTCCGCCTGCCGGCCCGCCGCCTCCGCCTCCGCCGCTCTGGCCGCTCGGCCTGCAGTCGGAGCCGTGCATGACGAGTTTCCTGATGAGCAAGCAACCTACGTCGTCTTCACCAGCCAGCCCGAAGACCGGCGCAGCAAACGCCGAGAGCACCAGGAAGTCAGCGTGGTCGCTGTCAACCCCGCTGAACACATGCATTGGTCAGAAAAGCCCATCAGCTGGAGCCGGGCCGACCATCCGGAGGTGATGCCGTCTCCCGGTTCTTATGCTTTGGTCCTGGAAGCCACCCTTGCAACGGACAGACGCGCCGCCCGCTTCTCTCGTGTGTTGATAGACGGCGGGAGCAGCATCAACATCTTGTATTGTGACACCCTGGAGAAGTTGAACGTCAAGACAAAACAGCTCATGCCCACTCGGACAGTGTTCCACGGCATCGTACCCGGCCTGTCCTGCGCCCCCATTGGCAAAAGATTGATGTACTTTTTGGGGACAAGGAGCATTTCCGCCGGGAAGCGATCTGGTTTGAAGTGGTGGACCTGGAGAGCCCTTACCATGCATTGCTAGGCCGACCTGCCTTGGCCAAATTCATGACGGTTCCCCACTACGCATACCTCAAGATGAAGATACCAAGCACCAAAGGCGTCATCACCGTAGCCGGCGACTACAAGAAGTCCTCCGAGTGCGCCGCGGCCAGCAGCCGGCTGGCCGAGTCCCTTGTGATCGCCGAAGAGAAGAAGATGCTGGACCGAGTCGTGGCCATGGCCGGCAAGCAGCCGGCCGTGTCCCCCGACCCCAAGGAGCATGATACTCAAGGGTCTTTTCAGCCGGCCAAGGAGACGAAGAAGATACCTCTTGACCTCGAGCGTCCGGAGAGGTTTGCCGTCATCGGGGCAAACCTGAACAGCAAATAGGAAGGCGAGCTCGCCGATTTCCTCCGTGAGAATCGGGACATCTTCGCATGGTCCCCCAAGGACATGCCGGGTGTTCCGAGGAAATTCGCCGAGCACAAACTGCATGTTCGAGAAGACGCGAAGCCGGTCAGACAACCCCTTCGCCGGCTGTCGGAGGAGAAACGTAGGATCGTAGGGGAGGAGATAGCCCGGCTCTTGGCGGCCGGCTTCATCATGGAAGTTTTCTTTCCAGAGTGGCTCGCCAACCCGGTCCTTGTGTTGAAGAAGAATAACAAGTGGCGCATGTGTATAGACTACACAAGTCTCAACAAGGCCTGCCCCAAAGATCCTTTTGCCCTGCCGAGGATAGACCAAGTGATAGACTCCACAGCTGGATGCGAGTTGTTGAGTTTTTTGGATGCTTACTTCGGATACCACCAGATAAAGCTAGACCCGGATGACCGCCTGAAGACCGCCTTCATCACGCCGTTCGGAGCGTTTTGCTACCTGACTATGACATTCGGCTTGAGAAATGCCGGTGCCATCTTTCAGCGCTGCATGCAGAAGTGCCTCCTCAAGCAACTCGGTAGAAACGCTCACGTATACGTGGACGACATCGTGGTGAAGACGGAGAAGCGTGTCACCTTGCTGGAAGACCTCAAGGAAACATTTGAGAACCTGCGCCGGTTCCAAATCAAGCTCAACCCTGAGAAATGCGTGTTCGGGGTGCCAGCCGGCCAGCTCCTAGGCTTCCTGGTCTCCGAACGCGGCATCGAATGCAACCCGGCGAAGATCAAGGCCATCGAGAGAATGGCGATCCCCACCAAGCTTCGAGACATCCAGAAATTTCTCCGGGTGCTTGGCCTCCTTGAACCGCTTCATGAGCCGGCTCAGAGAGAAAGCTCTCCCCCTCTACCACCTCATGAAGAAGAGCACTCACTTCGAGTGGAACGACCAGGCCGACCAAGCTTTCCACGAGTTAAAGAAGATGCTGGCCACGCCGCCTGTCCTCGCGGCGCCGACTGAGAAAGAGCCCATGCTCCTTTACATCGCTGCAACCAGCCGGGTGGTCAGCACCGTCATCGTAGTCCAGCGCCCGGAAGAAGGCCGAGCCCAGCCGGTCCAGAGGCCGGTGTATTATTTGAGCGAGGTGCTGTCCGCCTCAAAGCAGAACTACCCGCACTACCAAAAGATGTGTTACGGCGTGTACTTCACCGCCAAGAAGCTGAAGCCCTACTTCCAAGAGCATCCCGTCACGGTCGTATGCACTGCCCCGCTAGCCGAGATCATAGGCAGCCGGGATGCATCCGGCCGGGTGGCGAAATGGGCCATCGAGCTGGCCCCATACATGATCTTCTACCAGCCCTGCACTGCCATCAAGTCCCAAGCACTGGCCGACTTCCTCGTCGACTGGGCCGAGACCCAGTACCTGCCGCCGGCTCCCGACTCCACCCATTGGCGCATGCACTTCGACGGGTCCAAGATGCGCACCGGCTTGGGAGCCGGCATCGTCCTTACCTCTCCCAAAGGCGACAAGCTCAGATACACGCTACAAATCCACTTTGCCGCCTCCAACAATGTGGCCGAGTACGAGGCGCTCATACACGAGCTCCGGCTTGCCAAAGAGCTTGGCATTCGCCGGATCCTATGTTATGGCGACTCGGACCTGGTAGTCCAGCAGTCATCCGGCGACTGGGACGCCAAGGACGCGAACATGGCGAGCTACCGTTTCCTGGTCCAACAGCTCAACGGATACTTTGAAGGATGCGAGTTCCTCCACGTACCTCGAGCCGACAACGAGCCAGCCGATGCCCTGGCTCGAATAGGCTCAACCCGGCAAACGATTCCAACCAGCGTTGCTCTACAATGCCTCCTCAAGCCGTCCATCAAGCCGTCTCCGGAATCCGATTCCATCTTCGTGCCGCCTGACCCCGATGCGGCCAGGTCCGGCTCGAAGAATCAAGTAGCAGACCCCAAGACCCCCGCAGCCAGCCCGGCGACTGCGGTAGCCGGCTCAGGGACTGCGGTAGCCGGCTCGGGGACTGCGGTAGCCGACTCGGGGACTGTGGTAGCCGGCTCGGGGACCGCGGTAGCCGGCCCGGGGACTGCACCAGCACTACAGCCGGCGGCTGACTCCAGCACCTCACCGCCCAGCCCGCCCACCCTGGTGGCAGTAGCCACTTTGGCGGTAGAAGAAGTCGCGGCCCCGTCATGGGCTCAGTCCATCCTCAACTTCCTAGTAAACCAAGACCTGCCGGCTGACGAAACAGAAGCAAGACAAGTCCAGCGCCGAGCCGGAGCATACACAATCGTCAACAGAGAACTACTCAAGCGCAGCGTCACCGGAGTCCTCCAGCGATGCGTCGAGCAAGAGAAGGGCATTGCAATCCTCGCAGACATTCACCAAGGAGAGTGCGGCCACCATGCGGCCTCAAGATCACTTGTCGCCAAAGCCTTCCGCCATGGTTTCTTCTGGCCGATTGCTTTGGACGACGCCAAAGAATTAGTCAAGCATTGCAAGGGATGCCAGCTCTTCAGCTCCAAGCAGCACATGCTGACTTCGGCACTCAAGACCATTCCCCTCACTTGGCCCTTTGCCGTTTGGGGACTGGACATGGTGGGCCCATTCAAGACGGCGCGCGGCGGCATGACGCATTTGCTCGTCGCCGTGGACAAATTCACCAAGTGGGTTGAGGCGAAGCCGATCAAGAAGCTGAATGGGCCGACTGCCGTGACGTTCATCGCGGACATAACAACTCGGTACGGCGTGCCGCACAGCATCATCACCGACAATGGCACGAATTTCGCCAAAGGAGCCTTGGCACGTTTCTTCGCAGCCCAAGGTATCCGGCTGGACTTAGCATCCGTCGCCCACCCGCAATCAAACGGCCAGGTCGAGCGAGCCAACGGCCTCATCCTCTCCGGCATCAAGCCTCGACTGGTTGTACCTCTGGAGCGCTCAGCCGGCTGTTGGCTCGATGAGCTGCCGGCTGTCCTCTGGAGCCTACGCACTACACCAAACAAGTCAACCGGCTTCACCCATTTCTTCCTTGTGTATGGTGCCGAGGCGGTCATCCCAACCGACATCGAGTTCGACTCGCCTCGAGTAACCATGTACACGGAAGCGGAGGCCAAGGAAGCACGAGAAGACGGTGTCGACCTGCTGGAAGAAAGCCGGCTGTTAGCTCTCAGCCGGTCTGCAATTTACCAGCAGGGTTTGCGCCGCTACCACAGCCGGAAGGTCAGGCCAAGATCTTTCCAAGAGGGCGACCTTGTGCTCCGGCTGATTCAGCGAACAGCCGGCCAGCACAAGCTCTCAGCCCCTTGGGAAGGCCCTTTCGTCATCAGCAGAGCTCTAGGCAACGACTCCTACTACCTGATCGACGCACAGAAGCCGAAGGCACGCAAGAGAGACGACTCCGGCAAGGAGTCGGAACGGCCATGGAACGCCAACCTCCTTCGAAGATTTTACAGTTGAAAGGCAGTATGTATCGCGCTAACTTTTGTATTAAGTACAAGACAATAGGCTCCCCGAGGAGGGCTCGGGGACTGCCATCCCTTATTTATGAATGAAAATATCATGCTTGTCGTATCATTTACTTATTCCGTCCGGCACCGAGTCCGACTAGTCGGCTCGGGGACTGGCCGACTGAAGTTATATTAGAAGTCCTACCCGCAGTCAGACAAGTAGTGTGCCGGCTCTCAAGCCTTCCCTTTCCAAAGTCGCAGTTCGAAGAACCGGCTGTCCGGCTAGCAAGGGTTAAAGGTAGGAACGACTGCCCACACGAAAAACGGCTAGGGACTAACGGACTAATATAACAAAGCCGGTTTTTCCCGCACCGCCGACCGGCTACCAGAGTAGCCGGCCGGCCGGTTTCCATTCACTTTACTTTAAATCCAAGAAAGCTCAAGTACTTGCCTCCCCAAAGAGGGAAGGCGGCAAAGGAAAAAGCCTAAGGATAAACAAGCATACGCGAATGGAAACCAAACATGCACATGATAACATTTACACAAAAAGACCTCCTAGAGGCCAGCATTCAACATAAGTTTGGATACACCCCCAGTGGGTGGAACTGCGAAACTTAACAAAAGATTGTTCAAAGACAACAAAGCAGGAAAGATAAAGACGGCAGGTCAAGCTGGCGGAGCGGCCGACTGGTTGGCGGAGACGGTCGCGCCGGCTGAAGGAGCGGCCGGCTGACGAACTTCGGCCTGGTCGTCGCCTCCCGCAGAGGGCACGCTTCCACGCGCCTCGTTGCTGGAGGCACGGTCGGCCTGAGGTCGGCTGGTTATTCCACCAGCCGGCTCGACGTCTCCGCCGTCGTCGTCTTCGTCTTCTTCGCCCTCGTCGCTGGAGGCGATCTCCTCCGCCGAGTCCTCGCCCACCGTCGGGTTCAGCCCGAACCACTCCTCCGGCTGCGCGACACTGTCATCATCGATTTCGGGTGCGAAAACGCTGATGTCGGTGCACTCGGCGATCGTTGAAGCCCGCTGGGCGATAGCCGGCCTCACCGCCTCCAGCTCCGCATCGGCCTCCATCCGCCAAGTGCGCAGCTGGTCCAGGCTCAACCCTGGGTACCAAGCCCGGACGAACTCCAACGCCCGCCCGGCTCCGAGGCGGGCCGCTGACGCTTTCCAAGCTTCAAAGTGACCAACTGCGACTTCCAGCCAGTCGGCGGTTCGGCTCGGAGTGCGGGGGATCGTCTCGCCGGGCCAGAGGGCGGCCAACACTTGCGCCCCGGCACGTTGGAGCCGGTGAAGCATCCGATGAGCCGGCTGCAACCGTGCCTGGACAGCTAGAAGCTGCTCCTCAAGGGTCCGGTTTGCATCCGGCGCGATGTCGGCCCCCGCTTGCCGGCGCGCCTCGCGATGGGCCTCAATGGTTTGGGCGGCGAAGGTGGAGTAGCCTGGGAAGTAATCTGCAAGAAACAACAAGTGAGAGCTCAAGTTAAGTCAAAAAACCCAAGCGGCAAATGGCAGGAGAGGGCCGAGGAAGGCAGCTTACCGTCGATCAAGTCTTCGATCCGGCCGAAGCCTTCGTCCAGGCCTCGCCGGGTCTCAGACCAGGTCGCCGCCGCCATCTCATACTCCGCCATCAAGGCGTCTTCACTTTCCCGCGCCGCCTGCAGGGCCGCCCTGTGGCTTTCCTCTTGGTCGGCCAGCTTCTTGGCCAGGCGATCTCGTTCCTGGAGCAAGGCAGTGCACTCGGCCTCTTTGGCGTAAAGGGCGGCCTTCGCTTCGCCAAGCTCCTTCATCAAGTCGGCGTTGGCCCCTGAAGACAAAGAAAGAAGAAAGAAGAATAAGAAAGAGTCGTCAAGAAAGATTCGACCCGACTGCGCAGCAGTCGGCCCGAATCTCGGGGACTACACCCAGTGGGTGCGCTGACGCCCCCCCACAGGAGATAAACCAAACCAAGTACTTACTTCGGCTGTCGGCAAGGTCGTCGGTCCGCCGGCTCAACTCTCGAGCCTGGGAGTCGACGGCGGTAGCGCGAAGGTTGTGGTATTCCTGAAAGTTTAGAAAGAAAGCAAAGTAAGGTGGCCGTCGAGAAAGATCCGACCTGACTGTGCAGCAGTCGGCCCGGATCTCGGGGACTACACCCAGTGGGTGCGCTGACGCGCCCCCACGGAAGAAATCAAGAAAACAAAGCAGCTAAGAGCGAAGGACTCACCCGGATAGTGGTTCACGTCGACAAGAACTCTTGGTTGAGCTGTTGCAGTAGAGCGGCTTGAGCTTGTAGCCGGCTCCGGACCCCTTGAGCCGCCGCGTCCAGCTCGCTGGTCCCCCCGCTGGGGGTCCACTCGGACACAGCAGTGCTGGCCGCCTCCAGATCCCCAGCCGGCTGGCCTGCGCCCGCGGCTCGGCGCAACTCCGGCGGAGCAGCGCCTCCTCCAGCACGCCGGCCCGTCGCCAGCTACACCTTGAGGCCGGCCCTGCTCTCTGGCTCGCCTCCGGCCGGCTCCTCCGGCGCCGCTGACGATTGACCGCCTTGGCCCACTCCGGTTGGCGCTGCAGGAGGCGCTCTCCCGGCCAAGGCCACGGGCTCCTCCTCCTTCTCCAACAGCGGCGGGTCTTGGATGATCTCCTCCGCCAAGGGCAACGGGGTGTTGGGGGCCACGGCTCGGAGTGGAACGGCGAGCAGCGGAGGCTGGCTGCGCTAGCTTTCCGCCTCCGTCTCTGCGGGAGCCGCCTCCCTCTGGGCCTTGGCTACCGCTTCAGCCTGCCCCTTCGCCGCCTGGGCAGCCGCCTTCTCCGCCACCTCGCGCTCTTCCCGCGCTTCGCGGGCGTTCCGCTCTGTGGCCTCCCTAAGATCGACGCGGGGGTCCACGCGGCGGGAGCTCGAAGACCCTCCAGCCGGCCCCACGACGGAGCGGCCCGGGCCCCGTTCAAGAGAAAGCGGCGCCCTGTCCAGCAAGCGAAGGAAAGTTAAGAAGACGTTCGAAGGAAAGAGAACAACGACGAGACTGCGGCAACGCGATTAAAGACTTACGCCGAGACCGCTTGGGGATGTTTCACAGCCTTGCGGAAGCGGGCCGCCTTCGCGGCCGCCTCTTCTCGCTTCGTCGCCGCGGCGGAAGGTTTTGACTTCTTCGGCCGACTGCCGAAGAGGCCTAGAGCGGCCCGACGCTTCTGCGCGCCGCCGGCAGCCGGCGCGGCGGACGAGCCCGCGCCCTGTTGGTCGGCCGCCGGCTGGCGACGCGGAGCGACTTTGGTTTCAAAGTCGTCCGGCCAGTCCTCGAAGCTCGCGGTGAATCTTGAGCCTCCAGGCTCGGCGCTGTCCCCCACGACGGCGTCCTCCATGGCAGCCGCCCCCAAG
The DNA here is from genome assembly GCF_003073215.2 of Triticum urartu. Classification (NCBI taxonomy): domain Eukaryota; kingdom Viridiplantae; phylum Streptophyta; class Magnoliopsida; order Poales; family Poaceae; genus Triticum; species Triticum urartu. The sequence goes on from NC_053026.1 coordinate 587,993,199, forward strand.
TCCGGGTCGTTGACATCATCCACCGTGCGGTCGGGGGCGTACCGGCGTTCGATCCCTGCCGCCCCGGCCGGCGGCGGAAGAAGAGGGTTCTGCACAGAGAGCCGGCTGGTCAGAAGCCGGCCGTCACGAAGCCGGTTGACGACGAAAAAGAAGATAAAGAGAGAAACTTACCACGGGTGGAGGATTTGCGCGAGAATACGGCGCCTTGCCGTACTGCCAGTCCCCGCTGAGCTTGCAATTGGCGATGTAGTTGACCATAAGCGCCACCTCCGCGTGGGGCATCTCCCATATGCTCAGCCGGCTTGGGTCGAAGCGGCCGCTCATCTGACACATCATATGGGGCCGGCTCTGGAGGGGAAGGATCCGGCGCTCCACGAAGGCGGCCACCAAGTCGGCCCCGCGCAAGCCTTCCGACTGAATCAGCACCCGAAGCCGGGCGATGGCGGCGTTCCCGGCTGGAGACAACGACCGGGATCGGAAGCTCCATGAGGGCTGCCTCCCAGCCGGCGGGCCGGCTACGTAAGCCGTCAGGTTGATGTAGTCTTCTTGCTCGGCGACGTTCTTCACGTAGAAATAAGATCTCTGCCAGACCTTCACCGACTGGATCAGGGGGATGGGTGGGAACGGATTGTTCTCGCTCGCCCTCCTCATGGCGATGAAGGCTCCGCAGGGGGCCGGCACGCCGGCGACGACTGTGCCGAGCTTGCTCTGGAAGAACTCTCCCCAGAGCTCCAGCGTGGGGAGCAGCCCTAAGAAGCCTTCGCAGAGGGAGACGAAGGCCGACAGCAGCATCACCATGTTGGGCGTGAGGTGATGCGGCTGGAGGTTGTAGAATTCGAGGAAGGAACGCAGAAACCCGCTCGCCGGGAGGCCGAAGCCGCGCAGGCAGTGCGAGCGGAAGACGACCCGCTCGCCCTCCTCCGGCGCCGGCGAGATCTCCTTCTCGGGCGCCAGGCGGACCTGAACGCGGTCGGCGCCGGGCAGGTGCCGGGTCTGGCGAAGGAACTCCACGTGATCCTCGTGGACGTTGGAGCCGTCCCAGGAGCTTGACAATGCCATGGGAGCGAGGTGGCGTGGAGACGCGACGGCGCTGAGACGGGAGGCTGCGGCGGCAGTGAGAGGAAGAAGACGAGAGTTAAGGAGGGACGGAGTGGGAGGGAGCGCGCGAGCCTCTGCCGCTCCCCCTCCTCCCCCTACTTATAGGCTCACGTGGCGGAGCCGAGGAGGCGTGGCGTGGGGAAGCGTGGGGGTCGATCGTGCCCACTTCCCACGCCCCGCGATTACCGACCCTTAATGGCGAGACGAAAACTGCCTTGAGAAGGCGAGCGGCCCTGTGGGCCACGAGAGATCCGCGCCCGGACCGAGGCTCGCGAGTGGCGGGCCCGGGCCTGCGGCGGCGTCCCATCGCGCGCGTGCGCTCGCAGGATCCTGCTGCCACGTGGCCGCGAGAGGGCCCGTGGTCAGCATGCAGGCCCCCTCTCCTCCCGCCTACGCGGGGTTATCTGGAGTCGGCTTACGCCCGCGGAGCCGGCTCTTCGGGATAGGAAGCTGACTAAGCTTCTCGTCCCCTTGTTCGCCTCGGAGCTCGATCAGCTTCGGGGACTACTGTCGGAGTAAATAGCCATGGGTAGCCTAGCCGGCTTCCCCTATCACTTCTGCAAAAGTTACGAGCCCGCCCGGCTCTCAAGAATCCAAGACATGGGGCCACCTTCCCCCCGCCGGCTGCGATCCAGGCCGGCTTTGGGAAGGCGGTCCGACTTCAACCTTCATGAGAGGGCCGACTCCAAGAAGCCGGCTGCGAGAAGGCCAACTCCTTCGAGCCGGCTCCCCATAAAGTAGTCATGACCGTACCCACAAAGTTTGCACCCACCTAACAGTGGTGCGACGGGGCATGGCTATGGCAGAGCCTGCCACCCCCGAATCCCGGGGCACGCCAGGCACAGTGCGCCGTACGAGGTAGGCATGACCCGTCCTGCGCAGCACTGTTGCCATGTTGACCCTGGCGTCACCCACGACGGGCCGCCAGCGTGGCCCACAGGCGGTGGGCCCCTTAGAGCAGAGAGACGGCCGAAGGCGGCCACGCTTCCAACCAGCCGGCCCAAGACGGAGCCGGCTCCCCGCAGCCGGCCCGCCGCTTCCCTTCGAAGAGGACGCCCCATTAAGGAGACAAGACGCGGTGAAGGCTACAGCGATCGTCCGACAGGCGGCGGTACTGTAGCCACGCTTACCACGATGAAGCCCACGTCAACAAGATGAAGCCACAGTGACCCAGGAGTTGGCAGCCGGCGGGACCCACCAGTCGGCGGGCCCCAGCAGTCGGCGCGGAAGCCGGCGAGCACGGTCACAGACGGCTGGGCCCCGCGCCCAGCCGGATTACCATTGTACCCCCGGGGGGTAGGCCTATATAAACCTCCCGGAGCACCCATGCGAAGGTTTCGACCCCCTGCTAGTTCTAAACACCATACAAGGAGAAGAAGCAGGCTAGCCGTGCCCTTTCTTCCTCCTCCCCCCCAAAACAGCTCAAGGAGCGTTGTGTAGCTACTTGATTCATCTAGAGAACATGCGGAGACCCCGCAGAGCAGCAGTAGGGGTATTATCTCCTCGGAGAGCCCCGAAACTGGGTAAGATCCGCCGGCGTGCATGTCCTCGCCCCATCCCGCTTCCAGGCACCGGCGACGTCTTACTGGTTCCCACAAAGATAAGCCACCCGTTGGCATATGTCGTACCTACCACCCGACAACCACCATCACCATGACCATGCTTATATGAACCACAACGGCGGATGTAGACAAGGATGGATGGATGGTCAGGTGCCTTGCTATATTTTTTCTGTGCAATGTGTTGTGTTGTGTGATATCGTGTTTCAGCCGTGGCATGTTTTTGTCCAGCACATGCTTTTGGCGTTGAGGTGTTGCCACCATTCATGTTTCTTGTGGGTGTAGGTTTGGATGTTCCTGTAAGAAGTAGGTTTGGCACGCCATGTTACGTTTTTCTTTCTTTCTACAGAAGATTGCATGTTTTCCTAACATATAGAAGGTTTCTCTGGTTCATGTGGTTTTCTCAACTGAGAGCGCTTCGTCTGCGCGCACACTTGAGCAAGTTCCAGCTATGGGAAGGATAGCAATGATTGATGAGGAGACGTGGCAGTTGTACACGCATATAGTTTGAATCAAACATGTGGCGGAAGATACTCCCCTTCTGGAGAACGACGCACTGAATCTCGCACGGACGCCAAGCTTTCTAGAAATGGGTGAGGAAAAAATCTGACACGGATCCTGGTGCACATACGAGCTTGAGTGCGCGGCTGTATGCATGCGACGAGGCCGGCTGGATTCGGCAAGAGTGAGTCGACCCATCGATCGGAGAGAGTCCAGTCCAGGTGAGACCGAACCTCTGGACAAGACGCGGGGGCGAAGACGAATGCCCTTTCCTGCCGAGACAGACGCGTCCGTACGTGAGCCAGCAGCGGCAGTCGGCACATACGTTTGGAGCTACGATACGATGAACAACCCGTGCCTGGTCGATCAGCCTGGTCTGCACAGACACAGTGACCGTGTGCTTGCACCTCCATGTCCTGTGGTAGGTGTCTCGATCATGCAACGAGCAACGGTTAGCGCTTGTCGATCATCACTCGACCTGAGCAGGAGTAGGATGTTCACACTCCACTCCACGGTCGCATGAAGAAATCTATGCTAATTCCAGTTTACCTTGCCAGTGTGACCAACCGTTGCTCTCGATCGATGGCTCTACGCTGAGTACTACTACTATGTCCACACTCCACAGTCCAGTCGCATTTGGAAGTCTCTCCTTTTAGCGTGTTGGTACGTGTGACCGACCGTTGTACACAATGGACGGACGCATCTTCTCCTCTATATATCAGTATACGTACTACGTACGAAGACAATAAGAGTATTAATTAATTGTACGCGCACGGGCGGGCGTATCCTTATGCGTACGCAGGAGGACGGAAGCTTCTGGGTCGGCAGGAAAAGAGCCAAACCGGAGACCAAGACAAAACTGACGTTCCATTGTAGGGTGCGACACACTGTTGAGTGCACGACGTCCGCTCACTGCGCGACAGCCGAATTCCAAAGACGAATGAATGATGCTGGTACGTATGAGCCATGTTTGTTCGTGGTCGGCATGCGTCCACGTCCAGGTCAAACCCAACTCGGTCTGTACACTGACAGAGGTCATCGTTACAATTGAGAGACAGAAGATCCTTAATACAAAGGGATCCTAAGTAAAATCTCAAGATGATATGCAACTCAGTCTTTCGAATGTGCTCACAAAAATAGAATGTATGCTTGTGTGTTCATAGGGGTGAGTGTATGCGCATATCTATGAATGCTTATGTCTGTATTGTGTTCAAAAGTACTCCGATCGACTATAGCAGTACCACAACACGCGCTCGTAGCGCCGGCGATTGAATCTGTCGATTATACAATGCGCGGGTCATTCCGTGCTCGAGCCTACATAGATCGCACATGCTCGTCACACGGTACATTACCATAGGATCCACATCCCGGTTTCCCAGCATTCCAATTCAACGGTCTTGTCGATTATTTCCTACTTTATGTGGGATCAAGAAATAGCACGTACATGGGCCTTCGCACCCAGCACACACATTAGTATAGCATGTTCGTTCACATGTTTTATCATTAAAAGAAATCATTTGGTTTGATCGATCACAAGCCCCTGCTGCTGAACAGCAAAGCGACTAAACATGCAACAAATCACCAAACTCCAATTCATTATTATACACTAAAGGCACACACAAATTTAACCGAAGAACGATACTAAAACCTCAGTCTGATAGGTGAATCATCAAAGGAGAATCAACGTATCCAGAAGTAAGGCCAACATAGGAGAGGTGCACCACGCCAGGGACATAGCCAGTCGAGGAAATTCAGCCAGTGATCCTCAGAAGAACCCCCGGACAACACCACCCCCACGCTGCATGGTAGGCTTCACATGCCACCTACTCCATGACTTTTGCTCCTAGCGTCAACACCATTTGATTTCTCTCCTTTTATCTGCAAAATTGCCCAATTTGTTAGCCACTGACATATCAACCCGATAAGCATAATTAGAACATTTATCAGGTTATTTTTCCAAAAACAACAACCGTTTCCGCATCTGAAAATTGTCCAAAAGATAGCAGCGACACCAACTAACACCCGTTTTTTGGTTACATCATGTTGAACTTTTTTAATCCATCCACTAAAGCACAGAATCAGATTAGCAGGATTGATCTCAAATTTAAAGCATATTTAACAAAACCCTCCACTAGTTTATTGCTCTCATCTTGACCACACAAAACACACAATTTTTGGGATCTATCCAGCCACTTTTCAATAAATAGTCTCTAGGTAATATGCTATTTTTGACCATCAACCAAAGGAAAACTTTGATTTTTTTGGTGGAAATTTATTGTTTCTTAAAAAATTGTGGCAAACCACAATATTGAACAACAAGGTGTCTACAAAGCGATTTGACTATAAAAAGACCATATGCAATCAACAGACACTTAATAGAATCCTTGTTGTGAGACATCACATTCCATCACATCTCATTTTGAGGATATCCCACAGAGCTAGATCGTATCACCTTACAAAGTTCTTCTAAATCTAAGACCCTCCCAACTTCTCTACAAGGCATCAGCTCCAGTAATATTCTAATCAGAACTCAAATTATACAGTATGCAGACTAAGGCATAGCCTAGTGGTGGGAAGGGGCTGATGCCTGTTGGGGAACGTAGTAATTTCAAAAAAAAATCCTATGCACACGCAAGATCATGGTGATGCATAGCAACGAGAGGGGAGAGTGTTGTCTACATACCCTTGTAGACCGTTCGCGGAAGCGTTATATCAACGCGGTTGATGTAGTCGTACGTCTTCACGATCCGACCGATCCAACTACCAAAAGCACGGCACCTTCGAGTTCTGCACACGTTCGGCTCGGTGACATCCTCGCCTTCTCGATCCAGCAAGAGGGGCGAAGTAGTAGATGAGTTCCGGCAGCATGACGGCGTGGTGACAGTGTTGGTGAAGAACAATCTCCGTAGGGCTTCACCTAAGCACTACGAAAACTATGACGGAGGATAAACTAGAGGGGACGGGGTTGCCGGCGCACGGCTTGGTGTTTCTTGATGTGTCTTGGGTGCTAGCCCTACCCCTCTATTTATATGTTGAGCCTTGGGGGTCGAAACTTGGAGTAAAAGCCTCCACAAAGTCGGTTTCCCCCGAATGGCAAGAGTCCTTCTCGGACTCCAGGGCCAGACGCCAGGGTTCCCGGCGTCTGGACCCAGACGCCAGGGACCCTGGCGTCTGGCCCCTGGACTCCGCAAAACTTCCTTTTGCACTTTCCAAAAACCTTGAGGGCTTTCCCCTTTGGCCTAAATAAAGTGTTCTCGTACCCAAACATTTCGGGAAACATCTGAAACCCTTTCCGGTGAATTCCGGAACCCTTCCGTAGTCCAAACACTATTATCCCATATATCAATCTTTATCTTCGACCATTCCGGAGTTCCTCGTCATGTCCGTGATCTTATCCGGAACCCCGAACAACATTCGGTCACCAACATACATAACTCATAGAACTATATCGTCAACAAACGTTAAGCGTGTGGACCCTACGGGTTCGAGAACTATGTAGACATGACCGAGACACCTCTCTGGTCAATAACCAACAGCGGGACCTGGATGCCCATATTGGCTCCTACATATTCTACGAAGATCTTTATCGGTCAGACCGCATAAGAACATACGTTGTTCCCTTTGTCATCGGTATGTTACTTGTCCGAGATTCGATCGTCGGTATCTCAATACCTAGTTCAATCTCGTTACCGACAAGTCTCTTTACTCGTTCTGTAATACATCATCCTACAACTAACTCATTAGTTGCAATGCTTATAGTGATGTGCATTACCGAGTGGGCCCAGAGATACCTCTCCGACAATCGGTGTGACAAATCCTAATCTCGAAATACGCCAACCCAACAAGTACCTTCGGAGACACCTGTAGAGCACCTTTATAATCACCCAGTTACGTTGTGACGTTTGGTGGCACACAAAGTGTTCCTCCGGTAAACGGGAGTTGCATAATCTCATAGTCATAGGAACATGTATAAGTCATGAAGAAAGCAATAGCAACAAACTAAACGATCAAGTGCTAAGCTAACGGAATGGGTCAAGTCAATCACATCATTCTCCTAATGATGTGATCCCATTAATCAAATGACAACTCATGTCTATGATTAGGAAACTTAATCATCTTTGATCAACGAGCTAGTCAAGTAGAGGCATACTAGTGACACTCTGTTTGTCTATGTATTCACACAAGTATTATGTTTCCGGTTAATACAATTCTAGCATGAATAATAAACATTTATCATGATATAAGGAAATAAATAATAACTTTATTATTGCCTCTAGGGCATATTTCCTTTAGTCTACCACTTGCACTAGAGTCAATAATCTAGATTACACAGTAATGATTCTAACACCCATGGAGCCTTGGTGCTGATCATGTTTTGCTCGTGGAAGAGGCTTAGTCAACGGGTCTGCAACAATCAGATCCGTATGTATCTTGCAAATTTCTACGTCTCCCACCAGGACTAGATCCTGGATGGAATTGAAGCGTCTCTTGATGTGCTTGGTTCTCTTGTGAAATCTGGATCCCTTCGCAAGGCAATTGCATCAGTATTGTCACAAAAGATTTTCATTGGACAATTGATGCTAGTGGTTTCACCAACCATCAACAATTGATGCTCCTTCTTTATTTCTAATTTTGTGGTGTCAAACATCGCGAATATCTCAAGGATCATCATATATGTCCCCGGTATATTATAGTTCATCACGAAGCTCTACCAGCTTGGTGGTAATTACTTCGGAGAAACATCACTATCTCATCTGGAAGGTCAACTCCCACTCGATTCAAATGATTGTTGTACTCAGACAATCTGAACACAAGCTCAACAATTGAGCTTTTCTCCCTTAGTTTGCAGGCTAAGAAAATCGTCGGAGGTCTTATACCTCTTGACGTGGGCACGAGCCTGAAATCCCAATTTCAGCCCTCGAAACATCTCATATGTTTCGCGACGTTTCAAAACCGTCTTCGGTGCCTCAACACTAAACCGTTTAACTGAACTATCACGTAGTTATCAAAATGTGTATGTCAGATGTTCGCAACATCCACAGACGACGTTCGAGGTTCAGCACACTGAGCGGTGCATTAAGGACATCAGCCTTCTATGAAGCAATGAGGACAATCCTCGTTTACGGACCTAGTCCGCATAATTGCTACTATCAACTTTCAACTAAATTTTCTCTAGGAACATATCTAAACAGTAGAACTGAAGCACGAGCCATGACATAATTTGCGAAGACCTTTTGACTATGTTCAGGATAATTAAGTTCATCTTATGAACTCCCACTCAGATAGACATCCCTCTAGTCATCTAAGTGATTACATGATCCGAGTCAACTAGGCCGTGTCCGATCATCACGTGAGACGGACTAGTCAACATCGGTGAACATCTTCATGTTGATCGTATCTTCTATACGACTCATGTTCGACCTTTCGGTCTTCTGTATGTGCCGAGGCCATGTCTGTACATTCTAGGCTCGTCAAGTCAACCTATGTGTTTGCATGTGTAAATCTGTCTTACACCCATTGTATGTGAACGTTGGAATCTATCACACCCGATCATCACGTGGTGCTTCGAAACAACGAACTGTCGCAACGGTGCACAGTTAGGGGGAACACTTTCTTGAAATTATTATGAGGGATCATCTTATTTACTACCGTCGTTCTAAGCAAATAAGATGTAAAACATGATAAACATCACATGCAATCAAATAGTGACATGATATGGCCAATATCATTTTGCTCCTTTTGATCTGCATCTTCGGGGCTCCATGATCATTGTTGTCACCGGCATGACACCATGATCTCCATCATCGTGTCTTCTTGAAGTTGTCACGTCATCTATTACTTCTACTACTATGGCTAACGCTTTAGCAATAAAGTAAAGTAATTACATGACGTTTATGTTGACATGCAGGTCATAAATAAATAAAGACAACTCCTATGGCTCCTGCCGGTTGTCATACTCATCGACATGCAAGTCGTGATTCCTATTACAAGAACATGATCAATCTCATACATCACATATATCATTCATCACATCCTTTTGGCCATATCACATCACAAGGCATATGCTGCAAAAACAAGTTAGACGTCCTCTAATTGTTGTTGCAAGTTTTTACGTGGCTGCTATAGGTTTCTAGCTAGAACGTTTCTTACCTACGCCAAAACCACAACGTGATATGCCAATTGCTATTTACCCTTCATAAGGACCCTTTTCATCGAATCCGATCCGACTAAAGTGGGAGAGACAGACACCCGCTAGCCACCTTATGCAACTAGTGCATGTCAGTCGGTGGAACCAGTCTCACGTAAGAGTACGTGTAAGGTCGGTCCGGGCCGCTTCATCCCACAATGCGGCCGAATCAAGATTGGACTAGTAACGGTAAGCATATTGAACAAAATCAACGCCCACAACTACTTTGTGTTCTACTCGTGCATAGAAACTATGCATAGACCTAGCTCATGATGCCAATGTTGGGGAACGTAGCAGAAATTCAAAATTTTCTACGCATCACCAAGATCAATCTATGGAGTAATCTAGCAACGAGGGGAAGGAGATTGCATCTACATACCCTTGTAGATCGCTAAGCGGAAGCGTTCAAGTGAACGGGGTTGATGGAGTCGTACTCGTCGTGACTCAAATCACCGATGATCCTAGTGCCGAACGGACGGCACCTCCGTGTTCAACACACGTACAGCCCGGTGACGTCTCCTACGCCTTGATCCAGCAAGGGGAGAAGGAGAGGTTGGGAAGACTCCATCCAGCAGCAGCACGACGGCGTGGTGGTGGTGGAGGAGCGCGGGACTCCAGCAGGGCTTCGCTAAGCACTACGAGAGACGAGGAGGGAGAGGGGTAGGGCTGCACCAACAGGGAGATTGAATCAAGTGTGTTGGGCAGCCCAAACCTCAAGTATATATAGGGGGGAGGGGCTGCGCCCCCACCTAGGGTTCCACCCCTAGGGGCGGAGGCCAGCCCTAGATCCCATCTAGGGGCGGTCAAGGGGGGGAGAGAGGGGGGCGCACCACTAGGTGGGCCTTAGGCCCATCTGAGCCTAGGGTTTGCCCCCTTCCACTCTTCCTTGAGCCTTGGGCCTCGGTGGGGGGGGGGGGGCCCACCAGCCCACCTGGGGCTGGTCCCCTCCCACACTTGGCCCATGCAGCCCTCCGGGGCTGGTGGCCCCACTTGGTGGACCACCGGGACCCTCCCGGTGGTCCCGGTACATTACCGATAAAACCCGAAACTTTTCCGGTGACCAAAACAGGATTTCCTATATATAAATCTTTACCTCCGGACCATTCCGGAACTCCTCATGACGTCCGGGATCTCATCCGGGACTCCGAACAACATCCGGTAACCACGTACGTACTTTGCCTATAACCCTAGCGTCATCAAACCTTAAGTGTGTAGACCCTACGGGTTCGGGAAACATGTAGACATGACTGAGACACCTCTCCGGTCAATAACCATCAGCGGGATCTGGATACCCATGTTGGCTCCCACATGCTTCACGATGATCTCATCGGATGAACCACGATGTCAAGGACTTAATCAATCCCGTATACAATTCCCTTTGTCTAGCGGTACGATACTTGCCCGAGATTCGATCGTCGGTATCCCGATACCTTTGTTCAATCTCGTTACCGACAAGTCTCTTTACTCGTTCCGTAACACATCATCCCGTGATCAACTCCTTGATCACATTGTGCACATTATGATGATGTCCTACCGAGTGGGCCCAGAGATACCTCTCCGTTTACACGGAGTGACAAATCCCAGTCTCGATTCGTGCCAACCCAACAGACACTTTCGGAGATACCTGTAGTGTACCTTTATAGCCACCCAGTTACGTTGTGACGTTTGGCACTGTTGGAAATATGCCCTAGAGGCAATAATAAAAGCATTATTATTATTATATTTCCTTGTTCATGATAATTGTCTTTTATTCATGCTATAATTGTGTTATCCGGAAATCGTAATACATGTGTGAATAAAGAGACACCAACATGTCCCTAGTAAGCCTCTAGTTGACTAGCTCGTTGATCAACAGATAGTCATGGTTTCCTGACTATGGACATTGGATGTCATTGATAACGAGATCACATCATTAGGAGAATGATGTGATGGACAAGACCCAATCCTAAACATAGCACAAGATCGTATAGTTCGTTTGCTAGAGTTTTTCCAATGTCAAATATCTTTTCCTTAGACCATGAGATCGTGTAACTCCCGGATACCGTAGGAGTGCTTTGGGTGTACCAAACGTCACAACGTAACTGGGTGACTATAAAGGTATACTATGGGTATCTCCAAAAGTGTCTGTTGGGTTGACACGGATCAAGACTGGGATTTGTCACTCCGTATGACGGAGAGGTATCTCTGGGCCCACTCGGTAATGCATCATCACAATGAGCTCAAAGTGACCAAGTGTCTGGTCATGGGATCATGCATTATGGTACGAGTAAAGTGACTAGCCGGTAACGAGATTGAACGAGGTATTGGGATACCGACGATCGAATCTCGGGCAAGTAACATAACGATTGACAAAGGGAATTGTATACGGGGTTGCTTGAATCCTCGACATCGTGGTTCATCCGATGAGATCATCGAGGAGCGTGTGGGAGCCAACATGGGTATCCAGATCCCACTGTTGGTTATTGACCGGAGAGCCATCTCGGTCATGTCTACATGTCTCCCGAACCCGTAGGGTCTACACACTTATGGTTCGGTGACGCTAGGGTTGTAGGGATATGAATATGCAGTAACCCAAAAGTTGTTCGGAGTCCCGGATGAGATCCCGGACGTCACGAGGAGTTCCGGAATGGTCCGGAGGTAAATAATTATATATAGGAAGTGCTATTTCGGCCATCGGGACAAGTTTCGGGGTCACCGGTATTGTACCGGGACCACCGGAAGGGTCCCGGGGGTCCACCGTGTGGGGCCACCTATCCCGGAGGGCCCCATGGGCTGAAGTGGGAGGGGAACCAGCCCCTAGTGGGATGGTACGCCCCCCTTGGGCCTTCCCCCTGCGCCTAGGGTTGGGAACCCTAGGGTAGGGGGGGGGGGCGCCCCACTTGCCTTGGGGGGCACTCCAACCCCCTTGGCCGCCGCCCCTTGGGAGATTGGATCTCCAGGGCCGGCGCCCCCCCCTTGGGCACTCTATATATAGAGGGGGGAGGGAGGGCAGCCGCACCCATGCCCCTGGCGCCTCCCTCTCCCCTCCAACACCTCCTCCTCCTCCGTAGAGCTCGGCGAAGCCCTGTCGGAGTACTGCTTCTCCACCACCACCACGCCGTCATGCTGCTGCTGGAGCCATCTTCCTCAACCTCTCCTTTCCCCTTGCTATATCAATAAGGAGGAGACGTCACGCTGACCGTACGTGTGTTGAACGCGGAGGTGCCGTCCGTTCGGCGCTAGGATCTCCGATGATTTGGATCACGTCGAGTATGACTCCCTCATCCCCGTTCTTTGAACGCTTCCACTTGCGATCTACAAGGTATGTAGATGCATCCGATCACTCGTTGCTAGATGAACTCATAGATGGATCTTGGTGAAACCGTAGGAAATTTTTTGTTTTCTGCAACTTTCCCCAACAGTGGCATCATGAGCTAGGTCTATGCGTAGTTCTGTTTGCACGAGTAGAACACAATTTGTTGTGGGCGTAGATGTTGTCAACTTTCTTGCCGCTACTAGTCTTATTTTGCTTCAGCGGCATTGTGGGATGAAGCGGCCCGGACCAACCTTACACGTACGCTTACGTGAGACCGGTTCCACCGACTAACATGCACTAGTTGCATAAGGTGGCTGGCGGGTCTCTGTCTCTCCCACTTTAGTTGGAGCGGATTCGATGAAAAGGTTCCTTATGAAGGCTAAATAGAAGTTGACAAATCATGTTGTGGCTTTCACGTAGGTAAGAAAACGTTCTTGGTAGAACCCTATTGCAGCCACGTAAAACTTGCAACAACAATTAGAGGACGTCTAACTTGTTTTTGCAGCAAGTGTTTTGTGATGTGATATGGCCAAAGTTATGATGAATGATATATATGTGATGTATGAGATGTTCATGATATTGTAATAGGAATCACGACTTGCATGTCGATGAGTATGACAACCGGCAGGAGCCATAGGAGTTGTCTTTATTTTTTGTATGACCTGCGTGTCATTGAGAAACTCCATGTAAATTACTTTACTTTATTGCTAAACGTGTTAGCCATAGTAGTAGAAGTAATAGTTGGCGAGCAACTTCATGGAGACACGATGATGGAGATCATGGTGTCATGCCGGTGACAAGAAGATCATGGAGCCCCAAGATGGAGATCAAAGGAGCTATGTGATATTGGCCATATCATGTCACTATTATTATTTGATTGCATGTGATGTTTATCATGTTTTTGCATCTTGTTTAGTTAGAATGATGGTACTAAATAAGATGATCCCTCATAATAATTTCAAGAAAGTGTTCCCCCTAACTGTGCACCGTTGCGACAGTTCGTTGTTTCGAAGCACCACGTGATGATCGGGTGTGATAGATTCCAACGTTCACATACAACAGGTGTAAGACAGATTTACACATGCAAACACTTAGGTTGACTTGACGAGCCTAGCATGTACAGACATGGCCTCGGAACATAGAAGACCGAAAGGTCGAGCATGAGTCGTATAGAAGATACGATCAACATGAAGATGTTCACCGATGTTGACTAGTCCGTCTCACGTGATGATCGGACACGGCCTAGTTAGCTCAGATCATGTTATACTTAGATGACTGGAGGGATGTCTATCTAAGTGGGAGTTCATTGAATAATTTGATTAGATGAACTTAATTATCTTGAACTTAGTCTAAAATATTTACAATATGTCTTGTAGATCAAATGGCCAACATTGTCCTCAACTTCAATGCATTCCTAGAGAAAACAAGCTGAAAAACGATGGCAGCAACTATATGGACTGGGTCCGGAACCTGAGGATCATCCTCATAGCTGCCAAGAAAGATTATGTCCTACAAGCACCGCTAGGTGAAGCACCTGTTCTCCCTGCAGAACAAGACGTTATGAACGCTTGGCAGACACGTTCCGATGATTACTCCCTCGTTCAGTGTGGCATGCTTTACAGCTTAGAGCCGGGGCTCCAAAAGCGTTTTGAGAGACACGGAGCATATGAGATGTTCGAAGAGCTGAAAATGGTTTTTCAAGCTCATGCCCGGGTTGAGAGATATGAAGTCTCCGACAAGTTCTTCAGCTGTAAGATGGAGGAAAATAGTTCTGTCAGTGAGCACATACTCACTATGTCTGGGTTACATAACTGCTTGACTCAGCTGGGAGTTAATCTCCCGGATGACGCGGTCATTGACAGAATCCTCCAGTCGCTTCCACCGAGCTACAAGAGCTTTGTGATGAACTTCAATATGCAGGGGATGGAAAAGACCATTCCTGAAGTATCTGCAATGCTGAAATCAGCAGAGGTAGAAGTCAAAAAGGAACATCAAGTGTTGATGGTGAATAAAACCATTAAGTTCAAGAAAGGCAAGGGTAAGAAGAACTTCAAGAAGGACGGCAAGGGAGTTGCCGCGCCCGGCAAGCAAGCTGCCGGGAAGAAGCCAAAGAATGGACCCAAGCCCGAGACTGAGTGTTTTTATTGCAAGAGAAGTGGTCACTGGAAGCAAAACTGCCCCAAATACTTAGCGGGCAAGAAGGCCGGCATCATGGAAGGTATATGTGATATACATGTAATTGATGTGTACCTTACCAGTACTCGTAGTAGCTCTTGGGTATTTGATACCGGTGCAGTTGCTCACATTTGTAACTCAAAGCAGGAGCTGCTGAATAAGCGGAGACTGGCGAAGGACGAGGTGACGATGCGCGTCGGGAATGGTTCCAAGGTCGATGTGATCGCCGTCCGCACGCTACCTCTACATTTACCTACGGGATTAGTTTTGAACCTCAATAATTGTTATTTAGTGCCAAGTTTGAGCATGAACATTGTATCAGGATCTTGTTTAATACGAGATGGCTACTCATTTAAATCCGAGAATAATGGTTGTTCTATTTATATGAGAGATGTGTTTTATGGTCATGCTCCAATGGTGAATGGTTTATTCTTAATGAATCTCGAGCGTAATGCTACACATATTCATAGTGTGAATACCAAAAGATGTAAGATTGATAATGATAGACCCACATACTTGTGGCACTGCCGCCTTGGTCACATAGGTGTCAAACGCATGAAGAAGCTCCATACGGATGGACTTTTAGAGTCTCTTGATTATGAATCATTTGACACGTGCAAACCATGCCTCATGGGTAAAATGACCAAGACTCCGTTCTCAGGAACAATGGAGCAAGCAACCAACTTATTGGAAATCATACATACTGATGTGTGCGGTCCAATGAGTGTTGAGGCTCGCGGTGGCTATCGTTATGTTCTCACCCTCACTGATGACTTGAGTAGATATGGGTATGTCTATTTAATGAAACACAAGTCTGAGATCTTTGAAAAGTTCAAGGAATTTCAAAGTGAGGTTGAGAATCAACGTGACAGGAAAATCATGTTCTTACGATCAGATCGTGGAGGAGAATACTTGAGTCACGAATTTGGCACACACTTAAGAAAATGTGGAATAGTTTCACAACTGACGTCGCCTGGAACACCTCAGTGTAATGGTGTGTCTGAACGTTGTAATCGCACTCTATTAGATATGGTGCGATCTATGATGTCTCTTACCGATTTACCGCTATCATTTTGGGGCTATGCTTAGAGACTGCCGCATTCACTTTAAATAGGGCTCCATCGAAATCCGTTGAGACGACACCGTATGAATTATGGTTTGGGAAGAAACCTAAGCTATCGTTTCTAAAAGTTTGGGGATGCGATGCTTATGTCAAGAAACTTCAACCTGAAAAGCTCGAACCCAAGTCGGAAAAATGCGTCTACATAGGATGCCCTAAAGAAACTATTGGGTATACCTTCTACCTCAGATCCGAAGGCAAGATTTTTGTTGCCAAGAGTGGATCCTTTCTAGAGAAGGAGTTTCTCTCGAAAGAAGTAAGTGGGAGGAAAGTAGAACTTGATGAAGTATTACCTCTTGAACCGGAAAATGTCGCAACTCAAGAAAATGTTCCTGAGGTGCCTGCACTGACTAGAGAGGAAATTAATGATGATCATGAAACTTTAGATCAAGTTGCTACTGAACTTCGTAGGTCCACAAGGACACGTTCCGCACCAGAGTGGTACGGCAACCCTATCTTGGAAATCATGTAGTTAGACAATGGTGAACCTTCATACTATGAAGCGATGGTGGGCCCGGATTCCGACAAATGGCTAGAAGCCATGAAATCTGAAATAGGATCCATGTATGAAAACGAAGTATGGACTTTGACTGACTTGCCTGTTGAGCGGCGAGCCATAGAAAATAAATGGATCTTTAAGAAGAAGACAGACGCGGATGGTAATGTGACCATCTATAAAGCTCGGCTTGTCGCTAAGGGTTATCGACAAGTTCAAGGTGTTGACTACGATGAGACTTTCTCACCGGTAGCGAAGCTAAAGTCCGTCCGAATCATGTTAGCAATTGCCGCATTCTATGATTATGAGATATGGAAAATGGACGTCAAAACGGCATTCCTTAGTGGTTTCCTTAAGGAAGAATTGTATATGATGCAGCCGGAAGGTTTTCTCGATCCTAAGAATGCTGACAAGGTGTGCAAGCTCCAACGCTCGATTTATGGGCTGGTGCAAGCATCTCGGAGTTGGAACATTCGCTTTGATGAGATGATCAAAGCGTTTGGGTTTATGCAGACTTATGGAGAAGCCTGCGTTTACAAGAAAGTGAGTGGGAGCTCTGTAGCATTTCTCATATTATATGTAGATGACATACTTTTGTTGGGAAATGATATAGAAGTCTTGGACAGCATTAAGGCCTACTTGAATAAGAGTTTTTCAATGAAGGACCTTGGAGAAGCTGCATATATATTAGGCATCAAGATCTATAGAGATAGATCAAGACGCCTCATAGGTCTTTCACAAAGCACATACCTTGATAAGATATTGAAGAAGTTCAATATGGATCAGTCTAAGAAGGGGTTCTTGCCTGTGATGCAACATGTGAAATTGAGCTCAGCTCAATGTCCGACCACGGCAGAAGATATAGAAGAGATGAGTGCCATCCCCTATGCCTCAGCCATAGGTTCTATTATGTATGCCATGCTGTGTACCAGACCTGATGTAAACCTTGCCGTAAGTTTGGTAGGTAGGTACCAAAGTAATCCCGGCAAGGAACACTGGACATCGGTCAAGAATATCCTGAAGTACCTGAAAAGGACTAAGGAAATGTTTCTCGTTTATGGAGGTGACGAAGAGCTCGTCGTAAAGGGTTACGTTGACGCTAGCTTTGACACAGATCTGGATGACTCTAAGTCACAAACCGGATACGTGTATATTTTGAATGGTGGGGCAGTAAGCTGGTGTAGTTGCAAGCAGAGCGTCGTGGCGGGATCTACATGTGAAGCGGAGTACATGGCAGCCACGGAGGCAGCACATGAAGCAATTTGGGTGAAGGAGTTCATCACCGACCTAGGAGTCATACCCAATGCGTTGGGGCCAATCAAACTCTTCTGTGACAACACTGGAGCTATTGCACTTGCCAAGGAGCCCAGGTTTCACAAGAAGACCAGGCACATCAAGTGTCGCTTCAACTCCATTCGTGAAAATGTTCAAGATGGAGACATAGATATTTGTAAAGTACATACGGACCTGAATGTAGCAGATCCTTGACTAAACCTCTCCCTAGAGCAAAACATGATCAACACCAGAATTCCATGGGTGTTCGATTCATCACAATGTAACTAGATTATTGACTCTAGTGCAAGTGGGAGACTGTTGGAAATATGCCCTAGAGGCAATAATAAAAGCATTATTATTATATTTCCTTGTTCATGATAATTGTCTTTTATTCATGCTATAATTGTGTTATCCGGAAATCGTAGTACATGTGTGAATAAATAGACACCAACATGTCCCTAGTAAGCCTCTAGTTGACTAGCTTGTTGATCAATAGATAGTCATGGTTTCCTGACTATGGACATTGGATGTCATTGATAACGAGATCACATCATTAGGAGAATGATGTGAGGGACAAGACCCAATCCTAAACATAGCACAAGATCGTATAGTTCGTTTGCTAGAGTTTTTCCAATGTCAAGTATCTTTTCCTTAGACCATGAGATCGTGTAACTCCCGGATACCGTAGGAGTGCTTTGGGTGTACCAAACGTCACAACGTAACTGGGTGACTATAAAGGTATACTACGGGTATCTCCGAAAGTGTTTGTTGGGTTGACACGGATCAAGACTGGGATTTGTAACTGCGTATGACGGAGAGGTATCTCTGGGCCCACTCGGTAATGCATCATCACAATGAGCTCAAAGTGACCAAGTGTCTGGTCACAGGATCATGCATTACGGTACGAGTAAAGTGACTTGCCGGTAACGAGATTGAACGAGGTATTGGGATACCGACGATCGAATCTCGGGCAAGTAACATACCGATTGACAAAGGGAATTGTATACGAGGTTGCTTGAATCCTCGACATTGTGGTTCATCCGATGAGATCATCGAGGAGCGTGTGGGAGCCAACATGGGTATCCAGATCCCGCTGTTGGTTATTGACCGGAGAGCCATCTCGGTCATGTCTACATGTCTCTCGAACCCGTAGGGTCTACACACTTAAGGTTCGGTGACGCTAGGGTTGTAGGGATATGAATATGCAGTAACCCGAAAGTTTTTCGGAGTCCCGGATGAGATCCCAGATGTCACAAGGAGTTCCGGAATGGTCCGAAGGTAAAGAATTATATATAGGAAGTGCTATTTCGGCCATCGGGACAAGTTTCGGGGTCACCGGTATTGTACCGGGACCACCGGAAGGGTCCCGGGGGTCCACCGGGTGGGGCCACCTATCCCGGAGGGCCCCATGGGCTGAAGTGGGAGGGGAACCAGCCCCTAGTGGGCTGGTGCGCCCCCTTGGGCCTTCCCCCTGCGCCTAGGGTTGGGAACCCTAGGGTGGGGGGGGGGGGCGCCCCACTTGCCTCGGGGGGCACTCCAACCCCCTTGGCCGCCGCCCCTTGGGAGATTGGATCTCTAGGGCCGGTGCCCCCCCCTTGGGGACCCTATATATAGAGGGGGGAGGGAGGGCAGCTGCACCCATGCCCCTGGCGCCTCCTTCTCCCCTCCAACACCTCCTCCTCCTCCGTAGAGCTCGGCAAAGCCCTGTCGGAGTACTGCTTCTCCACCACCACCACGCCGTCGTGCTGCTGCTGGAGCCATATTCCTCAACCTCTCCTTTCCCCTTGCCGGATCAAGAAGGAGGAGACATCACGCTGACCGTACGTGTGTTGAACGCGGAGGTGCCGTCCGTTCGGCGCTAGGATCTCCGGTGATTTGGATCACATCGAGTACGACTCCCTCATCCCCATTCTTTGAACGCTTCCGCTCATGATCTACAAGGTATGTAGATGCATCCGATCACTCATTTCTAGATGAAATCATAGATGGATCTTGGTTAAACCGTAGGAAATTTTTTGTTTTCTGGAACGTTCCGCAACAGGCACACCCAAAGCACTCCTACGGTATCCGGGAGTTGCACAATCTCATGGTCTGAGGAAATGATACTTGACATTAGAAAAGCTTTAGCAAACGAACTACACGATCTTGTGCTAGGCTTAGGATTGGGTCTTGTCCATCACATCATTCTCCTAATGATGTGATCCCGTTATCAACGACATCCAATGTCCATGGTCAGGAAACCGTAACCATCTATTGATCAACGAGCTAGTCAACTAGAGGCTTACTAGGGACATGGTGTTGTCTATGTATCCACACATGTATCTGAGTTTCCTATCAATACAATTCTAGCATGGATAATAAATGATTATCATGAACAAGGAAATATAATAATAACCAATTTATTATTGCCTCTAGGGCATATTTCCAACAGTCTCCCACTTGCACTAGAGTCAATAATCCAGTTCACATCGATATGTGATTAACACTCAAGGTCACATCCCCATGTGACTAACACCCAAGAGTTCTGGGTTTGATCATGTTATGCTTGTGAGAGAGGTTTCAGTCAACGGGTCTGCAGCATTCAGATCCGTATGTACTACGCAAATTTCTATGTCATCTTGTAGATGCAACTACTATGCTACATTTGGAGCCATTTAAAATAACTGTTCCACTTGGAGCTATTCTAAATTGTTGCTCCATTATACGTATCTGGTATCTCTACTCAGAGCTATCCGGATAGGTGTTAAGCTTGCATCGACGTAACTCTTTACGTCGAACTCTTTATCACCTCCATAACCGAGAAACATATCCTTATTCCTCTAAGGATAATTTAGACCGCTATCTGGTGATCTACTCCTAGATCACCTTTGTACCCTCTTGCCAAATATGTGGCAAGGCACACATCAGGTGCGGTACTCAGCATGGCATACCGTATAGAGCCTATGACAAAAGCATAGGGGACGACCTTCGTCCTTCCTCTTTCTTCTGCCGTGGTCGAGCTTTAAGTCTTAACTTCATACCTTACAACTCAAGCAAGAACTCCTTCTTTGACTGATCCATCTTGAACACCTTCAAGATCATGTCAAGGTATGTGCTCATTTGAAAGTACCATTAAGCGTTTTGATCTATCCTTATAGATCTTGATGCTCAATGGTCAAGTAGCTTAATCCAGGCTTTCCATTGAAAAACACTTTCCAAATAACCCTAAATGCTTTCCAGAAATTCTACGTCATTTCTGATCAACTACATATACTCATCAGAAATTCTATAGTGCTCCCACTCACTTCTTTGGAAATACAAGTTTCTCATAAACTTTGTATACACCCAAAACTTTGATCATCTCATCAAAGCATACGTTCCAACTCCGAGATGCTTACTCCAGTCCTTAGAAGGATTGCTAGAGCTTTGCATACTTGTTAGCATCTTTCAGGATTGACAAAACCTTCCGGTTGTATCACATACAACCTTTCCTCAAGAAAATCATCGAGGAAACAATGTTTTGACATCCTATCTGCAAGATTTCATAAATAATGCAGTAATCGCTAATACAATTCCAACAGACTCTTAGCATCGCTACGAGTGAGAAAGTCTCATCGTAGTCAACTCCTTAAACTTGTCGGAAAACATCTTAACGACAAGTCGAGCTTTCTTAATGGTGATACTTACCATCATTATCCGTCTTCCTTTTAAAATCCATATGTACCTAACAGCCTTATGACCATCAAGTAGTTCTTCCAAAGTCTACACTTTGTTTTCATATATGGATCCTCTCTCGGATTATATGGCCTCGAGCCATTTTGGAATCCAGGCCCACCATCGCTTCTCCATAGCTCGTAGGTTCATTGTTGTCTAGCAACATGACTTCCAAGACAGGATTACATACCATTCTGAAGTAGTACGCATCCTTGTCATCCCACTAGGTTTGGTAGTGACTTGATCTGAAGTTTCATGATCACTTTCATAAGCTTCCACTTCAATTGGTGTAGGTGCCACAGGAACAACTCCCTGTGCCCTGCCACACACTAGTTGAAGTGACGGTTCAATAACCTCATCAAGTCTCCACCATCCTCCCACTCAATTCTTTCGAGAGAAACTTTTCTTCGAGAAAGGACCCGATTCTAGAAACAATCCCTTATTGCTTTCGGATCTGAGACAGGAGGTATACCCAACTGTTTTTGGGTGTCCTATGAAGATGCATTTATCCGCTTTGGGTTCGAGCTTATCAGCTTGAAACTTTTTTCACATAAGCGTTGCAGTCCCAAACTTTTAAGAAATGTCAGCTTAGGTTTCTCTAAACCATAGTTCATAGGGTGTCATCTCATCGGAATTACGTGGTGCCATTTTTAAAGTGAATGTGGTTGTCTCTAATGCCTAACCCATAAACTATTGTGGTAATTTGATAAAAGACATCATGGTATGCATCATATCCAATAGGGTGCAGTTATGATGTTCGGACACACCATCACACTATGGTGTTCCAAGCTGTATTAGTTGTGAAACAATTTCCACAATGTCTTAATTCTGTGCCAAACTCATAATTCAGATATTCATCTCTATGATCATATCATAGACATTTTATCCTCTTGTCACGATGATCTTTCACCTTCACCCTGAAATTACTTGAACCTTTCAATAATTCAGACTCGTAATTCATCAAGTAAATATACTCAACATCTACTCAAATCATCTGTGAAGTAAGAACATAACGATATCCACTACACGCCTCATCACTCATTGGACTGCACACATCAAAATGTATTACTTCCAACAAGTTGCTTTCTAGTTCCATTTTACTGAAAACGAGGCTTTCAGTCATCTTGTCCATGTGGTATGATTTGCATGTCGCAAGTGATTCAAAATCAAGTGAGTCCAAACGGTCCATTTGCATGGAGTTTCTTCATGCATATACACCAATAGCCATGGTTCGCATGTCTCAAACTTTTCAAAACGAGTGAGCCCAAAGATCCATCAACATGGAGCTTCTTCATGCGTTTTATACCGATATGACTTATGCGGCAGTGCCACAAGTAGGTGGTACTATCATTACTATCTTATATCTTTTGGCATGAACATGTGTATCACTACGATCGAGATTCAATAAACCATTCGTTTTATGTGCAAGACCATTGAAGGTATTATTCAAATAAACAGAGTAACCATTATTCTCCTTAAATGAATAACCATACTACGATAGACATAATCCAATCATGTCTATGCTCAACGCAAACACCAATCTCGATGGTAGAGGGAGCGTGCGATGCTTGATCACATCAAGCTTGGGAAAAACTTCCAACACATATCGCCAGCTCACCTTTAGCTAGTCTCCGTTTACTCCGTAGCCTTTTATTTCGAGTTTACTAACACTTAGCAACCGAACCGGTATCTAATACCATGGTGCTACTAGGAGTACTAGTAAAGTACAGATTAACACAATGTATATCCAATATACTTCTATCGACCTTGCCAGCCTTCTTATCTACCAAGTATCTAGGGTAATTCTGCTCCAGTGGTTGTTCCCCTTATTACAGAAGCACTTAGTCTCGGGTTTGGATTCAACCTTGGGTTTCTTCACTAGAGCAGCAGCTGATTTGCCATTTCATGAAGTATCCCTTCTTGCCCTTGCCCTTCTTGAAACTAGTGGTTTCACCAACCATCAACAATTGATGCTCCTTCTTGATTTCTACTTTTGTGGTGTCAAACATCGCGAATATCTCAAGGATCATCATATATGTCCCCGATATATTATAGTTCATCACGAAGCTCTACCAGCTTGGTGGTAATTACTTCGGAGAAACATCACTATCTCATCTGGAAGATCAACTCCCACTCGATTCAAATGATTGTTGTACTCAGACAATCTAAACACAAGCTCAACAATTGAGCTTTTCTCCCTTAGTTTGCAGGCTAAGAAAATCGTCGGAGGTCTTATACCTCTTGACGTGGGCACGAGCCTGAAATCCCAATTTCAGCCCTCGAAACATCTCATATGTTTCGCGACGTTTCAAAACCGTCTTCGGTGCCTCAACACTAAACCGTTTAACTGAACTATCACGTAGTTATCAAAATGTGTATGTCAGATGTTCGCAACATCCATAGACGATGTTCGAGGTTCAGCACACTGAGCGGTGCATTAAGTACATAAGCCTTCTATGAAGCAATGAGGACAATCCTCAGTTTACGGACCTAGTCCGCATAATTGCTACTATCAACTTTCAACTAAATTTTCTCTAGGAACATATCTAAACAGTAGAACTGAAGCGCGAGCCATGACATAATTCGCAAGACCTTTTGACTATGTTCAGGATAATTAAGTTCATCTTATGAACTCCCACTCAGATAGACATCCCTCTAGTCATCTAAGTGATTACATGATCCGAGTCAACTAGGCCGTGTCCGATCATCACGTGAGACGGACTAGTCAACATCGGTGAACATCTTCATGTTGATCGTATCTTCTATACGACTCATGCTCGACCTTTCGGTCTTCTGTGTTCCGAGGCCATGTCTGTACATGCTAGGCTCGTCAAGTCAACCTAAGTGTTTGCATGTGTAAATCTGTCTTACACCCGTTGTATGTGAACGTTGGAATCTATCACACCCGATCATCACGTGGTGCTTCGAAACAACGAACTGTCGCAACGGTGCACAGTTAGGGGGAACACTTTCTTGAAATTATTATGAGGGATCATCTTATTAGCTACCGTCGTTCTAAGCAAATAAGATGTAAAACATGATAAACATCACATGCAATCAAATAGTGACATGATATGGCCAATATCATTTTGCTCCTTTTGATCTCCATCTTCGGGGCTCCCTGATCATCGTTGTCACTTGCATGACACCATGATCTCCATCATCATGATCTCCATCATCGTGTCTTCTTGAAGTTGTCACGTCATCTATTACTTCTACTACTATGGCTAACGCTTTGGCAATAAAGTAAAGTAACTACATGACGTTTATGTTGACACGCAGGTCATAAACAAATGAAGACAACTCCTATGGCTCCTGCCGGTTGTCATACTCATCGACATGCAAGTCGTGATTCCTATTACAAGAACATGATCAATCTCATACATCACATATATCATTCATCACATCCTTTTGGCCATATCACATCACAAGGCATATGCTGCAAAAACAAGTTAGACGTCCTCTAATTGTTGTTGCATGTTTTTTTTACGTGGCTGCTATAGGTTTCTAGCAACAACGTTTCTTACCTACGCAAAACCACAACGTGAATGCCAATTTCTATTTACCCTTCATAAGGACCCTGTTCAGCAAATCCGATCCGACTAAAGTGGGAGAGACAGACACCCGCTAGCCACCTTATGCAACTAGTGCATGTCAGTCGGTGGAACCAGTCTCACGTAAGAGTACGTGTAAGGTCGGTCCGGGCCGCTTCATCCCACGATGCCGCCGAATCAAGATAAGACTAGTAACGA
Organism: Triticum urartu; assembly: GCF_003073215.2. NCBI lineage: Eukaryota > Viridiplantae > Streptophyta > Magnoliopsida > Poales > Poaceae > Triticum > Triticum urartu. Next base: position 588,018,350 of record NC_053026.1, read on the forward strand.
CAAGTAAATTGACAAAATCGACGCCCACAACTACTTTGTGTTCTACTCGTGCATAGTAACTACGGCATAGACCTAGCTCATGATGCCAATGTTGGGGAACGTAGCAGAAATTCAAAATTTTCTACGCATCACCAAGATCAATCTATGGAGTAATCTAGCAACGAGGGGAAGGAGAGTGCATCTACATACCCTTGTAGATCGCTAAGCGGAAGCGTTCAAGTGAACGGGGTTGATGGAGTCGTACTCGTCGTGACTCAAATCACCGATGATCCTAGTGCCGAACGGACGGCACCTCCGTGTTCAACACACGTACAGCCCGGTGACGTCTCCTACGCCTTGATCCAGCAAGGGGAGAAGGAGAGGTTGGGAAGACTCCATCCAGCAGCAGCATGACGGCGTGGTGGTGGTGGAGGAGCGCGGGAATCCAGCAGGGCTTCGCTAAGCACTACGAGAGACGAGGAGGGAGAGGGGTAGGGCTGCACCAACAGGGAGATTGAATCGTGTGTGTTGGGCAGCCCAAACCTCAAGTATATATAGGGGGAGGGGAGGGGCTGAGCCCCCACCTAGGGTTCCACCCCTAGGGGCGGCGGCCAGCCCTAGATCCCATCTAGGGGCGGCAAAGGGGGGAGAGAGGGGGCGCACCACTAGGTGGGCCTTAGGCCCATCTGAGCCTAGGGTTTGCCCCCTTCCACTCTCCCTTGAGCGTTGGGCCTTGGTGGGGGGCGCACCAGCCCACCTGGGGCTGGTCCCCTCCCACACTTGGCCCATGCAGCCCTCCGGGGCTGGTGGCCCCACTTGGTGGACCACCGGGACCCTCCCGGTGGTCCCGGTACATTACCGATAAAACCCGAAACTTTTCCGGCGACCAAAACAGGACTTCCTATATATAAATCTTTACCTCCGGGCCATTCCGGAATTCCTCATGACGTCCGGGATCTCATCCGGGACTCCGAACAACATTCGGTAACCGCGTACATACTTTCCCTATAACCCTAGCGTCATCGAACCTTAAGTGTGTAGACCCTACGGGTTCGGGAAACATGTAGACATGACCGAGACACCTCTCCGGTCAATAACCAACAGTGGGATCTTGATACCCATGTTGGCTCCCACATGCTTCATGATGATCTCATCGGATGAACCATGATGTCAAGGACTTAATCAATCCCGTATACAATTCCCTTTGTCTAGCGGTACGATACTTGCCCGAGATTCGATCATCGGTATCCCGATACCTTTGTTCAATCTCGTTACCAGCAAGTCTCTTTACTCGTTCCGTAACACATCATCCCATGATCAACTCCTTGATCACATTGTGCACATTATGATGATGTCTTACCGAGTGGGCCCAGAGATACCTCTCCATTTACACGGAGTAACAAATCCCAGTCTCGATTCGTGCCAACCCAACAGACACTTTCGGAGATACCTGTAGTGTACCTTTATAGCCACCCAGTTACGTTGTGACGTTTGGCACACCCAAAGCACTCGTACGGTATCCGGGAGTTGCACAATCTCATGGTCTAAGGAAATGATACTTGACATTAGAAAATCTTTAGCAAACGAACTACAGGATCTTGTGCTAGGCTTAGGATTGGGTCTTGTCCATCACATCATTCTCCTAATGATGTGATCCCGTTATCAACGACATCCAATGTCCATGGTCAGGAAACCGTAACCATCTATTGATCAACGAGCTAGTCAACTAGAGGCTTACTAGGGACATGGTGTTGTCTATGTATCCACACATGTATCTGAGTTTCCTATCAATACAATTCTAGCATGGATAATAAACGATTATCATGAACAAGGAAATATAATAATAACCAATTTATTATTGCCTCTAGGGCATATTGACAACAGTTTATTCCAACTCCTAGAGGCTTGCGCCGTCCATAAATGGATCGCTGGAGCTTGCATACTTTGTTAGCTCCCTTTGGATCGACAAAACCTTCTGGTTGCATCATATACAACTCTTCTTCCAAAAATCCATTCAGGAATGCAATTTTTACATCCATTTACCAAATTTCATAATCATAAAATGCGGCAATTGCTAACATGATTCGGACAGACATAAGCATCGCTACGGGTGAGAAGGTCTCATCGTAGTCAATCCCTTGAACTTGTCGAAAACCTTTCGCAACAAGTCGAGCTTTATAGACAGTAACATTACCGTCAGCGTCAGTCTTCTTCTTGAAGATCCATTTATTCTCAATGGCTTGCCGATCATCGGGCAAGTCAACCAAAGTCCACACTTTGTTCTCATACATGGATCCCATCTCAGATTTCATGGCTTCAAGCCATTTTGCGGAATCTGGGCTCACCATCGCTTCTTCATAGTTCGCAGGTTCATCATGGTCTAGTAACATGACTTCCAGAACAGGATTACCGTACCAATCTGGTGCGGACCTTGCTCTGGTTGATCTACAAGGTTCAGTGAGGGAGTCCAGGATTAGGGGGTATCCGGACAGCCGGACTATATCCTTTGGCCGGACTGTTGGACTACGAAGATACAAGATTGAAGACTTCGTCCCGTGTCCGGATGGGACTCTCCTTGGTGTGGAAGGCAAGCTTGACAATACGGATATGCAGATCTCCTTCCTTGTAACTGAATCTGTGTAACCCTAGCCCCCACCGGTGTCTATATAAACCGGAGGGTTTTAGTCCGTAGGACAACATGCAATCATACCATAGGCTAGCTTCTAGGGTTTAGCCTCTCTGATCTCGTGGTAGATCAACTCTTGTACTACTCATATTATCAAGAATAATCAAGCAGGACGTAGGGTTTTACCTCCATCAAGAGGGCCCAGACCTGGGTAAAACATCGTGTCCCGTGCCTCATGTTACCATCCGCCTTAGACGCACAGTTCGGGACCCCCTACTCGAGATCCGCCGGTTTTGACACCGACATTGGTGCCTTCATTGAGAGTTCCTCTGTGTCATCATCATTAGGCTTGATGGCTCCTTCGATCATCGATAGCGATGCAGTACAGGGTGAGACTTTTCTCCCCGGATAGATCTTTGTATTTGGCGGTTTCGCACTACGGGCCAACTCGCTTGGCCATCTGGAGCAGATCGAGAGTTACGCCCCTGGCCACTATGTCCGGTTTGGAAGCTTAAATTACACGGCCGACATCCGCGGAGACTTGATCTTTGACGGATTCGAGCCCCTGCCGAGTACACTGCACGGTCACGATGAGCATAATTTAGCTCTACCGTCGGAAAGTGTGCAGGAGATCACACCGGCAACCGCTCCGACCCTCAATTCGGAGCCGATTGTGCCATCCACGGATGGGGGGATAGACCCCACCACGGAGGCCGCATTCTCAGTGGTGATCGAGCCGAGTATTGACCTTACCCTTCACGAGAGCCTTGATGCCAAATTGCCGGATTCTTCCCCGGCCACGGACTCCGAACCGCTTGAGCCCGTGCCTATCGAATCCGACTAGGCGCCGATCATGGAGTTCACCTCCGCGGATATCTTTCGGCACTCGCCCTTCGGTGACATGCTGAACTCATTAAGGTCTCTCTCCCTGTCAGGAGAGTCCTGACCGAACTATGTTCGGCAGGATTGGGATGCGGATGATGAAGAAATTCGCCGCCCACCCACCACCCACTTAGTAGCCACTGTCGACAATTTAACCAACATGCTCGACTTCGACTCCGAAGACATCGACAGTATGGACAACGATGCGGGAGATGAAGAGGAACCACTACCCACAGGGCACTGGACAACCACCTCATCATATGATATATACATGGTGGACACACCCAAAGAAGGCAATGGCGACGGGACAGCGGAGGATGACCCCTCCAAGAAGCAACCCAAGTGATGATGTCAGCGGCGCCGCCCTAAGTCTCGCCAAAGCAAAAGCGGTGACATCGGCACAGGAGATAATAGCACCCCGGACAGTGCCGAAGATGACAACAATCCCCTCCAGCAAGATTCAGAGCAGGAGGATGGAGAAGCCAGCCCTCCCGAGAGAGCGACATATGGAGAGGCGAAGGACGATAATTACATGCCTCCCTCCGAAGACGAGGCAAGCCTCGACGATGACGAATTTGTCGTGCCGGAGGATCCCGCCGAGCAAGAGCGCTTCAAGCGCCGGCTTATAGCCACGGAAAATAGCCTTAAGAAAAAGCAGCAGCAGCTTCAAGCTGATCAAGATTTGCTAGCTGATAGATGGACTGAAGTCCTTACGGCTGAGGAATATGAACTCGAACGCCCCTCCAAGAGTTACCGAAAGCGCAGGTTGCTACGCCGACTGGTGGAGGAAGCATTAAAACTTACATCTCCAGCATATGACGCGGCTGATCGGCCACCTCATGGCCGCGACAGAGAGGCATTTCAGCCAAAAACTCAACCCGCACCCCGACGCCACTCAAATAAAAATGACAAGGCACGGGGAAACTAAAGGAAATATGCCCTAGAGGCAATAATAAAGTTATTATTTATTTCCTTATATCATGATAAATGTTTATTATTCATGCTAGAATTGTATAAACCGGAAATGTAATACTTGTGTGAATACATAGACAAACAAAGTGTCACTAGTATGCCTCTACTTGACTAGCTCGTTAATCGAAGATGGTTATGTTTCCTAACCATAGACATGAGTTGTCATTTGATTAACGTGATCACATCATTAGGAGAATGATGTGATTGACATGACCCATTCCATTAGCTTAGCACCCGATCGTTTAGTATGTTGCTATTGCTTTCTTCATGACTTATACATGTTCCTATGACTATGAGATTATGCAACTCCCGTTTACCGGAGGAACACTTTGTGTGCTACCAAACGTCACAACGTAACTGGGTGATTATAAAGGTGCTCTACAGGTGTCTCCAAAGGTACATGTTGGGTTGGCGTATTTCGAGATTAGGATTTGTCGCTCCGATTGTCGGAGAAGTATCTTCGGGCCCTCTCGGTAATACACATCACTTAAGCCTTGCAAGCAATGCAACTAATAAGTTAGTTGCAAGATGATGTATTACAGAACGAGTAAAGAGACTTGCCGGTAAAGAGATTGAACTAGGTATTGAGATACCGACGATCGAATCTCGGGCAAGTAACATACCGATGACAAAGGGAACAACGTATGTTGTTATGCGGTCTGACCGATAAAGATCTTCGTAGAATATGTAGGAGCCAATATGAGCATCCAGGTTCCACTATTGGTTATTGACCGGAGACATGTCTCGGTCATGTCTACATTGTTCTCGAACCCGTAGGGTCCGCACGCTTAACGTTACGATGACAGTTTCATTATGAGTTTATATATTTTGATGTACTGAAGGTTGTTCGGAGTCCCGGATGTGATCACGGACTTGACGAGGAGTCTCGAAATGGTCGAGACATAAAGATCGATATATTGGACGACTATATTTGGACACCGGAAAGGTTCCGGGTAAGATTGGGACAATACCGGATCACCGGGAGGTTATCGGAACCCCCCGGGACGTGTATGGGCCTTATTGGGCCTTAGTGGAAAGGAGGGGAAAGGAGCAAGGGAGGGGGCGCCCCCCCAAGCCCAATCCGAATTGGGAGGGGGCCGCCCCCCCTTTCCTTCCTCCCTCCTTCCTCTTCCTTCCCTCTCCTACTCCTAATAGGAAAAAGGGGAGTCCTACTCCCGGTGGGAGTTGGACTCCCCCCCTTGCGCGCGCCACCCTCCTTGGCCGGCCCCCTCCTCCACTCCTTTATATACGGGGGCAAGGGGCACCCCAGAGACACAACAATTGATCATTGATCTCTTAGCCGTGTGCGGTGCCCCCCTCCATCATAATCCTCGATAATATTGTAGCGGTGCTTAGGCGAAGCCCTGCGGCGGTAGAACATCAAGATCGTCACCACGCCGTCGTGCTGACGGAACTCATCCCCGACACTTTGCTGGATCGGAGTCCGGGGATCATCATCGAGCTGAACGTGTGCAAAAACTCGGAGGTGCCGTAGTTTCGGTGCTTGATCGGTCGGGCCGTGAAGACGTACGACTACATCAACCGCGTTGTTATAATGCTTCCACTTCCGGTCTACGAGGGTACATAGACAACACTGTCCCCTCTCGTTGATGTGCATCACCATGATCTTGCGTGTGCGTAGGATTTTTTTGAAATTACTACGTTCCCCAACAGAAACACGCTAGATCTGCGAGTCGTATTGGAGGACAAAGCAAAACATGCAAGATCGATCTACGGATCACGAGGGCGTGCCACTACGCGAGACGATAACCGTCACGCCGGATACAGTAAAAGTAAATCCGACCAGGCCGAACACAGCGGACAAGACTCATTCGAGCTGCGTCGCGACATAGCCCACTACAGAGGCGCCGCACACCCCATATGCTTCACAGACGAAGTAATGGATCACCAAATCCTAGAGGGTTTCAAACCCGTAAATATCGAATCATACGACGGCACAACAAATCCTGCAGTATGGATCGAAGACTTCCTCCTGCACATCCACATGGCCCGCGGTGATGATCTACACGCCATAAAATACCTCCCACTCAAGCTCAAAGGACCAGCTCGGCATTGGCTCAACAGCCTGCCAGCAGAATCCATTGGCTGTTGGGAAGATCTGGAAGCCGCATTCCTCGACAACTTCCAGGGCACTTATGTGCGACCACCAGATGCCAATGACTTGAGCCACATAATTCAGCAGCCAGAGGAATCGGCCAGGTAATTCTGGACACGGTTCCTGACAAAGAAAAATCAAATTGTCGACTGTTCGGATGCAGAGGCCCTAGCAGCTTTTAAGCACAACATCCGCGACGAGTGGCTCGCCCGGCACATTGGCCAGGAAAAGCCGAAACCTATGGCAGCCCTCACGACACTCATGACCCGCTTTTGCGCGGGAGAAGACAGCTGGCTGGCTCGCAGCAATAACATATCAAAGAACCACGTTACTTCAGATACCAAGGATAGCAATGGCAGGTCACGTCACAACAAACATAAGCGTCGCGTGAATAACGATAATGCCGAGGATACTGCAGTCAATGCCGGATTCAGAGGCTCTAAACCCGGTCAGCGGAAAAAGCCATTCAAAAGAAGCACTCCGGGCCCATCCAGTTTGGTCCGTATACTCAATTTCTCGTGCCAAATACATGGCACCCCCGACAAGCCAGCCAACCACACAAACAGGGAATGTTGGGTGTTCAAGCAGGCTGGCAAGTTAAACGCCGAAAACAAAGATAAGGGGCTACATAGCGATGACGAGGAAGAGCCCCGGCAGCTGAACACCGGAGGACAGAAGAGGTTCCCCCCACAAGTGCGGACGGTGAACATGATATACGCAATCCACATCCCCAAGAGGGAGCGGAAGCGTGCGTTAAGGGATGTATATGCGTTGGAGCCAGTCGCCCCAGAGTTCAACCCATGGTCCTCCTATCCGATCACCTTCGATCGCAGGGACCACCCCACTTGTATCCGTCATGGCGGATTCGCCGCACTGGTCCTAGACCCAATCATCGACAGATTTCACCTCACTCGAGTCCTTATGGACGGCGGCAGCATCCTGAACCTGCTTTATCAAGACACAGTGCGCAAAATGGGTATAGACCCCTCAAGGATCAAACCCACAAAAACAACCTTCAAAGGCGTCATACCAGGTGTAGAGGCCCATTGCACAGGCTCAGTCACACTGGAAGTGGTCTTCGGATCCCCGGATAACTTCTGAAGCGAGGAGTTAATCTTCGATATAGTCCCCTTCCGCAGTGGCTATCATGCACTGCTCGGGCGAACCGCATTTGCGAGATTCAACGCGGTACCGCACTATGCATATCTCAAGATCAAGATGCCAGGACCTCGGGGGGTCATCACAGTCAATGGAAACACAGAGCGCTCTCTCCGCACGGAGGAGCACACTGCGGCCCTCGCAGCAGAAGTGCAAAGCAGCCTCTTAACGCAATCCACCAGTTCGGCGAGTAAAGACCCGGAGTAATCGGCAACAAGACCAACTGGCATGTTCCGAGCTCGCATAGCAATGCGGCCCCCACCCAAGTCCTAGCAAAACGGTGAAATCCGTGCCACGCATACATAGTTACGCATTGAAAATACCATGGGCACATGTGGGGAGGGGGCACGACTACGGCATGCCCCAAGACGCGGCTCAACCGCACTAGGGGCTTCCCGCTTTGTTATTTTTCTCTCTTTCAAGATGTTAATCTCTGGAAACCCCGTCCGGCAGTACGATTGCTGGACACATGATGCAACAACCAAGGAGGGATAAAGCTACATCGTACCACGGAACTCCCAGGTGGTCTCTGATAACGAGTGAAATAATTGCTTCAAATACTATTCCTCAGGTTGCCCTTGGAGGGGACATGTCAAATAGTCCTACTTTTTTCTGATCGCACTACTTGTATCATTCTGCTTCGACGCACCTTTTTGAATAAACAATGCATAACACTAGACTTTTACCGCATTCTCTATTCTTCTTTATATATATATATATATGTTCGTTCACAACATTCAGCACCCGTACACTTTGGTACGGCCAATATGTCAGGGGCTTAAGCGTACCCCATAATACGGCGTGAGAAGTTCGAACACTTTTAGTAGTGCGGCACCCCGAACTTATAGCATTATATGCATTAGCTCCGAATCATGTCTTGGGTCAATAGTTGGGTTTGCCCGGCTCCGATGTTTTGGTACCTTACATTCCGCTATCTCGGCTAAGGTAGCACTGGGAGAACTACTGCGATTGTGCCCCGGTTCATCTGGGCAAGCACCTCAGTAGAGAAAGCTAAAACTGACTGTCATGATAAGGCGAGAGCTAGTCGCTGTTCGAGAGGTCTCGAGTCCCTAAAGACTTATGCCGCTTAGAGCGAGGAGTCGGCTTTGTCCGGCTTAAGGCGTGTATAGCGCCCCGAATTCGGCCTTCCGAATATTAGGGTGTCGGTGTCAAAACCGGCGGATCTCGGGTAGGGGGTCCCGAACTGTGCGTCTAAGGCGGATGGTAACAGGAGGCAGGGGACACGAAGTTTTACCCAGGTTCGGGCCCTCTTGATGGAGGTAAAACCCTACGTCCTGCTTGATTAATATTGATGATATGGGTAGTACAAGAGTAGATCTACCACGAGATCAGAGAGGCTAAACCCTAGAAGTTAGCCTATGGTATGATTGTATGTTCTTGTTCTGTCCTACGGACTAAAACCCTCTGGTTTATATAGACACTGGAGATGGTTAGTGTTACACAAGGTCAGTTACAAAGGAAGATATATCCATATCCATACTTCCAAGCTTGACTTCCACGCCAAGTAGAGTCCCATCCGGACACGAGACAAAGTCTTCAATCTTGTATCTTCATAGTCCAATAGTCCGGCCAAAGGATATAGTCTGGCTGTCCAGAGACCCCCCCAATCCAGGACTCCCTCAGTAGCCCCTGAACCAGGCTTCAATGACGATGAGTCCGGCGCGTAGTATTGTCTTCGGCATTGCAAGGCGGGTTCCTCCTCCGAATACACCACGGAAGAATTTGAATACAAGGATAGTGTCCGACCCTGCAAAATAAGTTCCACATACCACCGTAGAGAGAATAATATTTCCACAAATCTAATTTGCTGACTTGTTTTGGCAGCACGACATTATGTCATGGCCCGGTGATTATTCGAACCGTTTCCTTTAACTAGTCCCGCACATAATGCGAGGCAGTTTTTCTACACGTCTTGTCAAAGCAGAGATCGTGTCCCCTTATTACGGGATTCTCATCAATACGGGCGTGGGTAACCCAACCGCGCCATCGATTACGGCGCTTGGGGGATAAGCGAGTTTTACCAGGCTAGTGGGGATGCATAGTTTCGTCCGCCCATATAAAGGGATAAGGATTTACCTTTTCATCCACGCCTTCTTCCTCCTTTGCTCATCCATTTTCGCACACTCGAGCTCCAACACCCAAGTCCACATCCTTTCCCTCAACCTTCTCCAAACATGTTCAGAGCGGGAGGCAAATGGATGGCTTCCTCCGTTACGGAGGGACATATCAAGAAGCTGCACAGAGCCAGATACTTAGCCGCGAATATCGCGCATCGGCTGCCTGCTGCGGGGCAGATCGTCCCTACCCCGGAGCCTCACGAGAGGGTAGTTTTCCTCCACCACTTCCTCCGCGGACTGGGGTTTCCCCTCCATCCATTCGTCCGTGGTCTCATGTTCTACTACGGGATGGACTTTCATGATCTGGCCCCGAACTTTGTACTCAACATTTCGGCGTTCATCGTCGTGTGTGAGGCTTTCCTCCGCATCCGGCCCCACTTCGGTCTATGGTTAAAGACCTTCAATATCAAGCCGAAGGTGGTGGGAGGCCAACAAGCAGAATGCGGCGGAGGCATGGTGGGCAAGATGACCAATGTTATATGGCTTGAAGGCTCCTTTTTGGAGACCATAAAGGGGTGGCAATCGGCGTGGTTCTACATCACCGAGCCGCGCGACGCCAAATGGGCGGCGACCCCCGAGTTTCGATCCAGATTCCCTACATGGCTCACTTCCTAGAAAGAGAAGGGCTTGTCGTGGGGTTCATCGGTGGAGCTGGATGGACTCCAGAAATGTATCCGGAGTATGGCAAGCAAGAAGCTCAAGCTTGTCAACATAGTCCAGGTCATGCTCATCCGCCGAATCCTCCCGTGTCAACAACGGGATTTTAACTTGTGGGAGTTCGACCCGGCCCAGCACCAGACTCTGAGCGAGCTCTTCGATACGATGCACAAGGACGTCTGGAAGGTGTTGTTCAAGGGCACCGAGGTCCCTCCTTCTCTCGCCGAGGACCGCGGGCTAAGCGCAAAGCGCCTAGCACGTTCGGTGAGTTCAATACATCCCGTAGGATATTTATTTCCCCTAGCTTAATCACGTGCGGGGTCTGATCTTCATGCCTTTGACAGGACTGGGTGGAGACGTCGGGGCAGATTAACTGTCCGGCCCCTTTGCCCGAAGACACTGCGGGCGCTCTCCTGACGGTGATGCTGACACCGGCTCCTTACACGGTGCCGGAGAAGACCAAGAAGGCCAAGGGAACCCGAAAGAGTTCCCGACGCCATGCGTCATCGGACTCACCGTCCGATGACTCTACGGCACACTCCTCCCCCGAAGACGAGGATGAAGAAGAAGATGCTCCCCCTTCAGTTGGGGGAGATAAGAAAAGGAAGGCCGCCCCAACTGGGGAGGCCAGAGGGTCCAAGAAGGGAAGGGTTCTCCTTCCGGACAGTTCCACCACCGCCGCCAAAGGCGAAGACGAGTGGTTACCCAGGGCCAAGCCCCTGGGGAGGTCGTAAGTATTCGGATACCAGAGTAACTCATAGTATCCTTTTGCGCACTGCTTCCCCTAACGCCGAATATGATTATGCAGGCCGCCACGAGCCCGTATCGATGTACCGTCAGACGGCTCCCTGGGCTCGTCGGATATGGATAGCGATCCACTTCCGACCGCCACCTCCCCTTGCCCTGCGGACGACGCCGAGGTATTGTCTCAAGAGGCACTGGGTCGAGGGGAGACAGTCCTGAAGGCACCTCAAGGTGACCTTCCGGACTCCGGGGGCAGAGGGGACAAGGCCCCTGAGGGCTCCGAGTTTGGCCCTCAGCCGAACACCGCGCCGGAACCTCCAGTGGTTCCAGACTCGGGCAGACAGCCTCCTTCCAAGAGGGGCAGGACGCCTATGCCGGTGACCTCTGTCCATCCAGAGGCGCCTGACAATCTGCTGGAAGCGCTTCGCAGCGCTTCCATCGACGAGGAGCACCGTACTATTATGAGTGCGGTGGTCCAGAAGGTTCAGTCCGCCAAGAGCGGATTGACTGAAGCCTGTGCCAGCCTTCTAACAAGCTTTGAGGTAAGTGTTAAAATATAGGAAAAATATTACCGCATAGACAGTAGCCCCTGATGCTCTGTTAGGTGTTCACAAAGAAAAGCCGAACAGAGGATGAAACAACATCGCAGGAGTCTAATATAAGTATTTCAATATGCGTATGCAGGCTTCGCTGCTGGCATCTGCCGCACTGACTGCGGAGGTCGCCGCACTGAAGTAGGACCTTAAAGGGTCCAAGGACGAGCTCGGCCTTGCCAAGAGGCAGCTCGAGGAGAACAAAGGTAAGTAATACCCTGTCTATAGATATGTATATATAAAAGAAGACGCGATTGCAAAATGACAGGATCATCGTATGTTTGCCAGGGGCCGCGACCGAAGTGGCGACCCCAAAGAAAGCGTTGTCCAAGGCCGAAGATAAAGCGGCCAAGGAGCGCACTGCCGGGGTGCTGATCCATGGGCACCTATGGGACCGGCGGACCGGGTCCCTTTCGGTTCGGCGGGGGCGGAGGTCGCGCAAAGAGCAGATCGAGGCGAAGCACGCGAGCGATTTACCCAGGTTCGGGCTGCACGGATGCGTAAAACCCTACTCCTGCTTTGTGGTTTGGTATTGATTTCTAGCTCAGGAGCGCGGAGTGCTACAGTACACACCGGCGGCTGGCAGGACCGAGCGTGAGTGTTCGAACTGGCTAACCCCCCCCCCCCCCCCCCCCCCCCCCCCCCGTTATATGCTCAAGGGGTTACCCACAGGTGGCAACGGAGGTAAAGGGCAAAAATGGAAAGGTGCTGTGGTAGGTACAGCTACCTGTTACAGTGTATCATACCTAACCCTGGCGGCAGGGGACAAGGGCATTAATTGCCCGTCTGTGTCGCCTAAACAGTACCGAAAGGGACCGCTAGGGACGCCACCGTTTGCCACGATGGTGATCTTGTCAGCGCCTGCTTGCCACCGCACACCCCTAGCTTCACGGCCTCCTGCCACGTGTGCTTGGGAGAGTCCTAGAGCGACACGTTGGCAGGTGTGCTGGAGCGCGGGCACGAAGTGGGGGTTTCCCGCGGCAAGCTCCTTGCCGCGGTCGTCGTCTTGTCGTGTTCGGGAGCTTGTCGCTCACCGGGCCTTGCCGGGACGCGCGGCGCGTCGCGGCAAGTTTTCTTGGTATGCCTTGAGTGGCCTTCCCGGCAAGCTCCTCTTGCCGGGGTCTTGTTTCCTTCCCGGCCAGCTCCTCTTGCCGGGGCCTTGGTTTGAGTACTTTGTTCTTGAATGGTCTTCAAAGGAACCATGGAGGATCTTTGCGGTCACCCGGCAAGCCTTGCCGCGGGATGCTGCGACTGCCCGTGCACGAGTTCGGGATACTAGGGTACCCCTACTCTAGTACACCGACAGGAGCCCCCGGGCCTGGGCCAGACACGGTGCCGAGCGCTGTTGGGCCAGGCCCAAAACAGTGCACGGGCACGCGCGGCCTAGGTTACGCCGTACCTTACTCCGTATCCGCCGCGCCCTCCCCGAACGGCACGCGTTGAATGTGGCGTCGTGGGAGAGGTCGTGGGTGGTTATTTTATTCGGAAATGCGGAACGTCTGCCCCCTCCCCCTTTATAAGCAGAGGAAATGGGGGAAGTTCGCACATTCGTCTGTTGCTGTTTCCAATCTCAGAAACCTCCGCCACTCCCTCGCCTTCCCAGAGCAGAGAGAGAGCAGCGCCCCCCCCCCCCCCCCCCCCCCCCCCCCCCCCATTGCCGCCAGCATCACCAACGCCGTCGGCCTCCTCCACTGCTTCCGCCATGGCTCCGAAAGCCGACAAGGGGAAGGCCGTGAAGTCGACCGAGGCGCAGCGGCTCGCGGCGCTGCGGAAGGAGCGGGCAGTTTTCCCCCCCAAGCTCGCCGCGAAGGAGCTGAAGGAGAAGTACTACCTCTTCTGGTCGGCGGAGACGCGCGCGCATCCGCGCACAAAGGTACTCCCCACCATCGCTTGGAAGAAGGCTCCGAACGGATATCCCTTCTTCGTTCTGTTCTTCTACTGCAGGCTCTGCCCGCCCTTCTCTGATTTCTTCTGCGACATCATGAACACCTATGGATTCCATCTCCTTGACTTCACTCCCAACGCCGTCCTGACAATGGCGGTTTTCGCACACCTCTGCGAAAACTTTGTCGGAGTCCTTCCCAACGTAGCCCTCTTCCGCCACTTCTTCATACCCCGAGTAGAAAGAGGAGAGCCTCTGTCCGGCGGGATTGCCTGGATCTCAAGGGCCGGCAAGAAGGAGACCTATCTGGATGGAGAGTTCTGCGGCAAGTGGGAGGAGTGGAGAGCGGATTGGTGCTGGATTGACGAAGAGGATCCGCAGCCATTCACCGCCCAGCGCAAAACCCCAGTAGCACGCGGCAGCGATTGGAGCGACATGGCCCCGGAAGACGACAGGCTGAGAATTGCCGTCACCAGGATCATGCGCCTCAGGCTTGCCGGGCTTACTGTTGGCGCTGTTGGCGCAGACTTCCTTCGCCGCCGCATCGCCCCCCTGCAGGAACGGGGGAGGCCCACTTGGGAGTTCAAGAACGCGGCAGACATTATGAGGCTGCGGCCGGGCCTCAACTATAACTTCACAGTCCTGGAGCTCAACGCAATGCTGCAGGAGTTGTTCAAATATGACCCCCAACATCCCGAGGTGTTCAGGTTGCCGGGGGGCGTCGTGCCGTTGTGCAACAATTCCTCGCTCGATCGCATCCGTGCAATGATGCCGGAGTGTGACTCGCATGGAATTGTGCCAACTTGGCAGGAACCTGCCGACGAGGTCGTGCAGCAGTTCTTCGACGACTTGGTGGAAGTGCCAATCCGCCTCGACGAGAAGGACGGCCTCACCCGCGACACCACGGATGCGGAGTTGGCGCTCATCGCCACCAGGATGGAGGAGGCAGCGGCAGCCGCAGCCGCGGGCGAGTTCGGTTTCACTGCGGAGGAGGCCGATGCAGCAGAAGCGGCAAGCCGTGCCGAGCGAGGGGAGCCTGCCGGCAAGAAGGGGCTTGCCGGGCAAGACACCGAGCCGAGCGAGCCCGCCAAGGGCATGAGCGGCTCGTTGCAAATCGACTCTTCTTCCACCTCGTCTTCAGACAGCCCACCAGAAGCAGAGCCTCCATCCCCAGCAAGAAGGCGCCTCCGCAAGGTTGGCGATGTGGCGGAGCGGCAAGCGGGCCAACAGTCGCCACGCCGCGTGACACGCTCGACCACGACAAACACCGTGGCCGCGGGAACGCCTCATGCTACGACGGCAACTGGAGCGGAGTCTAGCCGGACCACCGCTTCAGTCCCTGCCGCTACTCACGCCGCGCCAACAGCCGGAGCGGGGTCATCTCAGACCGCCGCCACTGCTCCCGGCAAGCGGCCAAGGGAAGCTTCTCCTCTGCCTCCTCGCGCCGGGCGCGCGCCGGGCTTCGGCTTCTCCGCGTTAAGCTCCGACGAGGAAGAAGAAGAAGAGTAAGCTTCTCTTGTTGTACTTGCATTTCTTCAAATCTTGTTGTTTGTCTTGTATCTCATTTGCTTTCCTTTGAATTTGTTCCTCCTCAGGACTCTGGCCCAGAGAGCGGCAAAGAGAGCCAAGGCCCCGGTGATCGTTGTCGAGGACGAGCCCACTGCGACAGCAGGTGGCGCGCCCGAGACAAGCTTGCCGGACCTGGCGACTTTCCTCCATGGCAGCCCCCAGCGTAAGTGTGTGAATTATTTTCTGCGGTGAGGCGTGCATGGGTACTTGTCTTTGCTGATATTTGCTTGTTGACTGGTGTAGGAGCCGAGCAGCCCCACCGAGAGCCAAGGGAAAATCCCCCGACAAGGGAGAATTCTCCGGCAAGGGAGGGCTTCCCAGTAAGGGAGAAGTCTCCGGCAAGGGAGGGTTCTCCGGCGAGGGACAACGCCAGTGGCCCCCCGATGGCGGAGACCACGACTGCAGGTACTCCTCTTGCTTCAAAATTTCCCTTGGGTTCTTCTCTTGATCTTCTTGAGTTTTTGCTGGATTTTGCTTGACTCTTCCCCCTTTTTCGGTCGTCAGATCCACCCGCTGTGGAGCAGATGGAAACCGAGGTCGCCGCTGATGAAGCAACCGGTGGTGGCGATGCCGCCGGCGTAGAGGCCGCCAAGGCAGACGCCGCGGCAACTGGCGGGGGGTCCGGCGATCGCACTGACGGCCCTGAGGCCGCAGGAGCGCCAGGCGCTACACCGACCGCCGATCCATCCGCCGCTGCCGCAGCGCCAGGCTCCGGAGAGCCCTAGCCAGGCGTCAACCTGAAGGCTGGCGACGACGTCTTCATCAATCTTCCCTGGGCATCAAGCTCCAGAGCGCCGGTCGAGGGGGAGATCTTTGACGGAGAAGTGCTTGCCTCCGCGGGGTTGACGCTGGTCGACGCGCCAAGCAGCAGCAGCAACGAGCCTGAAGAAGAGCGGCTACTGCGGAGGTTGATTTCGCTCTACCGCGCGTGACAGGCCAAGCTGGAGTCCCGCGAGGCACTTGTCGCGAAGGCGGGGGCAGGCATTGAAAAGCGCGCGGAAGAGCTCGGGGGTTTCCACCGGGAAGCCCTCCGATCCCTGGCGGAGGAGCGTGAGCGGCTCGTTGAAGCGCAGAAGGTCTTTCTCCTCGAGAGGGCTGAAGCAGAAGAGCACCAGCGACTTGCCGCTGTGAAGCTAGCCGCGAAGGAGGGCGAGCTGGCGCAGCGGAAGGTCAATCTCGACGCCCACGAGGAGGAGCTTGCTTCGCGCGAGGAGAAGCTTGGCGGAGCCCTCAAGCAAGCGGAGGACGCTGCCGCCGCCGCTGAGGCCGCCAAGGAGGAGTTGAAGACGAAGGTGGCGCGGCTGGAGGCCGATCTCTCCGAGAAGGGCAAGGAGCTCAGCGCCGCCAAGTTCTCCAACGTGGATCTTGAGTTGAAGCTAACCACTTTGACCAAGACTCTGGACAGCACCAAGAAGCGGGAGGCGGCCTTGAAGGAGGAAATCAAGGCCGACAAGGCGCTGCTGGAGAGCGCTGCCACCGCCCAGAACACCTTCAGGGAGACTGTGACGCACTGGACGGAGAATCTGGTGAACGCCGCCACAGATATCGACAAGGAGCTGGCGCAGCTGGGGATAGAAGATCTTGGGTATCCCTCCGACGACAACCTCTAGCCCAGCGCCAAGCTCGTCCTATTCTTCAAGGGCGTGGCGACGGCCCTTCAGCGACTCCGAGAGAGGATCCCCAAGCAACTAGCTGACGAGTCGCGCGACATCTGCGCAGGAGCCCTCGAGAAAGTGTTGATGAAGGTGGCCTTCCGCAATCCGGGCCTCCGACTCACCAACATCCTCAGGTCCTTGCCGCCAGAAGCTGATCTGGAGGAGCTCAAGGCCCTTGTCGCACCCATTGTGGACAAGGTGAGCGGGATCAAGCGGGTCGAAGGCGATCGCGTAGATTAGGCCGCTCATTTCTTCTTTTCTTGTCGCTGCCCATCATGTCATGAAAACAATTTATCAGAGCTGCGACAAGCTATTTTTGTAATGTAACTTGATTGTGGGCAATGATTGCAACGTTACTCCCTTTACTTGATTCCTTCCTTTGTATGTTTTTGCCCTACGCTTTTAGGGAACTTGCCGGTGCAGGCACCTGAGCCGCGAGCGCTGAGTGCGGAACGTCAGCAGCCTGCTGGCGGTGCCGCTACCGGCAAGAAACCTTGTCGCAACTAGTTGCAGCTCACTTAAGTTGCTGAGCGGACTCGAAGCAAAGTAAGGGCGCTAGTGGCTCACTAAAGTTGCTGAGCGGACTCGAAGCAAAGTAAGGGCGCTAGCAGCTCACTTAAGTCGTTGAGCGGACTCGAAACGAAGTAAGGGTGCAACTAGCTATGAGTTGGTTCCTCCGCGCACAGGTTTCCTATACAAAGTGCGGTCGTTCAAGGGAGATAACTTAAAATTTAAAAAATCTGATTGCTCAAACTTTGGCAACTTATCTTTTTTGTTGTTTGCCTCCCGGCAAGGTAAAATTCTTGAACGACGCCTGGTCCATACCCTTATCTTCTCCTTCCCCCCCCCCCCCGGCAAACTTGTGGGCGAGGGAACCTTCCTTTACTTGCGAAAAAGAAAGAAGAGAAAATACAGATATGGAGCCTTACAGCTCGTTATTGCTTACCGTGGAGTAGGTGTTATGCACGGGATCTGCGCCCGGCTTTGTACAAAGGATTACATGCAACAGCGGCAAGACTTGTACAAAAGGGTGGTTGCCGGACAGGGTCCGACAACCGCGCCTTACGGGTAAAAATTACGAAGATGCTCGATGTTCCAGGAGTTGCTCACTGGAACGCCATCTTCGGTCTCAAGGCGGACAGCGCCAGGCCTAGTGACTCGTTTCACCCGGTAAGGGCCTTCCCACTTCGGCGTCAACTTGTTGGAATTCTTGGCGGACTGATCGCGCTGAAGAACAAGGTCGCCTTCCTCTAGACTTCTGGCGCTAACTTTACGGCTATGGTAGCGGCGCAAAGCTTGCTGGTAGCAAGCAGCTCGCACAGCAGCCTGAAGACGGTCTTCCTCAAGGAGCAGCGCGTCATCTTGCCGCAGCCGCTCTTGCTCGAGCTCGTCATAAGCGAGCACTCGAGGTGACCCGTATACGAGTTCCGTGGCGATAACTGCCTCTGCTCCATAGACTAGAGCAAAAGGTGTCTGTCCAGTGGCTCGTTTTGGCGTCGTTCTGATCGACCAAAGAACCACCGGCAGCGGGTGGCGGTGGCGAACGGTGCGAGGAGCGGGATATGCTCGGACTTCTAACTACGTTAGAAGGAGCAGTATCTCGTCCAGGCGACTGTGTCTTGCTCGCGCCAGCAGGTTGACGTGCATGGTGGTCCTGAGCGCTCCGAGATCCACCAGCTCGATCTTGATCTAGCGAACGCATGGTACCGTGAGTACCATGACGCTGCCGGTCCCGCGCCTCCTGAGATGGGCGCGGTGCATGCACGGACGCCGAGGTCTTGGAGTGTGCCCGGTCATTGTGGGAACTGGCTACACCGCCGATGGGCAGCGCAGCCTTGTCCTGGGACCTGGCAGCACCGTGAGTTCCCTCGTCGACGCGTGTTCTTCCGCCGGTGCCTGCCCCACCAACCGTTTGCTCCGGCGGTGGCTGGCTCGGCGCGGACGGAGCAGCTGCCTCCGAAACTTTCTTCTTCGGCGGCATGTTGATGAAGACGATGAAGATCTATCTCGCGAGAACGCCGGATCTGGTTCACACAACTTCGACGCCCCCTACCTGGCGCGCCAGAGATGCCGGGGTGCTGATCCACGGGCACCTATGGGACCGGCGGACCGGGTCCCTTTCGGTTCGGCGGGGGCGGAGGTCGCGCAAAGAGCAGATCAAGGCGAAGCACGCGAGCGATTTACCCAGGTTCGGGCCGCACGGATGCGTAAAACCCTACTCCTGCTTTGTGGTTTGGTATTGATTTCTAGCTCGGGAGCGCGGAGTGCTACAGTACACACCGGCGGCTGGCAGGACCGAGCGTGAGTGTTCGAACTGGCTAACCCCCCCCCTACGTTGCACACGGGCCTCCTTTTATATGCTCAAGGGGTTACCCACAGGTGGCAACGGAGGTAAAGGGCAAAAATGGAAAGGTGCTCTGGTAGGTACAGCTACCTGTTACAGTGTATCATACCTAACCCTGGCGGCAGGGGACAAGGGCATTAATTGCCCGTCTGTGTCGCCTAAACAGTACCGAAAGGGACCGCTAGGGACGCCACCGTTTGCCACGATGGTTATCTTGTCAGCGCCTGCTTGCCACCGCGCACCCCTAGCTGCACGGCCCCCTGCCACGTGTGCTTGGGAGAGTCCTAGAGTGACACGTTGGCGGGTGTGCTGGAGCGCGGGCACGAAGTGGGGGTTTCCCGCGGCAAGCTCCTTGCCGCGGTCGTCGTCTTGTCGTGTTCGGGAGCTTGTCGCTCACTGGGCCTTGCCGGGACGCGCGGCGCATCGCGGCAAGTTTTCTTGGTATGCCTTGGTTGGCCTTCCCGGCAAGCTCCTCTTGCCGGGGTTTTGTTTCCTTCCCGGCCAGCTTCTCTTGCCGGGGCCTTGGTTTGAGTACTTTGTTCTTGAATGGTCTTCAAAGTAACCACGGAGGATCTTGGCGGTCACCCGGCAAGCCTTGCCGCGGGATGCTGCGACTACCCGTGCACGAGTTCGGGATACTAGGGTACCCCTACTCTAGTACACCGACACGCACCGAGCGGGAAAAGCAAGAGGCTCGGGTGGGCGAGGTGCAGCAAGAGTTCCAGGCTCTCGTGACGAAGCACGAGGCGTTTGAGCTTGACTCGAAGACGCGAGAGTCTGAGCTTGCCGCGGCCCTTGAGAGCGCAAAAAGTGCCAAGGCCGAAGCCCAAAAGGCCCTCTAGGAGATTGACGCAATGAAGAAAATAGCGGCGGGTAAGGCATTCTATATGCAAAGCAAGCATGTGAAAGTAAATTACCTATTACTTACCCGAATCCGGAGCTCTCCAGGAGAATTCGCAGATTTGCCCCGCAGCGTGTCGGATGCCGCATAGTTTTACCAGGCCGAGGAGGGAAGCTCAACAGAGAAGCTGTTCTGGTCTCAGTATACTGGGACCGAACACCCGGTGCCTATGAGCAACCAGCTGAAGCAGCTGGTCGAGCTACACAAAGCGGCCGAACAGGCCATGAAGGGCTTTATAGTCCGGCTGTGGCCTGGCGACGCCCTTCCGAACAGCTACTTCGGCCTGGTGAGGCGGCTTGTGGACGCCTGCCCACGGCTGGAGGTCGTCAAGCGGTCTGTGTGCATCGAAGGTGCACGCCGGGCTTTCGCCCGCATGAAGGTGCAACAGACCAAGCTAGATGCCATGAAGCTGATCAAGGGGGACCGCCGCAGGGCAAGGAGCATCGCAACCCCGAAATTTATTATGAGGGTGTCCTGAAGGGTGCCCGTCTTGTAGCGGATGAATGTTCAAAGGATGTAATATTTGAGTAAACTTGCTCGTGTGATCCTGTATGATGAAAACTTGTTTCATATGTGCTATGCAACGCTTGTTTGAATTTAAAATATTACCTTCTGTTTGGCTGTTTATCCAATCTGAGAGATGGCTAGTCCTCGGCTTCTGCCCCCATGCTATTACGCCAGCTGGCGAAAGGGGGATGTGCTGCAAGGCGATTAAGTTGGGTAACGCCAGGGTTTTCCCAGTCACGACGTTGTAAAACGACGGCCAGTGAATTGTAATACGACTCACTATAGGGCGAATTCTATAATTTTAAATTTTGGTGAAGCCCCAGGTATTCGGAAGGTCAAATTCAGGGCGTGATACACGCCTTTAAGCCGGTTAGGACCAGCTCCTCGCTCCAAGCGGCATAAGTCTTTAGGGACTCGAAACCTTGCCGAACAGCGACCAGTCTCTCGCCTTATCATGACAGTCAGTTTTAGCTTTCTCTAATGAGCTGCTTAGCCCAGTAGAACCAGGGCACAATCGCAGTAGCTCTCCTAGCGCTACCTTAGCCGATAGAGCGGAACGTAAGGTGCCAAAACATAGGAGCTGGGAAAACCCAACATTTGACCAAAGACATGATTCGGAGCTGATGCATATAATGCCATAAGTTCCGGGTGCCGCACTTGTGAAAGTGTTCGGACTTCTCACACCATATTGTGGGGTACTTAAGCCCCTAGTGTGTTGGCCGTACCCAAGTGTACGGTTGCAAGGTGTCATTAATGAACACATATATATAAAACAAGAATGCAATAATAGTCATAATGTTATGCGTTGTTTATTCAAAGAGGTGCGTTAAAGCAGAATGATACAGATAGTGCGATAAGAAAAAAGTAGGACTATGTCCCTTCCAAGGGCAAGCTGAGGAATAGTATTAAAGCAAATATTTCACTCGTTATCATAATCCACCTGGGAGTTCTGTGGTGTGACGTAGCTTTCTGCCTCTCTTGGTTGCTGCATCATGTGTTCGGCAATCATGCTGCCGGACAAGGTTTCCAGAGATTAAAGTCCTGAAAGAGAAAAATAACAAAGCAGGAAGCCCCTAGTGCGGTTTAGGCCGCCTCTTGGAGCGTGTCGTAGTTGTGCCCCTCCCCCACCTGTGCCCATGATATTTTTAATGCGTAATTATGTACGCGTGGCACGGATTTCGCCGCTTGGTTGGGACTGGGGTGGGGGCCGCATTGCTACGCGGGCTCAGATCGTGCCAGGCGGTCTAGATGTCGATTACTCCGAGCGCGCTTGAAGGTGTCCGGGTCTTGAGACGCCGAACTGGTGGATTGCCTTGAGAGGCTGCTTTGCGCTTCTACTGCGAGGGCCGTAGTGTGCTCCTCCGTTCGGAGAGAGCGCTCTATTTTTTCATTAACCGTAATAACTCCAGGAGGTCCTGGCATCTTGAGCTTAAGGTATGCATAATGCGGTACCGCATTGAACTCGCAAATGCGGTTCGCCCGAGCAGTGCATGATAACCACTGCGGAACGGGACTATATCGAAGATTAATTCTTTGCTTCGGGAGTTATCCGGGGATCCGAAGACCACTTCCAGTGTAATTGAGACTGCGCAATGGGCCTCTACACCTGGAATGATGCCTTTAAAGGTCATTTTTTGTGGGTTTGATCCTTGAGGGGTCTATACCCAGTTTAAGCACTGTGTCCTGGTAAAGCAGGTTCAGGCTGCTGCCGCCATCCATAAGGACTCGAGTGAGGTGAAATCCGTCAATGATTGGGTCTAAGACTAGTGCGGCGAATCCGCCGTGACGGATACTAGTGGGGTGGTCCCTGCGATCGAAGGTGATTGGGAAGGAGGACCATGGGTTGAACTTTGGGGCGACTGGCTCCAATGCATATATGTCCCTGAGCGCACGCTTCCGCTCCCTCTTGGGGATGTGGGTTGCGTATATCATGTTCACCGTCCGCACTTGTGGGGGGAACCTCTTTTGTACTCCGGTATTCGGCTGCCGGGGCTCTTCCTCGTCATCGCTATGTGGTCCCTTATCTTTGTCTTAGGCAATTAGCTTGCCGGCCTGCTTGAAAACCCAACAATCCCTGTTGGTGTGGTTGGCTGGCTTGTCAGGGGTGCCGTGTATTTGACACGAGCGATCGAGTATACGGTCCAAACTGGACAGGCCCGGAGTGCTTCTTTTGAATGGCTTTTTCCGCTGACCGGGTTTAGAGCCTTTGAATCCGGCATTGACTGTCGTATCTTCAGTATTATTGCTGTTAATGCGGCGCTTATGTTTGTTGCGACGTGACCTGCTATTGCCATCCTTGGTATCCGAAGTACCATGGTTCTTTGACATATTATTATTGCGAACCAGCCAGTTGTCTTCTCCCGCACAAAAGTGGGTCGTGAGTGTCGTGAGGGCTACCATAGATTTCGGCTTTTCCTGACCAAGGTGCCGGGCTAGCCACTCGTCGCGAATGTTGTGTTTGAAAGCTACTAAGGCCTCTGCATCCGGACAGTCGACGATTTGATTTTTCTTTGTTAGGAACCGAGTCCAGAATTTTCTGGCCGATTCTTCTGGCTGCTGAATTATGTGGCTCAAGTCATCGGCATCTGGTGGTCGCACATAAGTGCCCTGAAAGTTGTTGAGGAATGCGGCTTCCAGATCTTCCCAACAGCTAATGGACTCTGCTGGCAGGCTGTTAAGCCAATGCCGCGCTGGTCCTTGGAGCTTCAGTGGAAGGTATTTGATGGCGTGTAAGTCATCACCGCGGGCCATGTGGATGTGGAGGAGGTAATCCTCGATCCATACCGCGGGATCTGTTGTGTCGTCGTATGATTCAATATTTACAGGTTTGAAACCTTCTGGGATTTGATGATCCATTACTTCGTCTGTGAAGCATAAGGGGTGTGCGGCGCCTTTGTATTGGGCTATATCGTGTCGCAACTCGAATGGGTCTTGCCCGCTGTGTTCGGCCCGGCCGGATTTAGTTTTACGGTATCCGGCATGACGTTTATCGTCTCGCATAGTGGCGCGCCCTCGTGATCCGTAGATCGATCTTGCATGTTTTGCTTTGTCCTCCGATATGTCTCGCAGGTCTGGTGTGTTTCCCCATGCTTTTTTATTTGAATGGCGTCGGGGTGTGGGCTGAGTTTTTGGATGGAATGCCTCTCTATCACGGCCACGAGGTGGTTGATCAGCCGCGTCATATGCTTCTTCCTCCAGTCGAGGTAGCAACCTGCATTTTGGGTAACTCTTGGAGGGGCGCTCGAGTTTATATTCCTCGGCCGCGAGGAATTCAGTCCATCTGTCAGCTAGCAGATCTTGATCAGCTTGAAGCTGCTGCTGCTTTTTCTTAAGGCTATTTGCCGTGGCCATAAGCCGACACTTGAAGCGCTCTTGTTCGACGGGATCCTCTGGCACGGCGAATTTGTCATCGCCGAGGCTTGCCTTGTCTTCGGAGGGGGGTATGTAATTATCATCCTCCGCTTCTCCATCTGCCGCTCTCTCAGGAGGGTTGGCTCTTCCATCCTCCTACTCAAACTCTTGCTGGAGGGGTTATTGTTGTCTTCGGTACTATCCGGAGTGTTATTACCTCCTGTGCCGGTATCACCACTTTTTCTTTGGCGGGACTTGGAGCGGCGCCGCTGACGTCGGCGTTTGGGTTGCTTCTTGGAGGGGTCATCCTCTGCTGTCTCGTCGCCATTGCCTTCTTTGGGTGTATGCACCATGTACATATCGTATGATGAGGTGGCTATCCAGTGCCCTGTGGGAAGTGGTTCCTCTTCGTCTCCCGCATCGTCGTCCATACCGTTGATGTCTTCGGAGTCGAAGTCGAGCATGTCAGTTAAGTCATCGACAGTGGCTACTAAGTGGGTGGTGGGTGGGCCTCGAATTTCTTCGTCGTCTGCATCCCAGTCCTGCCGGACATAGTTCGGCCAGGATCCTCCTGACAAGGAGAGGGACCTTAATGAGTTCAGTATGTCTCCAAAGGGCGAGTGCTGAAAGATATCCGCGGAGGTAAACTCCATGATCGGCGCCCAATCGGATTCGATAGGAACGGGCGCAGGCGGTTCAGAGTCCGTGGCCGGAGAAAGATCTGGCAGTTTAACAATACGGCTCTCGTGCAAGGTAAGGTCGATGTTCGGCTCGATCGCCGCTGAGGGTAAGGCCTCTGTGGCAGGGTCCATCCACCCGTCCATGGATGGTGCAACTAGCTCCGAATTGAGGGTCAGAGCGGCTGCCGGTGCGATCTCCTGAACACTGTCTGATGGTAGAGCTAAATCATACTCATCGTGACCACGTGATGCACAAGGCAGAGGCTCGAATCCATCGAAGATCAAGTCTCCACGGACATCGGCCGTGTAGTTTAAGCTTCCAAACCTGACCTGGTGGCCAGGGGCGTAGATTTAAATCTGCTCCAGATGGCCAAGCGAATTGGCCCGTAGTGCAAAGCCGCCGAACACAAAGATCTGTCCAGGGAGGAAAGTCTCACCCTGGACTGCATCGCTATCAATGATAGTAGGAGCCATCAAGCCTAACAGCGACGACACAGAGGAACTCTCAATGAAAGCACCAATGTCGGTGTCAAAACCGGCGGATCTCGGGTAGGGGGTCCCGAACTGTGCGTCTAAGGCGGATGGTAACAGGAGGCAGGGGACACAAAGTTTTACCCAGGTTCGGGCCCTCTTGATGGAGGTAAAACGCTACGTCCTGCTTGATTAATATTGATGATATGGGTAGTACAAGAGTAGATCTACCACGAGATCAGAGAAGCTAAACCCTAGAAGCTAGCCTATGGTATGATTGTATGTTCTTGTTCTGTCCTACGAACTAAAACCCTCCGGTTTATATAGACAGCGGAGAGGGTTAGGGTTACACAAGGTCGGTTACAAAGGAAGATATATCCATATCCGTACTGTGTAGCTTGCCTTCCATGCCAAGTAGAGTCCCATCCGGACATGAGACGAAGTCTTCAATCTTGTATCTTCATAGTCCAACAGTCCGGCCAAAGGATATAGTCCGGCTGTCCGGAGACCCCCCAATCCAGGACTCCCTCATAGGGGCTTCGCCAAAATTAAAAATTGTAGAGTTCTATGGCTAAGTGAGAGTGATAAAGCATTATAGTCTGATTGCCTTGTTCGTTGTGCTGAGCACCTCCCTCGAAGGACCCAACAGTGGGAAAAAGAATGCTCAGATTTATCCCGAACACCCCAGCACTTAGGGCATGGCGGCACAAGCTGACGACTGCCATCTCTCAAATTTAATAAACAGCCGCACAGAAGGAATATTTTAAATTCAAACAAGCGTTGCATATCGCATATGAACAAGTTTTCATAATACAGGATCACACAAGCAAGTTCATTCAAAAATTACATCCTTCGCACACTCGTCCGCCACAAGACGGGCACCCTTTAGGACACCCTCATAATACATTTCGGGGTGGCGATGCTCCTTGCCCTGCGGCGGCCCTTCTTCACTAGCTTCTCGGCGTCCATCTTGGCCCAGTGCACCTTCGCACGGGGAAAAGCCCGGCGGGCACCTTCGATGCAGACGGGCCGCTTGATGACTTCCAGCCAGGGGTAGACGTCCACAAGCCGCCTCACCAGGCCGAAGTAGCTGTTGGGAAGGGAGTCGCCAGGCCACATCCAGACTATAAGGCCCCTCATGGCCTGTTCGGCCGCCTTGTGCAGCTCGACCAGTTGCTTCAGTTGGTCGCTCATAGGCATCGGGTGTTCGGTCCCAGTATACTGAGACCAGAACAACTTCTCTGTCGAGCTTCCCTCCTCGGCCTGGTAATATTTCGCGGCATCCGACACGCTACGGGGAAAATCTGCGAATACTCCTGGAGAGCTCCGGACTCGGGTAAGTAACAAGTAATTTACTTTCACATGCTTGCTTTGCATATTGAATGCCTTACCCGCCGCTATCTTCCTCATCGCCTCAATTTCCTGGAGGGCCTTTTGGGCTTCAGCCTTGGCATGTTTTGTGCTCTTGAGGGCCGCGGCAAGCTCGGACTCTCGTGTCTTCGAGTCAAGCTCCAAAGTCTCGTGCTTCTTCACGAGAGCTTGGAGCTCTTGCTGCACCTCGCCCACCCGTGCCTCTTGTTTCTCCTGCTCGATGCGCTCCTCGGCCGCTTTGTTTTCGGCCTCAGACAGCGCTCGCTTCAGGGTCGCCACTTCGGTCGTGGCCCCTGGCACATCCATGATGATCCTATCATTTTGCAACGACACATTTTTTTATATATAGACAAGGTATTACTTACCTTTGTTCTCCTCGAGCTGCCTCTTGGCAAGGCCGAGCCCTTTCTCGGACCGCTCGAGGTCCTGCTTCAGTGCAGCGACCTCCGCAGTCAGTGCGGCAGAGGTCAGCAGCGAAGCCTGCATACGCATACAGACATACTTATATTAGACTCCTGCAGATATTATTTGATCCTCTATTCGGCTTTTCTTTGTGAACACCAAATAAAGCATCAGGGGCTACTCTCTATGCGGTAATATTTTCCTATATTTTAAATACTTACCTCAAAGCCTGTTAGAAGGCTGGCACAGGCTTCAGTCAGTCTGCTCTTGGCAGATTGAACCTTCTTGATCACCGCACTCATAATAGTGTGGTGCTCTTCGTCGATGGAAGCGCCGCGAAGCGCTCCCAGCAGGTTGTCCGGTGCCTCAGGATGGACAGAGGTCACCGGCACGGGCGGCTTGCCCCTTGTCGGTGTCAAAACCGGCGGATCTCGGGTAGGGGGTCCCGAAATGTGCGTCTAGGCCGGATGGTAACAGGAGGCAAGGGACACAAAGTTTTACCCAGGTTCGGGCCCTCTCGATGGAGGTAAAACTCTACGTCATGCTTGATTAATATTGATGATATGGGTAGTACAAGAGTAGATCTACCACGAGATCAGAGAGGCTAAACCCTAGAAGCTAGCCTATGGTATGATTGTTGATGTGTATGTTCTCCTACGGACTAAAACCCTCCGGTTTATATAGACACCGGATAGGGTTAGGGTTACATAGAGTCAGTTACAATGGTAGGAGATCTGAATATCCGTATCGCCAAGCTTGCCTTCCACGCCAAGGAAAGTCCCTTCCGGACACGGGACGAAGTCTTCAATCTTGTATCTTCATAGTCCAGGAGTCCGGCTGAAGGTATAGTTCGGCTATCCGAACACCCCCTAATCCAGGACTCCCTCAGTAGCCCCCGAACCAGGCTTCAATGACAATGAGTCCGGCGCGTAGATTGTCTTCGGCATTGCAAGGCGGGTTCTCCTCCAAATTCCATGCACATGTTGAATAAAGTCCGGTTTCTTGTAGATGTTGCGCTCCTGAGCTTCTGCGCCCAATAATGGCTGCTCCCCACGTGTCAAACGAATATGAAAGGTCTGAGTGTTTTTACATTCACACCCCTAGCCGCGTAAACAAGTTGACCTATTTAAAGAGACGAGGATTTAGATCCAAACCACACCTTCCCCCTTTCGCGAGTGTTCATCAGAGCGCATTCGACAAAGATCCATTCCACCATGGCCAGCCGTCGCGACTCCTCCTCCCGCCCTTCCAGCCCTAAGCCTGGACATTGGGAAAGATGCTCCATCCCGCATAGCGAGTTAGTGACGCTCCAGACCAAGGGATTTCTCCCCCCGGCCTATATGACCCCGGTTCGAGCTGGTCTTGCGATCTATAACGGCGGAGGGCAAGCGGAGAGCTCCCCTAATCCCTCCAAAGGAGAGCGGGTGTGCCTCGTCCCTTATTTAATAAGGGGGCTCGGATTTCCCATCCATCCATTTCTCCGGGGGCTGCTGGAGTTCTACGGCCTCCAGCTACATCATCTCACGCCTGCCTCAGTATTGCATATCGCGGGCTTTGTAGCTCTCTGCGAGCTATTCTTGGGTATTGAAGCCCATTTCGGACTGTGGAGGGAGCTATTTTGCCTCGTGCCCCGTTCCAAGAAGGGGTCTATGTATCAAGTGGCCGGAGTCGAAGTATGGCGCGTCGCCGGGACCGGCTATCTGTCCGGAACCCCAAAGAAGGCGTCCGAAGACTAGCCCTCGGAATGGTTTTACATAGAAGACGTCCCGCCGCCGGATCCTGTCCGGATCGGCCTCCCTGAATTCAATAATGCTCCCTTAAAGAAGCGCCTAAGTTGGCGCCCACGGAGCCCTCAGAGGGAAAGTGACAGGGACGTTGTTTACTTGATGGGCCGGATAAGATTGTTAGCTCATTCCAAACTAACCATGATCGGGGTCATGGATGCATGCTTCATGCGAGGGGTGCAGCCGCTATAGTATAGAAGCCACCCCATGTGGGATTTCAACGGGGAGGACGACACCACCCGCTACAGCCGTAAGGGGCCGGATTCGGCTGCGGCTCTAATAAAGACCTTGTCCGCTTTGTACAAGGGAGAAGAGGAGGATTTTCTCCGCGTTAACCCAAAGGGTGGATTTTCCATGTACAATCCTCCAAGCTGGGTGAGTGATCACATCTTACCCATCTGTTTTATATCCCCATTGTTAAATATTTAATCTTAGCGATTTCGACGCAGGAACAGCGCCAGGCTGTTAAAGAAATAAACAGCCCTCCTCCACAACCCGAGGACCCAGGACGGTCCCTCGACCCGGACTCGCAAGAGGATCCGAAGCTTTCGGTGGATCTGATTGATGGAGTATTCCATCAATTGAGCAAGGACAACGCCCTGGTGGCCATTACAGCCGATTATCCAGGGCTAATCCCGGCCTCCCAGAAACGGGAGGCCAAACCTGCGGCGACAAGCCAACGAGGGGCCGCAGGGCCCTGTGGGCAGAAAAGAGGTGCAGTCCGGACCGGGGCGTCAGCGCAAAGGTATGGCGCACCCCCTTATCCTAGGTGTCGTACCGTCAGGGCATATTAACACTTGTGCCCTCTTCAGGACAAAGAGACCTCGCCGAACTATATTCGGAGAGACCGCCAATCGCGCCTCCACCAGCCAGGCTCCAAAGCCTGGTCCGGAAGCGGGGCCGAACACAAGGCGTGCACCGGACGCTCCTCCGACGGAGGATGTGGACAGGTTGTCTGCCACTAACTCTGAGTTGGAGAGTGCCATGAACCACAGGCATCGCCGGACAATTCTTCGCGATGCTTGTTTCTCCCAAGAGGCGTTAGATGCCTTTAAGTCGGGAGATGCGTACCTCCGTGCCGCTCAAAATGGTCTAACCAGAGCCACAGAGCAATATGTAAAAGACATACGTGTAAGAAAATTTTGGTAATTATATATATACCAGTAGCCCCCAAGACTTGAAACAGTTAAAATGACTGATTTAAGGATCATTTGTTATGCAGTTTCTTACAGAAAAGAATTCCCTACAGTCCAAGGAGCTGGAAGAGTGCAAAGCCCAACTTGAGGTCGCACTAGCCGCGGCAGGGGAGCCTAAGGAGGCCCCCGCTGGTAATATACACTTCGAAAGGTAAGTATTTTGCGAAGCACGGCTTTGGTGCGAATCTGACAAATGAAATTGCAGATGGCGCCGGATTGGATCCGGAAAGGCAACATCTCCTACGCCAGCTAAAGGCTGGTGAGAGGGTGTTGTTGAAGGTGATGGGGGAGAAGAACGATCTCCGAGATGCCAACACCAAGCTGGGCGTCGAGCTGAAAGATGTTCGTGCCCAGCTGTCAGACTCCGTGAAGGAGAATCAGCGGCTTCGGCGCGGCATGTTTAGTAAGTGCTTGAACGAACTTTTTAAAAGAAAGTTCAGTGGGGAAGTCGACTAACAGAGCAATGTCTGTAGGTGTGCTGACAGGCCGTCCTGGAAGGAGATGCCCGGTTCTACGGTGACCTTCTTCCCGAGCTCTCGCAACTGCTCGATCGAGTTCGGCAAGCGATGCGAGGCGTCGCCCAGGCCCTGTGGCCATCCGTCTCCATGCCCGAAGGTCTTGGAGAGCATGCGGAGAAGCTAAAAGGAGCACGGTGGCGCTTCCGATTGTTGAAGATATCAGCCTGCCATCAAGGCGCTAGGGAGGCCTGGGCCATGGTGAAGACGCGGTACGCAAAGGCTAACCCCAACCACATGCCCGAGGTCGGTCCTATAGGGCCCGATGGGAAGGAGATCCCTGTAAGCTTAGTATACGGCCAAGTAGAGTTGGCCGCAAAGTATTCCCGGCAGGACTGTAAATTAGACAGCATGTTAGATGATATTGAAGAGGAATACGATCAGTCAAAATGACTATGTAATTTAGTTGACATTTATAATGCCTTCTAGCCGGATTGTAGATCATTTGTCATGGCCGACCTTTTCGCTTCAGCCTCGGGACCTGACGATCCGGAGTGTGTCCGAATTCCCATGCGGTTATATAGGAACCGGGGAATGCATGGAGACCAGGCGTAGGGGTTATTAGTGTGTGAACAGACAAGTGCCCGACTAGTTATGTTATATTACATGGTTAGTAAGAAACATCTTCCAGGGAGAATAGTTTCGTTAGGGGTTCCTTTCTCTAGGAGGCATGCCCTAAGGTGCATGTCCATGCTACGAAAAGAAACGCAGGAAAAACATCTGGGGGCGTAAAAAATAAAAAAGATCATCTTTAGTTCACCAACCGAATATTCTCTTAAGAACGCTAGCTTTCGGCTTCACCCAGTCTGAGATACACGTCCGGCTGACTCGGCAGTAACAATCGCAGAGGTGCTCCCTTTACCACCTAGCCGAACAATCGGGAACGTAGGGGTAAGCACAGGAGCCAGGCAACCCAGCTTGGCCAAAACTTAAGTCATATCGATGCATATAATGGTGAATAAAAGGTACATGCGGAAGTGTGACGCATGTGTTGGGCATGAAGCCCGTATGAATAAGCTTATGTTTAAAGAAGCCCCCAGGTTTAATGAGTGCGGATGGCGCGTCACTGTATGATCCTTTAAGGGCTATAAGAGAGAGAAAGAAAAGAAGAAGAGAAATGGAAGACAGAAAATATATATAAAAAATGGACAGAGGAAGGAGACAAACATAGAGTCCGGCGCTAGGCATAGAATCTTCGGAGACGGGCTGCGTTCCATGGGTTCGGCTCGAGTCGGTTATCCGATGCATCTCGCAGGCGGTACGCTCCACCAGTCAGGACTTGGTCGATTATGAAGGGACCTTCCCACTTGGGCTTGAGTTTGTCCTTTTTCTTGTCCAGTAGTCGTAGAACTAATTCGCCAATGTTGTAATTTTTGGCCCGTACTTCTCTACTTTGGTATCTTCGAGCCTGCTGTTGATAGAATGCGGAACGGGCTTTTGCCATGTCACGCTCCTCCTCCAATGCGTCTAAGCTGTCCTGCCGATCGAGCTCGGCTTCTCTTTCTTCATACATGCGCACTCGAGGTGAGTCATGAATTATGTCGCAGGGCAAAACTGCCTCTGCGCAGTACACCATAAAGAATGGTGTGTATCCGGTGGTGTGATTCGGTGTGGTCCGCAGCCCCCAGAGTACGGAGTCGAGCTCCTCTACCCAGTGTGTGTTAGATTCCTTGAGGGACCGCACTAATTTGGGTTTAATGCCGCTCATGATAAGACCATTTGCACGTTCGACCTGGCCGTTAGTTTGTGGGTGATAGACGGAAGCATAGTCGAGCTTGATGCCCATGTTTTTGCACCAGAGTTTTACCTCGTCGGCCGTGAAGTTCGTGCCGTTATCAGTGATGATGTTGTGGGGAACGCCGTAACGGTGTATGACCTCGGATATAAAGTCTATCACCGGTCCGGATTCGGCTGTCTTAACAGGCTTGGCTTCTATCCATTTGGTGAATTTATCCACCATGACCAGTAAGTATTTTTGCTTGTGGGTTCCGCCTTTAAGGGGTCCAACCATGTCAAGCCCCCAGACCACGAAGGGCCAAGTAATGGGGATGGTTCGGAGGGCGGTGGGTGGCATATGGCTTTGGTTTGCAAAGAGCTGGCAACCGGTGCATCGTTGGACTAAGTCCTGAGCGTCTGCCCGGGCCGTCGGCCAATAAAAGCCTGTACGGAAGTCCTTGCTTACGAGGGACCGAGCTGCAGCGTGATGACCGCCCAGTCCGGCATGAATTTCGGCCAGGAGGTTCCGCCCCTCCTCTTCGGAGATGCACCTTTGAAGGACTCCGGTAGTGCTTTTCTTATAAAGCTCTCCCTCGTGGACTCTGTAGGCTTTGGATCGCCGCACTATGCAGCGTGCCTCATTTTGGTCCTCGGGGAGTTCCTGCCTAGTGAGGTAGGCGAGGAATGGTTCTGTCCACGGGGCGATGACGACCATTATTACGTGGGCTGAAGGTGTTATTTCATTGGCAGAGCCTCCGACTGTGTCAGAATGTTCGGTGTCGGGCAGTGCGGTTGGGTCCGGGTTGTTATTGTTCGGCTCCCCTTCCCATACTACGGATGGCTCGAACAGCCTTTCCAGGAAGATGTTGGGGGGGACTACATCGCGTTTTGCGCCGATGCGTGCCAGGACATCCGCCGCCTGATTATTTTCCCGGGCTATATGGTGAAATTCAAGCCCCTCGAACCGAGCTGACATTTTTAGGACGGCGTTGCGGTAAGCTGCCATTTTTGGATCCTTGGCATCAAAGTATCCATTTATTTGGGATATAGCGAGGTTCGAGTCCCCGCGCACCTCTAGGCGTTGAATGCCCATGGATACTGCCATCCGGAGACCATGTAAAAGGGCCTCATATTCGGCTGCGTTGTTGGAGTCCGTGTACATAATCTGGAGTACGTATTGAACTGTGTCTCCTGTGGGGGATGTCAAAACGACGCCAGCCCCCAGTCCGGCCAACATCTTGGAGCCGTCGAAATGCATGATCCAATTTGAATATGTGCCGTACTCTTTAGGGAGTTCGGCCTCCGTCCATTCTGCGACGAAGTTGGCCAAGACTTGCAACTTGATGGCTCGCCGTGGCTTATAAGTTATGTTGAACGGGAGGAGCTCAATGGCCCATTTTGCAATCCGGCTCGTTGCGTGACGGCTGTTTATAATATCGTTGAGTGGTACTTCTGAGGCTACTGTTATTGAACACTCTTGAAAGTAATGTCGTAGCTTCCGAGATGCCATGAATACCGCGTACGCGATCTTTTGATAATGCGGGTACCGTGATTTGCAAGGAGTGAGGACAGTGGACACATAATAGATCGGCTTTTGAAGGGGGAATCTGTGTCCGTCCGTTTCTCGTTCCACGACGAGCACTTCGCTTACAACCTGATGTGTTGCTGCAATGTATAATAGCATTGGTTCGCCAATATTTGGCGTGGCCAGGACTTGGTTTGTTGCAAGTATGGCTTTTATCTCCCCGAGTCCGGTCGTGGCTGCATCCGTCCATTCGAAGTGTTCGGTGCGCTGAAGGAGGCGGTAAAGGGGTAGGGCCTTTTCTCCCAACCGGGAGATAAAGCGGCTTAGAGCCGCCACGCATCCGGTTAATTTTTGTATTTGTTTGGGGTCCTTTGGGATATCCAGTTGCGAAAGAGCTCGGATCTTGGCCGGATTTGCTTCGATTCCTCTACCGGATACAATGAAGCCCAAGAGCTTTCCGGCTGGAACGCCGAAAATGCATTTTTCCGGGTTGAGCTTGATGTCGTATGTTCGGAGGTTATCAAATGTGAGCCTCAAGTCGTCTACTAGAAATTCGACATGTCTTGTTTTGACGACCACATCATCTACATATGCCTCCACTGTTTTGCCGATCTGGCTTGCCAGACATGTCTAAATCATGCGCTGATATGTTGCGCCGGCGTTTTTGAGCCCGAAGGGCATTGTGTTGAAGCAGAATGGGCCGTATGGTGTGATAAATGCCGTTGCGGATTGGTCAGATTCTGCCATCTTGATTTGATGGTAGCCGGAATATGCATCGAGGAAACACAACGAATCGTGTCTTGCGGTAGCGTCGATAATTTGATTGATGCGGGGGAGGGGGAAGGGATCCTTTGGGCAAGCCTTGTTAAGGTATTTAAAATCAACGCACAGGCGCCAGGATTTGTCCTTCTTTGGTACCATCACCAGGTTTGCTAGCTAGTCCCGATGTTTTATATCTCTGATGAATCCAGCCTCCAATAGCTTTGCTAGCTCCTCTCCCATAGCCTGTCTCTTAGGTTCGGAAAAACGTCGAAGAGCCTGTTTGACAGGTTTGAATCCTGTTTGGATATTTAAGCTGTGCTCGGCCAGCCTGCGTGGGATTCCTGGGATGTCTGAAGGGTGCCAGGCAAAAATGTCCCAGTTTTCTCGTAGGAACTCTCGCAGTGCGGCGTCTACATCAGGGTTTAACTGTGCCCCGATGGAAGCTGTTTTATTTGGGTCTGTTGGATGGACTTGGAATTTGACTATTTCGTCCGCCGGTTTAAAGGAGGTGGACTTGGATCTTTTGTCGAGTACCACATCGTCCCTATTCACCGTAGAGCGCAGCGCAGTCAGTTCCTCAGCCGCTAGGGCTTCGGATAGTGCCTCGAGGGCCAGTGCGGCTGTCTTGTTTTCGGCGCGGAGTGCTATGTCCGGATCACTAGCGAGAGTGATGATCCCGTTAGGCCCGGGCATTTTGAGCTTCGTGTACCCGTAATGGGGTATTGCTTGGAAGATTGTGAATGCTTCCCGCCCTAGCAGAGCGTGATAACCGCTGCTGAACGGAGCCACATGGAACGTGATCTCTTTGGACCTGTAATTATCCGGCGTGCCGAACACCACATCTAGTGTGATTTTTCCTGTGCAGCGCGCTTCCCGACTGGAGATTATTCCTCTAAAGGTTGTGCTGCTTCGCTCAATGCGGTTCCAGTCTATTTCCATTTTTTGAAGGGTTTCCTCGTAAATGAGGTTCAATCCGCTGCCGCCGTCCATGAGTACCTTGGTAAGACGAAAGTCGTCCACTATTGGGCTGAGGACCAATGCGGCTGGTGCTCGGGCTGTTCGGAATTTAGGTTCATCACTGGCGTTAAAGGTAATAGCCGTGTCACTCCATGGGTTTATTGTTGCTACTTGGTAGACTTCGGCAAGGCTGCGGAGTGTCCTTTTTCGCATATTATTTGATGCGGAAGTCTCGAAGACTGTTAATACCGTATGGGTGTCTCTGGGGTGGCTTTTTGTGGCCTCCGGAATTAGGAGGTTTTCGCCAATTTTGGCCACCTGCCGGAGTATCCAACATGCTCTAAGGCTGTGAGTTGGTGTGGCATCCTCTGTACTGTGAATTTTACAGGGTCCGTTAAGCCATCCTTCCAGTATGGTTCCATGCCCTATATAGGGTTTTTGCTTTTTGGTATTTGACCTGGGTGTCTGGTTATGCTGTACCCTTTTATTTCGGACTGGGTTTGTATTTAGGGCCGGATTGTCCCAAAATTTTATTTTCGTTTTCCAGGCGCTTTCCATCGCACAATACTTTTGTACAATGGACGCCAAGTCAGCGAAGCGTGTGATATCACGGCGACTTATGGCGTTGAGTATTCCCTTGTCCGTGCAATTATTGCAGAAGATTAAGATTGTGTCTTCCTCGCGGCAGTCCCTTAGCCTGTTCTTAACCAGGAGCAATCTAGCCCAGTAATGATGTACTGTTTCGTCGGGCTCTTGCCTGATTTTGAATAGATCGCTTATGTTGGGGTGGGTGGGTGGAGTTAAATCCGAAGCCTCACCCCGTCTAAGGCTCAGAGGCCGAGGAATTTCTGAACTCGAAAATTTGGTTATCTGGGTGTTGTCCAATGAATCCAGCCCGTCGCCTGACTCTAAGTTCAGGTCTTGAGTGATATCCTCCCCTCTGCGGGTATCCGGCTTGGAGGGATCGGGAATCCGGACGTAGCGAGTCCTTAAGATAGACGAAGGGTCGCCGCACTATCCCTCTACCACGGCAATGTGGTGGGTGACTTGGGGAGAGTTAATCTCTCTCAGATTGGTTTTAGGCCCAATCTGGTCATAATCCGTAGCGACTCCCAGGGCGGCGAAGCGATCCAAGAGCTCGTTTATGGAGGAAAGCTCCATTGGATCTAACTGCTCGGCGAGTTCCGAACTGACATGAAGATTGTTTTCGATGGCTCGAGAGGTCATCGTCGGTGCAGAAGGCGAACAGGCGGTCATAAGAAAACCACCTAGCCGGAGGGTTTGGCCGACAGCCAAAGCTCCCTTAGCAACGGTGCCATCTTTAAAGACAGGGCAAGTCATCCTTCCTGATGGCGACGACATAGAGGAACTCTCAATGAAAGCACCAATGTCGCTGTCAAAACCGGCGGATCTCGGGTAGGGGGTCCCGAACTGTGCGTCTAGGCCGGATGGTAACAGGAGGCAAGGGACACGAAGTTGTACCCAGGTTCGGGCCCTCTCGATGGAGGTAAAACCCTACGTCATGCTTGATTAATATTGATGATATGGGTAGTACAAGAGTAGATCTACCACGAGATCAGAGAGGCTAAACCCTAGAAGCTAGCCTATGGTATGATTGTTGATGTGTATGTTCTCCTACGGACTAAAACCCTCCGGTTTATATAGACACCGGATAGGGTTAGGGTTACATAGAGTCGGTTACAATGGTAGGAGATCTGAATATCCGTATCGCCAAACTTGCCTTCCACGCCAAGGAAAGTCCCTTCCGGACACGGGACGAAGTCTTCAATCTTGTATCTTCATAGTCCAGGAGTCCGGCTGAAGGTATAGTTCGGCTATCCGAACCCCCCCTAATCCAGGACTCCCTCACCCCTCTTGGAAGGGGGCCGCCTGCCGGAGTCCGGAACCACTGGAGGTTCCGGCGTGGTGTTCGGCTGAGGGCCAAACTTGGAGCCCTTGGGAGTCTTGCTCCCTTTGCTCCTGGAGTCCGAAAGGTCGCCTTGAGGCGCCTCCGGGACTATCTCCCCCCGGCTCGGTGCCCCTTGAGACAATACCTCGACATTGTCCGTAGGGAAAGTAGAGGAGGCGGTTGGAAGTGTATCACTATCCATATCCGATGAGTCCAAGGAACCGTTCGACAAGGATACGTCGATACGGGCTCGGGGCGGACTGCATAATCATATTCGACGTTAGGAGAAGCAGTGCAACAAAAGTATGCTATGAGTTACTCTGGCATCCGAATACTTACAACTTCGCCAGGGGCTTGGCACTGAGTAGCCACTCGTCTTCACCGTCGGCGGCGGTGGTGGAACAGTCCGGAAGAAGAATCCTTCCCTTCTTGGACCCTTCGGCCTCCACGGTTGGGGCGGCCTTCCTTTTCTTGTCTCCCCGGCTAGAGGGGAAAATCTTCATCTTCCTCCTCCTCGTTTTCACGGGAGGAGTGCGTCTCGGAGTTATCGGACGATATGTCCGATACCACCTGGTGCCGGGAACTCTTTCGGGTTCCCGTGGCCTTCTTCTTGGTCTTCTCCGGCACCTCATAAGGAGCCAGAGTCCGCATCTCCGTCAGGAGAGCATCTGCAGGGTCTTCGGGTAGAGGGGTCGGATAGTTAATCTGCTCCGATGTCTCCACCCAGTCCTGTCAAAGGCATGGGAGCTCAGACCCCGCACATGGTTAAGCTATGGGAAATAAATACCCTACCAGATGTACAGAACTTACCGGATTCTCAGGGCGCTTCGCGCTTAGCCCGCGGTCCTCGGTAAGAGAAGGGGGGACCTCGACGCCCTTGAATAGCACCTTCCAGACGTCCTTATGCGTCGTGTCGAAGAACTCACGTAGAGTCTGGTGCTGGGCCGGGTCGAACTCCCATAAGTTGAAAGCCCGTTGTTGACACGGGAGGATCCGGCGGAAGAGCATGACCTAGACTATGTTGACAAGCTTAAGTTTCTTGCTTATCATGTTTCGGATACACTTTTGGAGTCCGCCCAGCTCCACCGATGAGCCCCAGGACAGGCCCTTCTCCTTCCAGGAAGTGAGCCGCATGGGGATTCCGGATCGAAACTCGGGGGCCGCCACCCAGTTAGTGTCGTGCGGCTTGGTGATGTAGAACCACCCCGATTGCCACCCCTTTATGGTCTCTACGAAGGATCCCTCGATCCATGTAACGTTGGGCATTTTGCCCACCATGGATCCGCCGCATTCCGCTTGTTGGCCGCCAACCACCTTCGGCTTGATATTGAAGGTCTTCAGCCACAGGCCGAAGTGGGGCCGGATGCAGAGGAAAGCCTCGCACACGACGATGAACGCCGAGATGTTGAGGATGAAATTCGGGGCCAGATCATGAAAGTCCAGCCCATAATAGAACATAAGGCCGCGGACGAATGGATGGAGGGGAAACCCCAGTCCGCGGATGAAGTGGGGGAGTGTAAGTGCATCTAGTGCCACCCCTAGTTGGTTTTGGAGTATTGACGACAAACCTAGTTGAGGGACTAATGTGTTTGTGAGAATTGCAGGAAAACACAGGTAGAAGTCCCTCATTGATTCGGTTTACTACCAGAGATGACCCCTAAAAATGAATGAAGACATTGAAGTCAAAGGTGGTATATGAAGATATTCACATTGAAGACTATGACAACAGAAGACACGTTATGAAGCCTATGGAACTCGAAGACTTAGATCTTTCGTAGTTCTTTTTATTTTTGTTGAGTCATAGGAACCACCGTACTGTTAAGTGGGGTCCAGGAGAACAAGTCAGAATGACTTAAGTGATGCCTAAATCAAAAACCTATGTCTTCGAGTGAAGACAATGAGAGCAAATCTTGTCCAGAGCCGGACAAGTCAGCTTTGCTTGTAGCCCAAGTAAAGTTGCCATGAGAGTTCGAAATCTGATCGTTGAGACACGTGTCAGTTCCTTAGTGACCCAGGGTCATTTCGGACAAATCAGGTCGGGTTGCCAAGTGGCTATAAATAGCCCACCCCCATAACCATAAACAGTTGGCTGCTCAGATTTCAGTGCACGGCTTTTGTCGTTTGAGAGCAACCCACCTCGAAGCCTTTGAGAGAAAATTCCTAGTGAGGAAAAAAGCCCTAACCACCCAGAGCCAGAGTAAATTGGGCATCACTTAAGTCTTCTTGTCTGTGTGATCTGAAGACTTATTACACTTGAGGACTGTGAATCCTCCAGACGGTTAGGCGTCGTGTTCAGAGCATCCAAGAGACATTGTGGATTGCCAGTGAACGAAGTCTGTGAAGGTTTGGGAGTCTACCTTGAAGACTTACCAGAGTGATTGGGCGAGGACTAAGTGACCTTAGCTCAAGGAGATTACGGTGAGGACTTGGTGTCCTGAACTGTGTGTTCAGGACTGGGTGTCCGGGACTGTGTGTCCTAAGGTTTAAATACCTAGCCGCTCCAACCAGACGTACAGTTGTCACAGCAACTGGAACTGGTCCAACATATCATTGTCTTCAATGAGTCACTGGTTTCATCTTCACTTCCTTCTCTTGTTGTTACTCATTGTGAAGTCATTGCGTGCTTGCTTTATCATTTGTCTTCACAACGTGAATGCATGATCTGTTTGGCTTCATAACTTCTTCCTACTTGATCCTTATTACACTGAAGCTGTTTGTCACTGTGCTTTCACTCTATTGAATACATGACCATGGCTGGCCTAGTGTAATCTAACTTCCGCTGCATAGTAATAGGCATAATCTTCACTGTTTGTCTTCATAACTCCCAAGTTTTGAAGACTTTCATAAAAATCGCCTATTCACCCCCCCCTCTAGTCGATATAACGCACTTTCAGGGAGGAAAAACACCCTTTTGTGAGGTTTCGGGGTAGGAACGATCTGCCCCGCGGCTGGCAGCCGGTGCACGATATCCGCGGCTAAGTATCCGGCCCCACGTAGTTTTTTGATGTGTCCCTCTATGACGGAGGAGACCATCCACTTGCCTCCCGCTCCGGACATGTTTGGAGAGAGTTGAGGAGAAGGATGTGGACTTGGGCGCTGGAGCTCGAGCGCGCGCAAATGGATGAGCAAGGAGGAAGAAGGCGTGGGTAGAAAAAGGTGAAACCTTATCCCTTTATAAGGGCGGACGAAACTATGCGCCCCCACAGCCTGGTAAAACTCGCTTATCCCCCAAGCACCGTAATTGATGGCGCGGTTGGGTTACCCACGTCCGTATTGATGGGAATCCCGTAATAAGTGGACACGATCTCTGCTTCGACAAGACGTGCCAAGGAAACCACCTCGCGGAACACGCTGATATAGGTTATGAAAAACGATTCGAATAAAGACCTGGCTGTGGTGTGATGCCACGCTATGGAGTACGTCAGCAGATCAGATTTGTGAAAATATTATTCTCTCTACGGAGGTATGTGGAACTTGTTTTGCAAAGCCGGAAACGATCCTCGTGTTCAAAATCGTCTATGAAGTATTCGGAGGAGGAACCCGCCTTGCAATGCCGAAGACAATCTGCGCGCCGGACTTATTGTCATTGAAGCCTGGTTCAGGGGCTACTGAGGGAGTCCTGGATTAGGGGGTATCCGGACAGCCGGACTATATCCTTTGACCGGACTGTTGGACTATGAAGATACAAGATTGAAGACTTCGTCCCGTGTCTGGATGGGACTCTCCTTGGCGTGGAAGGCAAGCTTGGCAATACGGATATGCAGATCTCCTTCCTTGTAACCGACTCTGTGTAACCCTAGCCCCCTCCGGTGTCTATGTAAACCGGAGGGTTTTAGTCCGTAGGACAACATACAATCATACCATAGGCTAGCTTGTAGGGTTTAGCCTCTCTGATCTCGTGATAGGTCAACTCTTGAATTATTCATATTATCAAGAATAATCAAGCAGGACGTAGTGTTTTACCTCCATCAAAAGGGCCCGAACTTGGATAAAATATCGTGTCCCCTGCCTCCTGTTACCATCTGCCTTAGACGCACAGTTCGGGACCCCCTACCCGAGATCCGCCGGTTTTGACACCGACAGCGGGCCACGGCGAGCGAGGGCAGCGCTGCGTGCGCGCGCAGGGCAGGCGATGGGCGCACACGGGGTGGGCGGCGCGCAGCGCTGTGTGCGCGCAAGGTAGGCGGCGGGAGGCGGGACGGCGCGCAGCGCGGCGGGCAGCAGGGCGTGGCGAGCAGGAGCGGGCAGGCGGTGGGCGCCGCGGTAAGCGCACGCGGGACGGGCGGGGGCGTGACGAGCAGGAGCGGGCAGGAGGCGGGCGCCGCGGTGAGCGCGGGCGAGGCGGGCGGCGGGGCCAGCACCTACCGACCGACCGTAGCAGCAGCACATCACGCGCTCGTAGCGCTGGCTGGCGGTTCCATCCGTCCGTCGGTTGCACAGCGCGCGGGTCATTCGTCCGTGCTCTGCTCTGTCCAGGGCCTGCACCCACCGCACGCACGTGCTCGTCACAGAGTACAATATCACAGGATCCGCATCACGGTTTCCATTCCCAGTATTCCATTCTACTGTCTGGTCGAGCTCATATTTCCGAGCTATGCGGCGGGCTCAAGAAATAGCAGCACGTACAGGTACAGGGGCATTCGCACCACACACACGGTAGTATGAAATGTTCTTCCACATGTTTTATCATTGTAAAAGAAATCAATTGGTTCGATCCATCACGAGCCCCTCATACTGAATAGCAAAGCGACTAAACAAGCAGCAAATCCCCAAACTCCAATTTATTATTACACACCAAAGTCGCACAACAGTTTAACCAAAGAACGGTGACAAAACTCAGTCTGATAAATGGATCATCAAAGAAGATTCAACGCATCCAGAAGCAAGGCCGACATAGGAGCTGTGCACCATGCCAGTCGAGGAAGTTCAGCCAGTGATCCTTGAAACCCCCGGACGACGCCACCCCTGCGATGCACTGTATGCTTCACCCGCCACCTGCTCCATGACTTTTGCTCCCAGCGTCAACACCCTTTGATTTCCCTTCTTTATCTGCAAAATTGCCTAATTTGTTATCCACCGAAATATCAACCTGATAAGCATAATACGGTCATTTATCATCTTTCTTTCAAAAATAATATCATTTCTGCTTCTCCAAATTGTCCCAGAGATAGCGGTAACAACAACTAACACCTGTTTTTCAGTTCCATTGTGAAAACTTTTAATATAGATACTAAAGCACAAACTCAGATTATAAGGAATATATCTCAAATGAAAAGCACATTTAAACAAACCCCGCTCTAGTTTAGCCAACAAACTCCTGAAGAATAACTACTCAGAGCTCTCATCATTTTTCAGGGACCGATCTAGCCTCTTTTCAGCCTATTG
The DNA here is from genome assembly GCF_003073215.2 of Triticum urartu. NCBI lineage: Eukaryota > Viridiplantae > Streptophyta > Magnoliopsida > Poales > Poaceae > Triticum > Triticum urartu. The sequence continues at coordinate 588,061,097 of NC_053026.1, forward strand.
TCTCTAGTTAATAAGCTATTTTGACCATCGACCAAAGAAAGACTTTCATTTTTTGTGGAATTATGTTTCCACAAAAAGGTGGAAACCCATAATATTGAATAGCTTATGGTTTTGATAATAAGAAGACTGTCTACAGTTAACATACACTTAATAGAATCCTTGTTGTTAGGCACCACAATTTCCTCACATCCTTTTTTGATGCTACCCCGGAGAGCTAAAGTATTACCCCACGTAGTTCTCATAAATCTAAAATCCTCCCAGCCTTTCTGCAAGGTATCAACTACAATAATATTGTGATCAAAACTAAAATTGTGCAGTCTAGCATAAGAGATTTTAAAAGGTTTAAATCAAGTATTTTTTCCATTACCCACTTTTTTGGAATGCTGGTAGAATATGTCTTTTATTTTCATGAGACTCGACTAAAAATGGGAGTTCCCGGTCTTAGTCTTAGTTGCAGAAAGAACATGTTTGTCAGGACAATTGTTTGCTAGAGACCATTTACAGTCTCTAACTTCCATAACCATTTAGCCAGTATAGCATTATTCATGAGGTCAAGGTATCTAATACCTAGGCCCGCATGCTCTTTAGGTCTAAAGCCACTGGCCCAGTTTACTACAAGATTTTTTTTCTTGTTGTCGTCTCATGCTAAATAAACCTAGCCATGAAGAAATTGACACTTTTCTTCACACCAATCGGGATGCGGTATAAAGACATCATATAAGTTGAATCCTCCCCTTATGTTGTTAAAGAACCAAGGACAAACCATCCCCATCAGCAATATTATAATCAAAATCAGTGGCTTTCTCAACTTTCGTTGAAAATTCCAGGGAAGAACTATTTGAAGCATGCAAATCACATCTTTGAACCCTATTTCTTGCAGCTACAAATCCCCACGCCATTACTTGGTACAGGAGAATGTAAAAAATTGTAGAGACCATAAATCTTACTCGAAAACGAAGCAACAAAACGGTCGCAGGAGTCCTCATCGTCGGACTCCTCCCCGGCCAGCAGCCAGAATCGGCTGCCAGCCGAGAAGGCGCCTACTCATCGGCGGCGCTCTGTGCAAGTGCCTGGATCCGCGCAGAACGCCGGGGAAACCGAGGTGAGCGACAAGGCAGCTGTGAAACCACCTGAGCAACATTTTGACTCGGCAACACCCGCACATCGTTGTCAGTCAGGACGGGCATCGTCGGACTGCGTGGCGGTGACCTCCCAGTCATGGTCACCACCCGCACATTATCCCAGATTGGATCGGACGAAACCCAATCGTACGACAAGTAGCGGTGCCACTGCTCGCGCCGCATCGGATCGCCGGACTCCGCCTCCATCACCGCCCAATAGAGGATTTCGAGTGGGGCCTTCCCTAAGATCCGACTCCGCTCCTCCTCCGAGGCATGTTCAACCACCCGACGTGATACTTGACGCATCCCCTCCGCATCCATGTATCGCCGATAGATCTCGCGGAGCTTTGCCATCTTCGCCTCGTCGCCGCCCGCGATGGGATCCCCCCACACCCAAGGCCCTTCCAACCCCATCGCCGCCATGTTCTCCCCCCACGTCCAAGGCCCTTCTATCGCTCAGATCTGAGATAGAGGCCAGAGGGGGAGAAGGAGTGGGTCACCGAGACCCTCGTGCTTCCGTGCGTGGATTTAATGTCTGCCAAAGGCGTAGGTATTCATTGCCCGCATCGCGGTTTCCTTGAGATAGGTGCGCGATCGACGCCATTGATTTTTTTTTTGGAAATTAATATGTCATACTATCTCGAGAAATCATTTATTAGGCGCCATCCTATCAAGATCCCACTGCCCAAGTTGTACTCCACTAAAACCAGAATTGGCATCTGTCCATCCGCGAAACAAGCACAACCCAACAAGATTACACCAAACGTGTTGCATCAATTTAAGTATCGCAGAAACGCTACCACGGGAAAGCGAAGAAACTGTTGGTAAAATGAGGCACAAATAGTGTGGTAAACAATGTCCGGTCCAGTCTGACACTCGCCGCACCGCAAATGCACCATCCAGCACCTGACATGCACCTCAGCCGCCGAACGAGTCAGACCAACAGTCATCTTACAAGCCGACCCCACTCGCAGAGACACCCGACACCCCCTTATTAACTGCACGCACGGCCAGATCAATTCAATCATCGTCAACCTCGTCGTGTACCTCCCTCCGCTCTGCGTCATAAAATGTTAAAACCCCATCCCTCCCAGACATTTCCTCGGTCCATCCACCGGCGCCGCGGCGCTGAGCCCTAACCAAGCATGGAGTTGTTTGCACATGCCGAGGGAATTCTCCTTCCAACTTGTGCCAGTACGACAGCGACTAACCTCTTTTCGTCGAGCTTTTCACTGCACAAGTTTTCTATTTATAACCTGGATGGTGAGTAGGCTTTCCACCACCATGACTCTAACCATACTTATATGAACAGCAATTTTATTTTTTTAGAAAAGGAGGATTACCCCAGCCTCTGCATGAGAGTGATGCATGCAGCCCCGACTATATGAACTGCAAATGGCGAATGTAGACAAGTGTGGATGGATGAATGGATGGATCCTCGGGTGTTCTATATTTCTTCTGAGCAATTTACTATGTTGTGTGATATCGTGTTTCAGCCGTGGCATGCTTTTGTCCTGGACATGCTTTTCGCGATGAGGTGTTGCCGTCATTCATGTCTCTTGTGGGTTTGGACTTGGATGCTCATGTAAAAAGGTGGTGGTTTGCCTAGCCACGTTATGCTTTGCTTCCCTTTTGTGTGAAAAGTTCCATGTGTTTTCTTACGTATAGAAAGATTCCCTAATTTGTGTATATACTTTTCTGCTTGGTCTGCGCGCACACTTGAGCAAGTTCCAGCTATGGAAAGGATAACAATGATTGATGATGAGATGAGGTAGTTGTACTTGTACATGGATATAGTTTGCCAACACTATTCTAAAATCTGAATTTGGCCCGTATTCATGGGGTTGGTGGCATTTGACGCTTATGTTTTGTCCATGATTGGATTGGACATGTGGCGTGCTACTAACCGCCCTTAGCCTTGGGCCCCATATATACTCTTGATGGTAATGAAAGACAAGTTGCCAATAGCTAGCTAGTACTTATGATTTAAGTGTGTTATGACGTTTATTATAGAGGCAGGACTTTTGTGTGGAATGTGTCGATGCGATGCAGTGCAATTCCTTGGATTCCAATTGTTTGGTGGAAGCACGATTTCAATCTTAACGTAACGTACGTACGTGACAAGTGACGCATTGCCCGGCCAAACGCTAAATGAAATATACGTAGGCTAGAAACTCCCCGTTCGGAAAAGGAAGAGGAATAAGTTTGACCCCCGCAGCCTGCTGCCGGTGAGAAAACAAGGTCGAGAGATGGACGGTTCATGTAAAAATTTAATCTTTTTCAACAACAACAACAACAACAACAACAACAACAACAACAACAAACGTGTGCACTGTTGTATTAAGGAGAGTAGGTGACCACGGAAGCCGCGCCAGAAAAGGAAGTTAAGTGATCACGCATGGATCATTCGACATGCACCATATAAGTAGAGTTTTCACACCTGACAATCACGCCCACCTAAAATGGCATCTTTTGTCAGTGTTGCATTCGTCTCACGCATTCTTAATCGTGAAGCTTCTCGCAGGAACATACAAGTACCTCGGCATTGAGCTAGGGCCTAGGAGTACTTAAGCAGGAGTGACCGTTTCTATCAAGCAGGTGGCAAGTGACTGAATCTCACCCGGATGTGCACGTACGAGCTTGAGTGCGCGGCAGCGGCTGCATGTATGCGACGAGCCCGGATTCGGCACGAGTGAGTCGAGCCATCGATCCGATGGAGTCCAGGCCAGACCAAATCCTCTTCCCTTTCCTGCCGAGGCAGACGCGTCCGTACGTACGTGAGCTAACAGTCGGCACATACGTTTGGAGCTACGATTCGGCACGTACGTGAGCCAGCAGTTGGTAATTACTCGTCTCTCCTATTAAAATTGTCGATCGTGGGGGGTGGGGAGGCCCCTGCTCGTCCCCCGGCTACGCCCCTGTGCACAGACACAGTAACAAAAACAGTTCACTTCACTCCACGGTCGCATGAAGAAATCTATGCTAATTCCAGTTTGCCTTGCTTGCCGGTGTGACCAACTGTTGCTCTCGATCGACCGCTCTACGCTGAGTACTACTACTATGTTCACACTCCAAGTCCAGTCGCATTTCGAAGTTTCTCCTTTTAGCGTGTTGGTATGACCGACCGTTGCACACCATGGACGGACAGGACATGACGCATGCTTCTCATATCGTACGTAGTACTACCTCTCTCTCAGTTTATAAGGCGTGCGCATAGTCCTAAGTCGTCAATTTGACCAACCTAATATAAGTCATATATTACAAAAAATATACCAACATAAACTTCAGAGTTTCTACTTTCAAAAGATATAATTTTTGTGTTATATATTTTATATTAGGATGATAAAATTGACAACCTAAATATACGCGCAGAACTTGTAAACTGAAACGGATGTAGTACATAGAGTACCAGTGGTAATTAATTGTACGTGCACGGGCAGGCGTATCCTTTACTCGCAAAGTTTTCTCCCCACCCTTGGTTACGCGCACGTATGCAACAAGACGGAAGCTTCTCCTTCTGGATCGGCAGGAAACGACGAGCCAAACAGAAGAACAAGACAAAACTGGCGTTGAATTGTGGGGCGCGAGCGCGACACACGATAGAGTGCACACGCTCCAAGAGAGGGAGGAATGATGTTGGTTTGAGACCAAACGTACGTGCTGGGCCATGTTGTTCGCGGTCGGCATGGGCACGTCCAGGTCAAATCCATCTCACTAGCTGTACCAAGGGGCAAATTTTCGTGTTTTGACCATTTTCTGAAACCTATTCGAGATTTGACTCTAGTTTGAAAAAAAATCGAGATCTGACCCTTTTGCTACCGCCAGAGTCCATGGCGGTAGGGTATAACCGTCTACCGCAAGAGACTTTGGCGGTAGGAAATATCGCTACCGTCAACCGGGCTGGCAGTAGCCTGCACAACCCTACTGCCAAGGTGCTTGGTGGTAGGCACGAGCACGGACTATGTTCAATACTTAGGAGGTTTTTGACGGTAGGGCATGCAACCCTACCGCCAGGGACCTTGGCGGTAGGCTGTTATACCCTACCGCCATGGTCCCTGGCGGTAGCAAAAGAGTCGGATCTAAAAAAAATCAAACTAGGGTCAAACCTCGAATAGGTTTCAGAAAAGGGTCAAAACACGAAATTTAGCCGCACCAAGGAGACTCTTGACCGCATCAGCACCTTAGAGCAACTCCAACTCACGATCCATTTTGTTCACGCGTGTTCGTTTGGAACATGACGGACATAAAAGTTAACCCAACGCGCCGATCCAAACGAACGCGCGTCTGCTTTTTGTCCGCCTGCCGACCCATTCTAAGCTTATTTTTTAGGCTGATTTGCGTAGTCGCTGACACGAGACAGATGCGCGCGCCGCGAGCCAACTACTCCCCCTGGCCCGCCAGTTGGTGGCACATTGGCCATCATCTCCCACCCTTTGACAGCAAACCCTCGCCCGCACCCGGCCGCCCCGTCGCCTTCGCCGCCCATTTTTCGGTGCCTCTGCCAGCAGCCAGTGCCGACACACCTCCCCCCAACGCCGCCACCTACCACGCGTCGACGCCCGCAAGCTGTTCGACAGTTTTCCTAGGTACAAAATGGACTCCGCCGACGAGTTCTTCTTCCAAAATTTCCTTTGCGACTCCGACGATTCCTCATCCGATGATGAGGTCTTGACTACCGTGTTGGTCCATGGCCACCTTAATAGGCAGTGGTCGTTGTTCCGTGGCTCGATTTCGAGGCACCTTCTAGCGTTGAATCGCAACCGAGAGTGCGGCAATTTCCTTCTTTGGAAGGACTATTTTGACACAACCAACCCGCTGTTCAAACATCAGAAATTTTGGCGGCGTTGTTAAAAAAGGTGGCCAGTTGGCCACGCCGACATATGGATCGCCGCGTTGGGTGCACTGCCAACCAAAATGGTAAACATGGCGGATGCCAAGCGGACGGCTGACTCAAACAGATAAAAAGCGGATAAATGTGTCATCCGTTTGGATCGGTGTGTTGGTGTTACTCTTACTGGTACTCATCGCCGACCGACCGTAGCAGCACCACGGCACGCACTCATAGCGCTGGATGGCGGTTCCATCCGTGCGTCGATTGCACAATGCGCGGGTCATTCGTCCGTGCTCTACTTTGTCCAGTGCATGCACCCACCGCATGTGCTTGTCAGAGAGTACAGTACCATAGTGAAAGGATCGATATGGTTCACTAGAGGGGGGGTGAATACGCAACTAACAATTTTTAGCTTTTCTTTAACAATTTAAACTTTGCATCAAAGTAGGTTGTCTAGATATGCAACTAGGTGAGCAACCTATATGATGCCACAAGGATAGGAGCACAAGCAAGCAAGTGATATGATACAAATAAGCTTGCACAAGTAAAGGCACGAGATAACCAAGAGTGGAGACGGTGGAGACGAGGATGTGTTGCCGAAGTTCCTTCCCTTTGAGAGGAAGTACGTCTCCGTTGGAGCGGTGTGGAGGCACAATGCTCCCCAAGAAGCCACTAGGGCCACCGTATTCTCCTCACGCCCTCACACAATGCGAGAGCCGTGATTCCACTATTCGTGCCCTTGAAGGTGGCGACCGAACCTTTACAAACAAGGTTGGGGCTCTCTCCACAACTTAATTGGAGGCTCCCAACGAAACCACGAAGCTTCACCACAATGGAATATGGCTCCGAGGTGACCTCAACCGTCTAGGGTGCTCAAACACCCAAGAGTAATAAAATCCACACAAGAAAGTATGGGGAAGCAAATATCCTTTGGTGGAAGTGTAGATCTAGGTCTCCTCCTTCAATCCCTAGCAAATCAACAAGTTTGAGTGGCTAGAGAGAGAGATCGGGCAAGAGAGCTTGAAGTGCATTAATGGTGGAGTGAGAGAGGTCAAAGGTGAGAGTGGTAGGTGGGAGAAACACTCTTATATAGTAACCCTAGAAATCCAGCTGTTGCTACGTTTTCAGCCCCGCAGCGGTACAACCGGTCCTTGTCCCGGTACAACCGGGACTCACGGTGTAGCTGCAGAACCCTACCAGGCGGTACAACCAAGCCACTGGGCGGTAGTACCGGTTAAGAAAAATGACCGGACCAACCGCCCAGCCACCGCACAACTACCGCCTTAGAACAGAGACGAGACCGGTACTTGAGCGGTGCAAGACCGGAACAACCGCATGGACTTGAGCTCTTGGACGGCGAAGTTCTGAGCGGAAGAACCGCTCAGACCACCGGTGGTACCGGTCAACGAGGATCAACCGGATCAACCGGGCCACCACCGCCCGAGAACCGCATCAAAACAGAACCTTGATCGGTACTTGAGCGGTGCATGGCCGGAACCACCGCCCTAGCCTTTGTTGAGCAAGGTGGCGGTACCACCGCCCGGAGGCAGCGGTACAACCGCTCGGTAAAAGCTGGAGAGCGACAAGGTCCAGCGGTACAACCGCTCCAGGGGGCGGTACAACTGCTGGGAAGAGCCGAAAACAGAAGGAAAGAAAGGGGGAACACTCTCTCTCACAACTGAGGAAGAAAAAAGAGGGGAGAGGAAAGTGTGCGTGAAAAGATTCCCCAGAGCTTCCTAATGAGGATTCCCTCTTGATAGTATGGGTACTCTACGACCAAAGAAAATAAAAGCGTAGAGGACACGTCTTCGATCTTTTCCTACGAGAGGCAATAGCAATCCGATGTAAGCCTAAGCATCGAGAACCTGAAACATATAGCACACGATTAGACCAACAAGGAGTTGTCATCATCATCCAAAACATAAAGTAGGGAAATGCCCGTTCACATAGGATCCTGGATCCGCATCCTGGTTTTCCAGTACTCCAATTCTAGGGCCGCATCGAATATTTCCCAGCTACTGTATGCGGGCTCAAGAAATAGCAACATATACACGGGACTTCACACCACATACATAGTAGTATAGCATGTTCGTTCACATGTTTTTCCATTAAAAGAAATCATTTGGTTCGATCCATCACAAGCCCCTAGGACTCAACAACAAAGCGACTAAACATGCAACAACTCACCAAACTCCAACTTATTATTACACACCAAAGACACACAACAGTTTAACCAAAGAATGAACAATGACAAAAATCAGTCTAATAGATGGACCATCAAAGGAGAATCAACACATCCAGAAGCAAGGCCAACATAGGAGCTATGCACCACGCTAGGGATGTATCCGGTCGAGGAAGTCCAGCCACTGATCCTCAGAACCCTCAGACGACGACGCCACCCCTGTGATGTACGGCAGGCTTCACCTGCCACATGCTCCATGACTTTTGCTCCCAGTGCCAACACCCTTTGAGTTCCCTCCTTTATCTGCAGAATTGCCGAGTGAATTTGTTATCCACCGACATATCAACCTGATAACTATAAATGGATCATTGATCAGCTTTCATTGAAATGCAATATCGTTTTTGCATCTCCAAGTTGTCCAAAAGATAGCAACAACACCAAGTAACACCCGTTTTTTTAGTTTCATGTTGAAAACTTTTAATCCATCCACTAAAGCACAAACTCAAATTATAAGTAATAGATCTCAAAATAAAATCACACTTAAACAACCCCCACACGAGTTTAGCCATTGAACTCGGGAAGAATAAGTGCTCAATGCTCTCATCATTTTTGGGGGACCTATCTAGCCTCTTTTCAGCAGAATGTCTCTAGTTAATATGCTATTTTGACCATCGACTAAAGAAAGACTTCCATTTTTGGCGAAATTTATGTTTCCACAAAAAAGGTGGAAAGCCATCATTTGAATAGCTTATCGTTTTCATAGTGAAAAGACTGTCTACAGTTAATATACACTTAATAGAATCATTGTTGTTAGGCACCACAATTTCCTCACATCCTTTTTTGATGCTATCCCCAATAACTAGAGTATTACCCCACGTAGTTCTTATAAATCTAAAATCCTCCCAGCCTTTTTGCAAGGTATCAACTACAATAATATTGTGTTCAATACTAAAATTGTGCAGTCTAGCATAAGACATTTTAGGAGGTTTGTCATCCACTTACCAGCCTTCCCAAAATCAAGTATATTTTTCTTTACCCTCTTTTTTGCAATGCTAGTAGAATATGTCTTTTATTTTCATGAGACTTGACTAAAAATGGGAGTCCCCAATCTTAGGTTTAGTTGCAGAAAAGCAACCATTATGAACATGTTTGTCCAAGAGAATTGTTTGCTAGAGACCGTTTACAATCTCTAATTTCCATAACCATTTAGCCAGCATAGCTTTGTTCATGGGGTCAAGATATCTAAGCCCTAGTCCCCCTTGCTCTTCAAGTCTAAAGCCACTGTCCCAGCTTATTAAGAGTTATTTTTTCTTTGTTGTCGTCTCCTGCTAAACAAACCTAGCCATGAAGAAATTGGCTCTTTTCTTCACACTAACCAGGATAGGGTAGAAAGACATCATATAAGTTGAATCCTCCCCTTATGTTGTTAAAGAACCGAGGCCAACTCATCCCCATAAGCAATATTATAATCAAAATCAACGGCATGATCAACTTTAGTTGAAAACTCCAGCGAAGAACTATTTGAAGCATGCAAATCACAACTTTGAACCCAATCTGTCCTAGCTACAAATCCCCACACCATTAGTTTGTACAGGAGAATGTAAACATTTGTAGAGACCAGCAATCTTACTGGAAAACGAAGCACCAAAACACCCGCAGGAGTCCTCATCTTCGGACTCCTCCCCAGCCAGCAGCCAGAATTGACTGCCAGCCCAGGAGACACATACTCATCATCGGCGCTCCTTGCAAGTGCCTGGATCCGCGCAGAACATCCTGGGAACCGAGGAGAGCGACGCGGCAGTTGTGAAACAACCCGAGAAACTTTCTGCCTCCGCGCCACCGGCACGTCATCGTTGGTCACGACGGGCATCACCGGACTATGTGGCGGCGACCTCCCCGTCATGGTCACCACCCACACATCATCCCAGAGTGGATGGGACGAAACCCAATTGAACAACGCGTAGCGGTTCCACCGCACGCACCGCATTGGATCGCTGGATTCTGCCTCCATCACCGCCCAATAGAGGATCTCAAGTGGGGCCTTCCCTGAGATCTGAATCCGCTCCTCCTCCAAGGCCTCTTCAACCACCTGACGTGATGCTTGACGCAACTCCTCTGCATCCTTGTATCGCCCATAGATCTCGTGGAGCCTCGCCATCTTCGCCTCGTCGCCGCCCGCGATTGGCGCCGCGACGGGATCCCCCCACACCCAAGGCCCTTCCGACCCCATCGCCGCCATGTGCTCCTCCGACACCCAAGGCTCTTCCATCGCCCATATCTGAGATGGGGGTTAGAGGGGAGAAGGAGGGGGTCGCCGAGACCCTCGTGCTTCTACGTGTGGATTTAATGCCTACCAAAGCCGTAGGTATTCGGTGCCCCTATCGTGGTTCTAAGTCTGACAGTAGTGTAGGGGGGTAAGTATGGAGAGGCAAGATCTTAGCTATGGAGAAGTTGTAAGCACGCGAGGCTTATGAGTTCAGGCCCTTCTCGAAGGAAGTAATAGCCCTACGTCTCGGAGCCCGGAGGCGGTCGACTGGATTATGCGTGTATGAATTACAGGGGTGCGAACCCTTGTCCCTGAGGAGGGGGGTGGCTTATATAGAGTTCGCCAGACCCCTCCCGCCCTCAGTTACAAAGGGTTTAAATACATTAATGTCGGGCGTTACTGATAACGCCCCTAATAAAGTGCTATGATGACCATAAAAGCTACTTAATAACCAACCGTTAGCATCCAGAGTGCCCTTAGGTCTCCTGAACATCGAGTGGTTGCTTCTTTGTTGAGTGATTGCTTCTTGGTCGAGTGTCTTCGAGTCCGTCGAGTGGAACACCTCCAAGTCGATTGAAAGGTGATTTCTTCTGGAGATGTCCTTGGGTAGGTCAGTTTGGACAGGTCCATGACCCTACCCTAGGTACATAGCTTCATCATTAGCCCCCGAATGGATCGAGGTTTGAGTGGGAAAGGGTTTGAGCACCTCTCGGACTCATTTTTCATGTCGTGAGCATATCTTGTTTCGGATCAATGAACCAGAGTGATGACATCAACTTTCTTTCCAGTCGCCTTGATCCATTCTTAGTTTTTGTCGAGTGAGTTCTTATACTTGAAAAGCTTTGAGTGACGGTGCGGAGGAGATCTTCGGTCTGACGAGTTGTTCTGCTGCCAGCGGATTTCGTGGGATCTGAATTTTGGGAAGCGCACGGAATGGGGGAGGCCGCAGTAATCGGATGGGATACTGCGGAGCCGCCTCGGTCCCCGCGCCACCTTTTTCGCCACGTACCGCATGCGCGATTGCCACGGGATTTGAAAGGGCCGCCCGGGCCTACCAGTCAGCCACTCGGAAGAAGCCTCATATAAGGCGTTGGGCCGGGGCTCTGCTCCGCACGCCACCATTCTCTCTTCTCTTTCTCCCGATCTCTCCGCCACTCTTGCTTCCGCCTCATCGCCGGAACTCCGCTCGAGCTCGATCTGCCACCATGGGGAAGGACAAGACGGCGGCGCTAGAACGCGCGAAGAAGGCGACCGCGAAGGCGAAGGGCAAGCGGACCAACCGGGGCGGATCCTCGCCGAGGTCCGGCCTGCCGGCGGGCTGGATCCAGGGCGACTGGATCCGCTCGGCAATCACGCAGGACGACCTCGACGACCTGGTGGAGGGGGGATTGATCCCCCACAAGTTGGCTCGGCTCCCGGGGGACGAAACTAAGCCGCAGCCCAGAGAGGGTGAGTGCGTCCTCCTAGCAACCCACGTATATCGCGGATTCTCGCTGCCTCCCCACCCTTTCTTCCAGGGTTTTTTGAACTTCTTTGGGGCTCAGCTCCACCATTTCACTCCGAACACCATAGTCTATCTGGCCTCTTTCGTGTCCATGTGCGAAAACTTCTTGGGCTGTCGACCGCACTGGGGGCTTTTCAAACACATCTTCACATGCCATTCCCAGTCAGTCAAAAAGACCAAGTCGAGTGACGAGAGGACGCGGGTGATCCAGATGTGCGGTGGTCTGGGGATCCATATGAGGAGCAAGAGTACTTTCCCAGCGATGATCCTTCCTGACTCGGTCCGGGGCTGTCAGTCAACTTGGTTTTACTGCAAGGATCAGCCAACCCCTGGCCAGTCGGCTGGACTTCCTCCTTTCTCCTTGGCTCGAGTGGAGAAGCCTGCTCCCCTGAAGATAGTTCCAGAAGAGAAGGCGCAGGTCAAGGAGCTGGTCGAACGGGTCGTCCAGCTCGTCCGCAATGGAGTGACCGGGATGGATCTGCTGGAGGTCTTTCTCGGTCGACGCATCCAACCCCTTCAGGCGCGCGATCATCCGATGTGGATGTACTCTGGGCTCAAAGATACCACTCGGATCCACCCGGAGGAGGTCAGCGAGGATATCTTGGAGAACTGGTTGAGGGGAATCAGTGGCAACAAAGACAACCCTCGAGGATCCAGGAGGGTGATTCCATTCGACAACTCGCGCCAGCCGGAGCAGGTATATTTCTGTTTTATCAAGTAACTTTCCGATTCACCATGTGATGTCCCGTTTGTGGTCGACTGAATGTCTTTTGATTGTTATCCTTTCAGGCCCTCATTGAAATGTACTCGATGCCCAATGGGGAGCAAGAGCAAGATCTGGAAGGCGAGGCGAGCGGCGGCGACAGTGGTGAGTGGACTTCTGACGGTGAAGAGGATGGAGAAAGCGACGACTCAAGCGACGGAGAAGAAGTCGAGTCACCTCCTCGCAGGGAGAGGCGATCCAAGCTTGCCCAAGAACGATCGAGCGCCCGCGAAAAGGCGACTGTTGGGGAATGTAGTAAATTTCAAAAAAATTCCTACGCACACGCAAGATCATGGTGATGCATAGCAACGAGAGGGGACAGTGTGATCTACGTACCCTTGTAGATCGACAGCGGAAGCGTTAGCACAACGCGGTTGATGTAGTCGTACGTCTTCACGGCCCGACCGATCAAGCATCGAAACTACAGCACCTCCGAGTTCTAGCACACGTTCAACTCGATGACGATCCCCGGACTCCGATCCAGCAAAGTGTCGGGGAAGAGTTCCGTCAGCACGACGGCGTGGTGACGATCTTGATGTACTACCGTCGCAGGGCTTCGCCTAAGCACCGCTACAATATTATCGAGGATTATGGTGGAAGGGGGCACCGCACACGGCTAAGAATATGATCACGTGGATCAACTTGTGTGTCTAGGGGTGCCCCCTGCCCCCGTATATAAAGGAGCAAGGGGGGTGCGGCCGGCCAGGAGGAGGGCGCGCCAGGAGGAGTCCTACTCTCACCGGGAGTAGGATTCCCCCCGCCCCCCCGCTTTCCTAGTTGGAATAGGATTTGGGAGGGGGAAAGAGGAGAGAGAGAAGGAAGGGGGGCGCCGCCCCCCTCTCCTTGTCCTATTCGGACTAGGGGGAGGGGCGCGCGGCCCAGCCCTGGCCACCTCTCCTCTCATCCACTAAAAGCCCACTAAGGCCCATATACCTCCCGGGGGGTTCCAGTAACCTCCCGGTACTCCGGTAAAATCCCGATTTCACCCGGAACACTTCCGATATCCAAATATAGGCTTCCAATATATCAATATTTATGTCTCGGCCATTTCGAGACTCCTTGTCATGTCCGTGATCACATCCGAGACTCCGAACAAACTTCGGTACATCAAAATGCATAAACTCATAATATAACTGTCATCGAAACCTTAAGCGTGCGGACCCTACGGGTTCGAGAACAATGTAGACATGACCGAGACACGTCTCCGGTCAATAACCAATAGCGGAACCTGGATGCTCATATTGGCTCCTACATATTCTACGAAGATCTTTATCGGTCAGACCGCATAACAACATACGTTGTTCCCTTTGTCATCGGTATGTTACTTGCCCGAGATTCGATCGTCGGTATCTCAATACCTAGTTCAATCTCGTTACTGGCAAGTCTCTTTACTCGTTTCGTAATACATCATCTTGCAACTAACTCATTAGTTGTAATGCTTGCAAGGCTTATGTGATGTGCATTACCGAGAGGGCCCAGAGATACCTCTCCGACAATCGGAGTGACAAATCCTAATCTCGAAATACGCCAACCCAACATGTACCTTTGGAGACACCTGTAGAGCTCCTTTATAATCACCCAGTTACGTTGTGACGTTTGGTAGCACACAAAGTGTTCCTCCGGTAAACGGGAGTTGCATAATCTCATAGTCATAGGAACATGTATAAGTCATGAAGAAAGCAATAGCAACATACTAAACGATCGGGTGCTAAGCTAATGGAATGGGTCATGCCAATCACATCATTCTCCTAATGATGTGATCCCATTAATCAAATGACAACACATGTCTATGGTTAGGAAACATAACCATCTTCGATTAACGAGCTAGTCAAGTAGAGGCATACTAGTGACGTTTGGTTTGTCTATGTATTCACACAAGTATTATGTTTCTGGATAATACAATTCTAGCATGAATAATAAACATTTATCAAGATATAAGGAAATAAAATAATAACATTATTATTGCCTCTAGGGCATATTTCCTTCAGTCTCCCACTTGCACTAGAGTCAATAATCTAGATTACACAGTAATGATTCTAACACCCATGGAGCTCTTTGTCACCTCCATATATAAGAAACATATCCTTAGTCCTTTTCAGGTATTTTAGGATGTTCTTGACCGCTGTCCAGTGATACACTCCTGGATTACTTTGGTACCTCCCTGCTAGACTTATAGCAAGACACACATCAGGTCTGGTACACAGCATTGCATACATGATAGAGCCTATGGCTGAAGCATAGGGAACATCTTTCACTTTCTCCCTATCTTCTGCACTGGTCGGGGATTGAGTCTTACTCAATTTCACACCTTGTAACACAGGCAAGAATCCTTTCTTTGCTTGATCCATTTTGAACTTTTTCAAAACTTTGTCAAGGTATGTGCTTTGTGAAAGTCCAATTAAGCGTCTCGATCTGTCTCTATTGATCTTCATGCCCAATATGTAGGCAGCTTCACCGAGGTCTTTCATCGAAAAACTTTTATTCAAGTATCCCTTTATGCTATTCAGAAATTCTATATCATTTCCGATTAGTAATATGTCATCTACATATAATATCAGAAATGCTATAGAGCTCCCACTCACTTTCTTGTAAATACAGGCTTCTCCAAAAGTCTGTATAAAACCAAATGCTTTGATCACACTATCAAAGCGTTTATTCCAACTCCGAGAGGCTTGCACCAGTCCATAAATGGATCGCTGGAGCTTGCACACTTTGTTAGCTCCCTCTGGATCGACAAAACCTTCCGGCTGCATCATATACAACTCTTCTTGCAGAAATCCATTCAGGAATGCAGTTTTGACATCCATTTGCCAAATTTCATAATCATAAAATGCGGCAATTGCTAACATGATTCGGACAGACTTAAGCATCGCTACGGGTGAGAAGGTCTCATTGTAGTCAATCCCTTGAACTTGCCGAAAACCTTTTGCGACAAGTCGAGCTTTGTAGACAGTAATATTACCGTCAGCGTCAGTCTTCTTCTTGAAGATCCATTTATTCTCAGTTTCTTGCCGATCATTGGGCAAGTCAACCAAAGTCCATACTTTGTTCTCATACATGGATCCCATCTCAGATTTCATGGCTTCAAGCCATTTTGCAGAATCTGGGCTCACCATCGCTCCTTCATAGTTCGTAGGTTCATCATGATCTAGTAGCATGACTTCCAGAACAGGATTACCGTACCACTCTGGCACGGATCTTACTCTGGTTGATCTACGAGGTTCAGTAGTATGTTGTTCTGAAGTTTCATGATCATTATCATTAGCTTCCTCACTAATTGGTGTAGGTGTCGCAGAAACAGGTTTCTGCGATGTACTACTTTCCAATAAGGGATCAGGTATAGTTACCTCGTCAAGTTATACTTTCCTCCCACTCACTTCTTTCGAGAGAAACTCCTTCTCTAAAAAGTTACCGAATTTAGCAACAAAAGTCTTGCCTTCGGATCTGTGATAGAAGGTGTATCCAATAGTTTCCTTTGGATATCCTATGAAGGCACATTTCTCCGATTTGGGTTCGAGCTTATCATGTTGAAGCTTTTTCACATAAGCATCGCAGCCCCAAACTTTCAGAAACGACAACTTTGGTTTCTTGCCAAACCACAGTTCATAAGGCGTCGTCTCAACGGATTTTGATGGTGCCCTATTTAACGTGAATGCGGCCGTCTCTAGAGCATATCCCCAAAACGATAGCGGTAAATCAGTAAGAGACATCATAGATCGCACCATATCTAGTAAAGTACGATTATGACGTTCGGACACACCATTACGCTGTGGTGTTCCGGGTGGCGTGAGTTGCGAAACTATTCCACATTGTTTCAAATGTACACCAAACTCGTAACTCAAATATTCTCCTCCACGATCAGATCGTAGGAATTTTATTTTCTTGTTACGATGATTTTCAACTTCACTCTGAAATTCTTTGAACTTTTCAAACGTTTCAGACTTATGTTTCATTAAGTAGATATACCCATATCTGCTTAAGTCATCTGTGAAGGTGAGAAAATAACGATATCCGCCACGAGCCTCAATATTCATCGGACCACATACATCTGTATGTATGATTTCCAACAAATCTGTTGCTCTCTCCATAGTACCGGAGAACGGTGTTTTTGTCATCTTACCCATAAGGCACGGTTCGGAAGTACCAAGTGATTCATAATCAAGTGGTTCCAAAAGCCCATCAGTATGGAGTTTCTTCATGCGCTTTACACCGATATGACCCAAACAGCAGTGCCACAAATAAGTTGCACTATCATTATCAACTCTGCATCTTTTGGCTTCAACATTATGAATATGTGTGTCACTACTATCGAGATTTACTAAGAATAGACCACTCTTCAAGGGTGCATGACCATAAAAGATATTACTCATATAAATAGAACAACCATTATTCTCTGATTTAAATGAATAACCGTCTCGCATCAAACAAGATCCAGATATAATGTTCATGCTCAACGCTGGCACCAAATAACAATTATTTAGGTCTAATACTAATCCCGAAGGTAGATGTAGAGGTAGCGTGCCGACCGCGATCACATCGACTTTGGAACCATTTCGCATGCGCATCGTCACCTCGTCCTTAGCCAATCTTCGCTTAATCCGTAGTCCCTGTTTCGAGTTGCAAATATTAGCAACAGAACCAGTATCAAATACCCAGGTGCTACTGCAAGCATTAGTAAGGTACACATCGATAACATGTATATCACATATACCTTTGTTCACCTTGCCATCCTTCTTATCCGCCAAATACTTGGGGCAGTTCTGCTTCCAGTGACCAGTCTGCTTGCAGTAGAAGCACTCAGTTTCAGGCTTAGGTCCAGATTTGGGTTTCTTCTCCTGACCAGCAACTTGCTTGCTGTTCTTCTTGAAGTTCCCCTTCTTCTTCCCTTTGCCCTTTTTCTTGAAACTAGTGGTCTTGTTGACCATCAACACTTGATGCTCCTTCTTGATTTCTACCTCCGCAGCTTTCAGCATTGCGAAGAGCTCGGGAATAGTCTTATTCATCCCTTGCATATTATAGTTCATCACGAAGCTCTTGTAGCTTGGTGGCAGTGATTGGAGAATTCTGTCAATGACGCAATCATCTGGAAGA
The DNA here is from genome assembly GCF_003073215.2 of Triticum urartu. Classification (NCBI taxonomy): domain Eukaryota; kingdom Viridiplantae; phylum Streptophyta; class Magnoliopsida; order Poales; family Poaceae; genus Triticum; species Triticum urartu. The sequence continues at coordinate 588,078,855 of NC_053026.1, forward strand.
TTAACTCCCAATTGAATTAAGTGATTATTATACCCAGACATTTTGAGTATATGCTCACTGACAGAACTGTTCTCCTCCATCTTGCAGCTATAGAACTTATTGGAGACTTCATATCTCTCAATCCGGGCATTTTCTTGAAATATTAACTTCAACTCCTGGAACATCTCATATGCTCCATGACGTTCAAAACGTCGTTGAAGTCCCGATTCTAAGCCGTAAAGCATGGCACACTGAACTATCGAGTAGTCATCAGCTTTGCTCTGCCAGACATTCATAACATCTGGTGTTGCTCCAGCAGCAGGCCTGGCACCCAGCGGTGCTTCCAGGACGTAATTCTTCTGTGCAGCAATGAGGATAATCCTCAAGTTACGGACCCAGTCCGTGTAATTGCTACCATCATCTTTCAACTTTGCTTTCTCAAGGAACGCATTAAAATTCAACGGAACAACAGCACGGGCCATCTATCTACAATCAAACATAAATAAGCAAGATACTATCAGGTACTAAGTTCATGATAAATTTAGGTTCAATTAATCATATTACTTAAAGAACTCCCACTTAGATAGACATCCCTCTAATCCTCTAAGTGATTACGTGGTCCAAATCAACTAAACCATGTCCGATCATCACGTGAGATGGAGTAGTTTCATTGGTGAACATCGTTATGTTCATCATATCTACTATATGATTCACGCTCGACCTTTCGGTCTCCGTGTTCCAAGGCCATATCTGTATATGCTTGACTCGTCAAGTATAACCTGAGTATTCTGCATGTGCAACTGTTTTGCACCCGTTGTATTTGAACGTAGAGCCTATCACACCCGATCATCACGTGGTGTCTCAGCACGAAGAACTTTCGCAACGGTGCATACTCAGGGAGAACACTTCTTGATAATTAGTGAGAGATCATCTTATAATGCTACCGTCAATCAAAGCAAGATAAGATGCATAAAAGATAAACATCACATGCAATCAATATAAGTCATATGATATGGCCATCATCATCTTGTGCTTGTGATCTCCATCTTCGAAGCATCGTCGTGATCACCATCGTCACCGGCGCGACACCTTGATCTCCATCGTAGTATCGTTGTCGTCTCGCCAATCTTATGCTTCCACGACTATCGCTACCGCTTAGTGATAAGTAAAGCATTACAGCGCGATTGCATTGCATACAATAAAGCGACAACCATATGGCTCCTGCCAGTTGCCGATAACTTGGTTACAAAACATGATCATCTCATACAATAAAATTTAGCATCATGTCTTGACCATATCACATCACAACATGCCCTGCAAAAACAAGTTAGACGTCCTCTACTTTGTTGTTGCAAGTTTTACGTGGCTACTACGGGCTTAAGCAAGAACCAATCTTACCTCCGCATCAAAACCACAACGATAGTTTGTCAAGTTGGTCCTGTTTTAACCTTCGCAAGGACCGGGCGTAGCCACACTCGGTTCAACTAAAGTTGGAGAAACTGTCACCCGCTAGCCACCTTTGTGCAAAGCACGTCGGGAGAACCGGTCTCGCGTAAGCGTACGCGTAATGTCGGTCCGGGCCGCTTCGTCCAACAATACCGCCGAACCAAAGTATGACATGCTGGTAAGCAGTATGACTTATATCGCCCACAACTCACTTGTGCTCTACTCGTGCATATAACATCAACACATAAAACCTAGGCTCGGATGCCACTGTTGGGGAACGTAGTAAATTTCAAAAAAATTCCTATGCACACGCAAGATCATGGTGATGCATAGCAACGAGAGGGGAGAGTGTGATCTACGTACCCTTGTATATCGACAGCGGAAGCGTTAGCACAACGCGGTTGATGTAGTCGTACGTCTTCACGGCCCGACCGATCAAGCACCGAAACTACGGCACCTCCAAGTTCTAGCACACGTTCAGCTCGATGACGATCCCCGGACTCCGATCCAGCAAAGTGTCGGGGAAGAGTTCCGTCAGCATGACGGCGTGGTGACGATCTTGATGTACTACCGTCGCAGGGCTTCGCCTAAGCACCGCTACAATATTAGCGAGGATTATGGTGGAAGGGGGCACCGCACACGGCTAAGAATATGATCACGTGGATCAACTTGTGTGTCTAGGGGTGCCCCCGGACTAGGGGGGAGGGGCGCGCGGCCCAGCCCTGGCCACCTCTCCTCTCTTCCACTAAAGCCCACTAAGGCCCATATACCTCCCGGGGGGTTCCGGTAACCTCCCAGTACTCCGGTAAAATCCCGATTTCACCCAGAACACTTCCGATATCCAAATATAGGCTTCCAATATATCAATCTTTATGTCTCGACCATTTCGAGACTCCTCATCATGTCCGTGATCACATCCGAGACTCCGAACAAACTTCGGTACATCAAAATGCATAAACTCATAATATAACTGTCATGGAAACCTTAAGCGTGCGGACCCTACGGGTTCGAGAACAATGTAGACATGACCGAGACACGTCTCCGGTCAATAACCAATAGAGGAACCTGGATGCTCATATTGGCTCCTACATATTCTACGAAGATCTTTATCGGTCAGACCGCATAACAACATACGTTGTTCCCTTTGTCATCGATATGTTACTTGCCTGAGATTCGATCGTCTGTATCTCAATACCTAGTTCAATCTCGTTACTGGCAAGTCTCTTTACTCGTTTCATAATACATCATCTTGCAACTAACTCATTAGTTGTAATGCTTGCAAGGCTTATGTGATGTGCATTACCGAGAGGGCCCAGAGATACCTCTCCGACAATCGGAGTGACAAATCCTAATCTCGAAATACGCCAACCCAACATGTACCTTTGGAGACACCTGTAGAGCTCCTTTATAATCACCCAGTTACGTTGTGAAGTTTGGTAGCACACAAAGTTTTCCTCCGGTAAACGGGAGTTGCATAATCTCATAGTCATAGGAACATGTATAAGTCATGAAGAAAGCAATAGCAACATACTAAACGATCGGGTGCTAAGCTAATGGAATGGGTCCTGTCAATCACATCATTCTCCTAATGATGTGATCCCATTAATCAAATGACAACACATGTCTATGGTTAGGAAACATAACCATCTTCGATTAACGAGCTAGTCAAGTAGAGGCATACTAGTGACGTTTGGTTTGTCTATGTATTCACACAAGTATTATGTTTCCAGATAATACAATTCTAGCATGAATAATAAACATTTATCATGATATAAGGAAATAAAATACTAACATTATTATTGCCTCTAGGGCATATTTCCTTCAGCGACTGCTCAAGCTGGTCAATCTTTGAAGCGTCCTCGGATCTCTTCACCAACCTCGACCGAGAAAGCGCCAAAGCACCCCAAAGTTGCAGAGCCGAAAACTCAGAAGGCGTTGCCGAAGATTAAGATTGACATCCCCGTCGCTTCCGCGTGAGTGTCTCCCTTTGTATACACTCAACGCTCCGTGCCGTTTGTTTTTCTTGTTTTAACCAGACGAACTTTGGAACTATCAGCGCTGCCACTTCTGGGACCTCAGCTTACAGGGACGATGATGAGGTGATGGAGGATGCGGTCACGTCTAAACTGGGTATGATTCCTGCCATACTGTCTTTATTTTGGTCGATTCAACTGCAATGTGTACCATTGGGTGATGTGATTTTGTCGATTGAACTTTGAACAGCCCCTAACATTATTGACTTCCCTGATGATGATGATGATGATGATGAAGAGCCCGAGAGGCCTTTGATGAGGACAAATAGGCGACCTCCTGCGAGCAGGTGCCACAATCGACGCCGAGGGCGGAGCCAGTCGTTCAGGATGCTGGTGATGCCAATCGGGGTTCTGTTACCTTCGCCGTGCTATTGTCGAGTGCCTTGCCTTCTTCATCGACTGCTCGGGCTCCTGTCGACCCGCCTTCAGTTTTTGCGACCCATCATGTCCGAGAGGACGAAGTGAACGCTGCCAGGGAAGCTATACGCCAGGCGGGCGTCATGATGGAGAAGATGAAGATGGTGCGGGACGCCAGTCAGGCCGCCTACGACGCCAGCTCGGCCCTCCAAAGCAACGTTCAGGTTAGTTGGTCGCCGCTTGTTACGTTAGGATATGATATCTGAAGACTTTTTCCGAAAATCTTTGTGTTAGTACACCCACTGGGTGCGTTGATTGAACTTTGAATTAGTGGGGGCACGCTGAGTGCACCCACTGGGTGTAGTCCCCGAGACTACGGTGGACTGCGGGCAGTTGACTATAGTCTTTGTATCTTGTCGAGTGTAAACCGAATTGATAGTTTGTCTCTTCCACTCGGTCTGGTCGAGTGAGGTCAGAACCAGTGGGGGCACATCAAGTGCACCCACTGGGTGTAGTCCCCGAGACCGCGGTCGACTGCTGGCAGTCGACTGTGGTCTGAGTTCTTTCTTTCTCTCTCTTCTTTTTTTTACTCCCTGCACTCGACTCCGGCGGGCCAGTCGAGTGGGATCAGAACCGGTGGGGGCACGCAAAGTGCACCCACTGGGTGTAGTCCCCGAGACTATGGTGGACTGCGGGCAGTCGACCGTAGTCTTAGTACTTATTGTCTTTGTTGTTTTCCGCTGTGAAATAATTTCTCCTCTTTGATTTCAGAAATCTTGTGATCTTGGAGCTCGTTTTGCTGACTTGGAGAGACAGCAGATCCAACTGAACCTTGACTTGGAGCTAGCCAAGACAGAGCTGCAAAAAGTCAAGGACGGCGCCACTGGTAAGACGAGTTTGTCGATTGGTCTGTCTTAGGCTTGAGTACCCTTCCGCTCTTTCTGGACCAAGCATTGTTTCTTTGCAGAAAAACTGAGAGAGGCTCTAATGAAGAAGGACCAGGATTTGGCTGCTGCTCGAAAGGAAGCTGACGACAGAACCGCTCTGGCTGAACAGAAGCTGGCTTCGGTCGGCCAGTTGGAAGAAGAGAATACCAGGCTGAAGTCTACTATGAATGACGCCAACAAGGAGTGCTCGCGCTGGAAGAAGGAGAATCTCATCCTGGGCGAGAAGATGGAAAGCATTGCTCGTAGGAGGGACGATCTGGAGAGCTATCTGAGAAGCCTTGCCAAGAAGTTGTTCATCAAGCTTGAAGGTGCACATTTTGTTCCGACTGATTTTTTTGTGTCAACTCAGTGTACGAAAATTGACTTATCCTTGGATCGTGAATGCAGAGTTTTGCCAGAACTTTGAGGAGGAGACTGGGCGGATCGAACCTGGTTTGGATCCAATCAATTCTCCCGTGAAAGATGAAACTGCCATGAATCTGCTCCGACTGGAATCCCGCATCGACGGTGTCGTGGACTACTTGGCTCGACTGAAGGTCGCCATGTCACGGATCCACCCGGCACTTTGGCCAGAGGCTGTGCTCCAAAATGATCTTGAGTCTGTGATGACTCGACTTGATGAAATCCCTGACCGAGTGAAGGAGTGGAAGAAGTCTTCTGCTCGGTGAGGCGCTGATGTGGCTCTGTCTTTGGTTCGTGTCCACTACAAGGAGGTGTGACAAGACAAACTGGCAGCAATCAAGGTCGCCAACACTGATACGTCTCTAACGTATCTATAATTTTTGATTGCTCCATGCTACTTTATCTACTGTTCTGGACTATATTGGGCTTTATTTTCCACTTTTATATTATTTTTGGGACTAACCTATTAACCGGAGGCCCAGCCCAGAATTGCTGTTTTTTGCCTATTTCAGTATTTCGAGGAAACAGAATATCAAACGGAGTCCAAACGGAATGAAACCTTCGGGAACGTGATCTTCTCACCGAACGTGATCCAGGAGACTTGGACCCTACTCCAAGAAGTTTCCGGGGAGGTCACGAGGGTGGAGGGCGCCCCCCCTGGGCGCGCCCCCCTGCCTCGTGGGCCCCTCGGAGCTCCACCGACGTGCTCCTTCCTCCTATATATACCTACGTACCCCCATTAGACCAGAGAAGGAGCCAAAAAAACCTAATTCCACCGCCGCAACTTCCTGTATCCACGAGATCCCATCTTGGGGCCTGTTCCGGAGCTCCGCCGGAGAGGGCATCCATCACGGAGGGCTTCTACATCAACACCATAGCCCTTCCGATGAAGTGTGAGTAGTTTACTTCAGACCTTCGGGTCCATAGCTAGTAGCTAGATGGCTTCTTCTCTCTTTTTGGATCTCAATACAATGTTCTCCCCCTCTCTCGTGGAGATCTATTCGATGTAATCTTCTTTTTGCGGTGTGTTTGTTGAGACCGATGAATTGTGGGTTTATGATCCAACTTATTTATGAATAATATTTGAATCTTATCTGAATTCTTTTATGTATGATTGAGTTATCTTTGCAAGTCTCTTCGAATTATCCGTTTGGTTTGGCCAACTAGATTGGTAGTTCTTGCAATGGGAGAAGTGCTTAGCTTTGTGTTCAATCTTGCGGTGTCCTTACTCAATGACAGAAAGAGTTGCAAGGCACGTATTGTATTGTTGCCATCGAGGATAACAAGATGGGGTATTTATCATATTGCTTGAATTTATTCCTCTACATCATGTCATCTTGCTTAAGGCGTTACTCTATTTTTAACTTAATACTCTAGATGCATGCTGGATAGCGGTCGATGAGTGGAGTAATAGTAGTAGATGCAGGCAGGAGTCGGTCTACTTGTCACGGACGTGATGCCTATATACATGATCATACCTAGATAACCTCATAACTATGCTCAATTCTATTAGTTGCTCAATAGTAATTTGTTCACCCACCGTAGAATATCTATGCTCTTGAGAGAAGCCACTAGTGAAACCTATGGCCCCCGGGTCTATTCTCATCATATCAATCTCCATTACTTTATTTTACTTGTTTTGCTTTTACTTTTCGCTTTGCATCTTTATACCAAAAATACCAAAAATATTATCTCTATCAGATCTCACTCTCGTAAGTGACCGTGAAGGGATTGATAACCCCTAAGCGTTGGTTGCGAGTTGCTACCGTTTTGTGCAGGTACGAGGGACTTGCGCGTGACCTCCTACTGGATTGATACCTTGGTTCTCAAAAACTGAGGGAAATACTTACGCTACTGTGCTGCATCACCCCCTCCTCTTCGGGGAAAACCAACGCTAGCTCGAGACGTAGCAAATACCCAGAAGCATGACTTCCGAACTTTTATGGAGACTTTCATCGCTGCAGCCACTCGGATCGCCGACGGCGTTGACCTGGATGAGTTCGTCGAGCCTGCCAGCCCTCCTCCTACGGAGTGAACAAACTTTCATGCCTCACCTTAAATTTGCCTCGGAATGCCGAGTGGTTTTTGTAACCGTTAAACCCTTTCGGGCTGAATGCCCGAGCACTTTGATCTGTGGTCCGGAACCTTTAGGATTTATTTGAATTTGGTTTATCGTTGAATATCTTTATGAATTCCCCGTCGAGTGGAAATCGATCTTTATTCGAGACAACTTTTGTATTTGTGGCGCAGCTCCGAAGGAGAAGGTAGCAGTCGACCTACGCCTCGTCGTCCTTGCGGGTCGGCGATCGAGCGCATGTTGTATTTGTGGCGAAGCTCCCCAAGGAGGAGGTGGTAGTCGACCTGCACCTCGTTACTGCAGAGTGGGATGTGTTTCGTACTTAGGCGAGTACTTGGACTGCAGCTAAGTCTCCGAGTGAGAGAACTTAGGCGAGTACCGGACTGCAGCTAAGCCCCTGAGTGGGAGGACTGCTCTCCACTCGGTAGGATTTTTTTCAAACTTAGGCGAGTGCCTGACTGCAGCTAAGTCATCAAGTGAGAGAACTTAGGCGAGTACTGGACTGCAGCTAATTAAGCCCCCGAGTGGGAGGACTGCTCTCCGCTCGGTAGGATTTTTTCAAACTTAGGCGAGTGCCTGACTGCAGCTAAGTCCTCAAGTGATAGAACTTAGGCGAGTACTGGACTGCATCTAAGCCCCCGAGTGGGAGGACTGCTCTCCACTCGGTAGGATTTTTTCAAACTTAGGCGAGTGCCTGACTGCAGCTAAGTCCTCAAGTGAGAGAACTTAGGCGAGTACTGGACTGCAGCTAAGCCCCCGAGTGGGAGGACTGCTCTCCACTCGATAGGATTCTTTCAAACTTAGGCGAGTGCTTGACTGCAGCTAAGTACTCAAGTGAGAGAACTTAGGCGAGTACTGGACTGCAGCTAAGCCCCCGAGTGGGAGGACTTCTCTCCACTCGGTAGGATTTTTACAAACTTAGGCGAAGCGGATTCGCAGCTAAGCCACCCACTGGGGGATTTCTTTCGCAAACAAAAAACAATAACAATCACTGGGAAAATTATAACACTCTTGTCTTTGATAAATGAACTACAGGAGTTTTTCCTTATTACATCTCATCCGAGTGAGAATTCAAGTATAAAAGGGGCGGAGTAGCTCCGCATTCCAGGCTCGCGGCTCATCAATCTGGCGATCGACATTGTAGAGGTGGTATGCTCCATTGTGGAGGACTCTGGTGACTATGAAGCAGCCTTCCCAAGTAGGAGCGAGTTTGTGTGGTTTCTGCTGATCCACTCGGAGGACTAAGTCTCCTTCTTGGAAGGCTCGACTCTTCACGTTTCTGGCATGGAATCGACACAAGTCTTGCTGATAGATGGTCGATCGGATCATGGCCATTTCTCTTTCTTCTTCCAGGAGGTCGACTGCGTCCTGCCGGGCTTGTTCTGCTTCATCTTCAGAGTAGAGCTCGACTCCGGGAGCGTTGTGAAGCAGGTCACTCGGCAAGACTGCCTCGACTCCATAGACCAGAAAGAATGGGGTTCTTCCGGTCGATCGGTTCGGGGTTGTCCTCAATCCCCAAAGGACTGACGGAAGCTCGTCAACCCATGCACCTGCCGCGTGCTTGAGATCGCGCATCAATCGGGGTTTCAGTCCTTTGAGAATTAGGCCGTTTGCCCTTTCTGCTTGCCCATTCGACTGGGGGTGAGCGACCGAAGCATAGTCGACCCGAGTGCCCTGAGAGGCGCAAAAGGCCCTGAATTTGTCGGAATCAAAGTTTGACCCATTGTCAGTGATGATGCTGTGCGGAACTCCATATCTGAATATCAACTCTCTGATGAAACTGATGGCAGTGCAAGCATCAAGATTCTTGATAGGCTTGGCTTCAATCCATTTGGTGAACTTGTCGAATGCTACCAGTACATGAGTGAAGCCGCTCCTACCCGTTCTCAGTGGTCCAACCATGTCCAGCCCCCAAACAGCGAAGGGCTAGACGAGTGGAATGGTTTTCAGGGCTGGCGCGGGCTTGTGCGACATATTGGAGTAATACTGACATCCTTCACATTTGTCGACTATCTCCTTTGCCATTTCATTGGCCCTTGGCCAGTAGAATCTCGCTCGGTATGCTTTAGCCACAATGGTCTGAGAGGACGCATGATGACCACAGGTCCCCGAGTGGATATCGTCAAGGATCATCAGACCTTCTTCTGGTGTTATACACTTCTGACTGACTCCAGTCGCGCTTTCCCTATACAACTGTCCTTTAATGACTGTAAAGGCCTTGGATCGACGGACGATCTGTCGAGCCTCTTCTTCGTCCTCTGGGAGTTCTTTCCTTAAGATGTACGCGATGTACGGTACTGTCCAGTCGGGAGTGATGACTAAGACTTCCATGATCAGGTCGACCACAGCTGGAACTTCAACTTCAGTCGGATATGTGGTACTTTTTGGCTACGGGGCCTCTTCAGTGAAGGGATCCTCCTGAACTGATGGTGTGTGGATGTGTTCCAAAAACACATTGCTGGGAATGGCTTCTCTTTTGGAACCTATTTTTGCTAGATCATCAGCTGCTTGATTTTTCAGTCGGGGTATGTGATGAAGCTCTAACCCCTCGAATTTCTTCTCCAGCTTTCTCACTGCATTGCAATAACCAGTCATGGCTGGACTTCTGACGTCCCATTCCTTCATCACCTGATTAACCACCAAATCTGAGTCGCCATAGACCATGAGGCGACGGACGCCGAGTGAAATGGCCATGCGCAACCCATATAAAAGTGCTTCGTATTCTACCTCGTTATTGGAGGAATCAAAGTGGATTTGAAGAACATATCTGAGTTTATCTCCTTTGGGGGAGACCAACACCACTCCGGCACCGGAACCATTCAGCATCTTGGAACCGTCGAAGAACATGGTCCAATGCTCCGAGTGAACCTGAGTCGGCAGTTGCTGTTCAATCCACTCGGCGACGAAATCTGCGATTGCCTGGGACTTGATAGCTTTCTTTGCCTCAAACTTGATATCTAGAGGAAGGAGTTCAATCGCCCATTTTGCCACTCGACCAGTTGCATCTCTGTTATGCAGGATCTCTGATAATGGAGCGTCGCTGACGACTGTAATGGAATGATCAGAGAAGTAGTGAGCAACTTTCTTTGTGGTCATATAAATCCCATATACAAGCTTCTGATAATGAGGATATCTTTGCCCACAGTTCACAGTCAAAAAAAATGAGGATATCTTTGCTTCGATGGGGTCAAAACTTCAGAAATATAATATACTGGGCGCTGAACTTTGAAGGTTTTTCCTTCTTCTTCCTGCTCGACCGTAAGTACCGTACTAACGACTTGTCCTGTGGCTGCAATGTAAAGCAGCAAAGGCTCCTTGCTGATTGGGGCAGCAAGGACCGGCTGGGTGGAGACCAGAGCTTTGAGCTCTGCAAACGCTGCATCAGCTTCAGGAGTCCACTCGAACTTGTCGGACTTCTTCATCAATCGGTAAAGAGGCAATGCCTTTTCACCGAGACGAGATATGAATCGACTTAAAGCGGCCAAGCAACCAGTAAGCTTCTGGACGTCGTGCACTCGCACATGACTTTTCATTTGGAGTATAGTACCGACTTTTTCTGGATTGGCGTCGATTCCCCGTTCGGAAATGAGAAAACCGAGTAATTTTCTGCCGGGAACTCCGAATGTGCACTTTGATGGATTGAGCTTGATATCATACCTCCTGAGGTTGGCAAAGGTTTTAGCAAGGTCAGTCAGCAGGTCGGAACCCTTCCGTGACTTGACCACAATATCATCCATGTACGCCTCCACATTCCGACTGTTTTGAATGAGCAAACACTTCTGAATCATCCTCATGAATGTGGCTCCGGCATTCTTGAGGCCGAATGGCATGGTAACATAACAGAAGCACCTGAATGGAGTGATGAAGGCTGTTTTGATCTCGTCAGGTCCATACAGACGGATCTGATGGTACCCGGAATAGGCGTCTAAAAAAGACAGTCGCTCACATCCCGCAGTCGAGTCGACTATCTGGTCGATGCGGGGGAGAGGAAAATGATCTTTCGAGCAGGCCCGATTGATATGTTTAAAGTCAATGCACATGCAAAGTGACTTGTCCTTCTTGGGGACCATAACAACGTTGGTGAGCCACTCGGAGTGGTAGATTTCCCGGATGAACTCCGCTGCTAAGAGCCGAGCCACCTCCTCGCCAATGGCCTTTCTCTTCTGGACGGCGGACCGTCGGAGATGTTCCTTGACAGGTTTTACTTTTGAGTCGACTCTTAGGCGGTGCTCAGCCAGCTCCCTGGGAACACCCGGCTTGTCAGAAGGCTTCCATGCGAAAATGTCACAGTTCTCACGGAGGAACTGGATGAGCGCTTCTTCCTATTTGGAGTCGGGTGTTGTCGAGATATGAGTTGGAGCAGTGCTGGGGTCAGTCGGGTGGATGTGAGCTGTCTTCGTATCGCCAGTCGACTGAAAAGCTGATTCTGTAGCGGGCTTCTTGGCTCGCAACAAATCACTCGGGTCTGCAGTCTTCTGGTATTCGTGCAACTCCACCACTGCCATCTGAGCATCAGCGATCTTCGAACCTTTCTGAAAACATTTTTTCCGCTTTCTTCCGATTGCCCGTAATAGTGATCACACCTTTGGGGCCAGGCATCTTTAATTTGAGATACACATAGCATGGTCGGGCCATGAAGCGTGCATAAGCCGGCCTGCCCAAAATAGCGTGGTAGGCACTCTAGAAGTCCACAACTTCAAATGTCAACTTTTCTTTGCGGTAATTCTTGGAATCACCGAAAACCACATCAAGAGCAATCTGGCCGAGTGATTCAGCCTTCTTCCCAGGAATGACTCCATGAAAACTCATGTTGCTGGCACTGAGTCTGGACATCGGAATGCCCATCCCTTTCAACGTCTCAGCATACAATATGTTCAAACCAATGCCACCATCCATCAAGACTTTGGTCAGTCGAGTGCCTTCAACAACTCGGTCGACCACTAAAGCTTGCCTCCCAGGGGTGGCAATGTGCATTGGGTGATCGGACTGGTCGAATGTGATGGCAGCCGGAGCAACCATATTCACCTCTCGGTTGATAACTTTCAGTTGACTTTTGCTTTTGACATCAGCAAAAATCATCAGAGTGGAATTGACCTGAGCGTATCCATCGTCACTATCTTCCTTGTCCTCAACTTTGTCCGACTCCTTTTCCTTATCTTTGGGTTGCTTGCCCTGGAACTGCTGGATCAAGAGTCGACACTGTCGAGTGGTATGTTTTGGGTAAATAAAATTACCCTCTTCATCTTTCTTGGTGTGGACGAGGCACGGCAAATCCAACACATCATTTCCGTCCTGGTCTTTAACTTTCTTGGGGTTCCAAGGTCCTTTGGGTTTCCCCTTAAACTTTCCTTGAGTCACAGCCAAGGCTTCCCCAGGAGCAGCTGGCTCGGCTTTCCGCTTCTGTTTCCGGTTGGAATTTCCTCCGGCTTCTTGAGTGACTGACTTGAGCTTGCCACTCCTGAGTCGATCCTCATCCTCACCATTAGCATAATTGGTGGCAATCTCCATCATCCGATTCAGAGACATATCTCCGGTTCGACCGAATTTCAAATTCAGTTCTTTGTACTTGACGCCTTCTTTGAAGGCACAGACTGCTTGGTGGTTAGGCACATTCTCCACCATGTGATGTAACGTGATCCATCTCTGGATGTAGTCCCTCAAAGTTTCATTCGGCTTCTGCACGCAAGACCGCAGTTCCGTCAGCCCTGCCGGTCGCTTGCATGTTCCTTCAAATGTGGTGACAAACACTCGGGCGAGATCTTCCCAAGTGTAAATGCTGCTGGGTGCTAACTGGTTTAGCCACGCTCTGGCCGAGCCTTCCAACATGAGGGGCAGATGCTTCATGGCCACTTCATCATTGCCGCCACCAATCTGGACGGCCACTCGGTAGTCTTCAAGCCAAGTATCGGGCTTGGACTCACCCGTGAACTTACTGACTCCAGTCGCCAACCTGAAGTTGGGAGGGATCACAGCGGCCCTAATGGCACTGCTAAAGCACTCTGGCCCCGAAACACGCGCTCTGTTGCTGGTAGGTGCGTCTCTGTCGTGTCCTTCTCGGTGAGCTCTGTTCCTGTCGACCAGACCTTGAACGAGAATGGATCTCGCATCAAAGCCCGGTTCCCTGGAGTCGACTAGAATCCTTCGCCCAGCACTACAAGGGTGCCTGTCATCCTGCTGTCGAGGTGCATACGACCTGTTGGGGAACGTTGCAGAAAACAAAAATTTTCCTACGGTTTCACCAAGATCCATCTAGGAGTTCATCTAGCAACGAGTGATTAGATGCATCTACATACCTTGTAGATCGCGAGCGGAAGCGTTCAAAGAACGGGGATGATGTAGTCGAACACGACGTGATCCAAATCACCGAAGATCTTAGCACCGAACGGACGATGCCTCCGCGTTCAACACACGTACGGAACGGATGACGTCTCCTCCTTTCTTGATCCAGCAAGGGGGGAAGAGAGGTTGATGAAGATCCAGCAGCACGACGGCGTGGTGGTGGATGCAGGGCGTCACGGTAGCAGGGCTTCGCCTATACTACGAGAGAGAGACGTAACGGGGAGAGAGGAAGCACCAAAGGCTGAGGTATGAAGTCCCTCCTCTCCCCCACTATATATAGGAGGGACAAGGGGGGGTGGTGCGCAGCCTAGGAGATCTAATCTCCTAGGTGCGGCGGCCAGGGGAGGTTTCCCTCCCCCCCAAGGCACTTAGGGGTGCCTTCCACTAGTGGGACTCCTCCCATATGGAAACCCTAGGAGCATGGGCCTATAGGGGCTGGTGCCCTTGGCCCATGTAGGCCAAGGCGCACCCCCTACAGCCCATGTGGCCCCCCGGGATAGGTGGCCCCACCCGGTGGGCCCCCGGGACCCCTCCGGTGGTCCCGGTACAATACCGATAACCCCGAAACTTGTCCCGATGGCCGAAACAGCACTTCCTATATATAATTCTTTACCTCCGGACCATTCCGGAACTCCTCGTGACGTCCGGGATCTCATCCGGGACTCCGAACAATATTCGGGTTACTGCATATACATATCTTCACAACCCTAGCGTCACCGAACCTTAAGTGTGTAGACCCTACGGGTTCGGGAGACAAGCAGACATGACCGAGACGACTCTCCAGTCAATAACCAACAGCGGGATCTGGATACCCATGTTGGCTCCCACATGCTCCACGATGATCTCATCGGATGAACCACGATGTCGAGGATTAATCAACCCCGTATACAATTCCCTTTGTCAATCGGTATGTTACTTGCCCGAGACTCGATCGTCGGTATCCCAATACCTTGTTCAATCTCGTTACCGGCAAGTCACTTTACTCGTACCGTAATGCATGATCCCGTGATCAACCACTTGGTCACCTTGAGCTCATAATGATGATGCATTACCGAGTGGGCCCAGTGATACCTCTCCGTTATATGGAGTGACAAATCCCAGTCTCGATCCGTGTCAACCCAACAGACACTTTCGGAGATACCTGTAGTGCACCTTTATAGTCACCCAGTTACGTTGTGACGTTTGATACACCCAAAGCACTCCTACGGTATCCGGGAGTTACACGATCTCATGGTCAAAGGAAAAGATACTTGACATTGGAAAAGCTCTAGCAAACGAACTACACGATCTTTGTGCTATGCTTAGGATTGGGTCTTGTCCATCACATCATTCTCCTAATGATGTGATCCCGTTATCAATGACATCCAATGTCCATAGCCAGGAAATCATGACTATCTGTTGATCAACGAGCTAGTCAACTAGAGGCTTACTAGGGACATATTATGGTCTATGTATTCACACGTGTATTACGATTTCCGGATAATACAGTTATAGCATGAATAAAGACAATTATCATGAACAAAGAAATATAATAATAATGCTTTTATTATTGCCTCTAGGGCATATTTCCAACACGACCCGCTCCTTGGAGGAGGGGTGGGCACTCAACGTCGATCGTCACGATCGAATCGGTGATCAAATTGCTCACGGTTCCCGTACTGATTACGTCGGTCCCCACGTCCCTCACGCCTCGGGGGCGATCTTGGGCTATGAGCCGACTGGACCGTGTCGGTAGCAACGGATATGCTATGAATCTTGTTCCGCGACTGAGAAACAGCGGAATTCTGGTCTCCTACTGCCCGGAGTAACGCTCTGATCTGCAGCAAGCCTCTGCCAGCCTCCGACTGGGAAGGCTGAATCGACTCTGCTATACGGGCTACAGCTGCTAAATTCTGAATCGGAGTTCGATATACCTGCGGGGGCGGGAAGAGCTGACGTCGACTGGATTCGGGAACCCGTTGTCGCGCACGCTCGTCGAGTGCTCACTGGAGGTTCTCCAGTCGAGTGCGCTCGGCTAAGTTCGCCAGGCGCGCGTCCTGCAAGGCACGAGCCTCGGGGGTTTCTCCAACGATAGGAGTGTGCAGTGCATCCATGTTCCGGCCACGAAGTTCTTCTCTCTGCAGCGACGTGAGAGGCTCGGGGAGATATTCCTCATGGGAACGCGACGGGACGCCTCCACCTGCACCTCCGTTGGTGCGGGGAAAACCGGGAGGACTGGGCGGTCCATCGACCATCAGAACCTCCGCCGCCGGATCACTGCTGTCGCACTCAGATGCGGTCTCTGCGGAGCCAGTTGACAGGTCGAATAGGCCGTAGAGGGATTCGTCGGGCTCGATCGCCGTGACTTGAGGGGTGGCCGACTGGCGTGCCACCGCGTGCCTCACCCACCGCTGAAGTCTCGACCGACCGGAGCGCTTGCGCTGGCGGGAAACAGGGAGGGAGGACAACACAGGAGCCGACCGGTAGGGGGTCGACGGTTGCCGCAGGAGAACGCCGCGGACGCGCGCGCTAAAGTGCGTTTCCCCGCAGACAGGGAGTGCGTCCACGTCGAGCGGAGCCTCCTGAAGCCAAGCGGAGTCGTCGGCGATGAACGTGAGCGCGCCGAGACGGATCTCGCGGCCCTCCACCAAAACTCCACCGAAAACCATGATGATTCGGGTCGGAAAAGATCGCAACTCCTCCAACAAAACGCTAAAACACCTGCCCCACGGTGGGCGCCAACTGTCGTGGTTCTAAGTCTGATAGTAGTGTAGGGGGTAAGTATGGAGAGGCGAGATCTTAGCTATGGAGAAGTTGTAAGCACGCGAGGTTTACGAGTTCAGGCCCTTCTCGGAGGAAGTAATAGCCCTACGTCTCGGAGCCCGGAGGCGGTCGACTGGATTATGCGTGTATGAATTACAGGGGTGCGAACCCTTGTCCCTGAGGAGGGGGGTGGCTTATATAGAGTTCGCCAGACCCCTCCCGCCCTCACTTACAAAGGTTTTAAATACATTAATGTCGGGCGTTACTGATAACGCCCCTAATAAAGTGCTATGATGACCATAAAAGCTACTTAATAACCGACCGTTAGCATGCAGAGTGCCCTTAGGTCTCCTGACCGTCGAGTGGTTGCTTCTTGGTCGAGTGATTGCTTCTTGGTCGAGTATCTTCGAGTCCGTCGAGTGGAACACCTCCAAGTCGATTGAAAGGTGATTTCTTCTAGAGATGTCCTTGGGTAGGTCGCCAGACCCCTCCCGCCCTCACTTACAAAGGTTTTAAATACATTAATGTCGGGCGTTACTGATAACGCCCCTAATAAAGTGCTATGATGACCATAAAAGCTACTTAATAACCGACCGTTAGCATGCAGAGTGCCCTTAGGTCTCCTGACCGTCGAGTGGTTGCTTCTTGGTCGAGTGATTGCTTCTTGGTCGAGTATCTTCGAGTCCGTCGAGTGGAACACCTCCAAGTCGATTGAAAGGTGATTTCTTCTGGAGATGTCCTTGGGTAGGTCAGTTTGGACAAGTCCATGACCCTACCCTAGGTACATAGCTTCATCAGCCCCCATCGCGGTTTCCTCGAGATCCATGCGCGATCGAGGCCGTTGATTTTTTGGAAGTTATTATAATGCCCTAAATCTCGATAAATCATTTATTAGGCACCATCCTATCAAGATCCCACTGCCCAACTTGTACTCCGCTAAAACCAGAATTGTCATCCGTCCGTCCACCGAACGAGCATAATCCAAAAAGGTTACACTAAACTTGACGCTGGATTAGTTTCAGTTTCGTAGAAACGCTGCCGTGGGAAAGCGAAGAAATTGTTGGTAAACTGAGGCCTGGACAACGTGGTAAATGGTGTTTGGTCCAGTCCAACGCTCTGAACGCACCATCCAACACCCGATGTGTACCCTAGTCCCCCAGCGGCCGGACGGGGCAGACCAATAGTCATCTTACAAGCCGACCCCACTCGCAGCCACAACCAGCACCCCCTTATTAACTTCGCGCACAACCAGAGCCAATTCAATCATCTTGCCTCGTCGTCAACCTCCGCTCCGCATCATAAAAAGTTAAAAACCCATCCCTCCCAGACATTTCCCCAGTCCATCCACCGGCGCCGCCGCACTGAGCCCCGACCATGCATGGAGCTGTTCGAGCACGCCGAGGGAATTCTCCTTCCAGCTTGCACCTGTACGACAATGACTAACCTCTTTTTGTCGAGCTATTCATTGCCCAAGTTCTCTATTTATAACCTGAATGGTGAGTAGGCTTTCCACCACCATCACCATGACCATGCTTATATGAACCGCCACGACGGATGTAAATAAGGATGGATGGATGGCCAGATGTTTTATATTTCTTCTGAGCAATGTGTTGTGTTGTGTGATATCGTGTTTCAACCGTGGCATGTGTTTTCTCCTGGACATGCCTTTGGCGTTGAGGTGTTGCCATCATTCATTTTTCTTGTGGCTTTGGACTTGGATGCTCCTGTAAAAGGCAGTTTGCCGAGTCATGTTATGCTTTCCTCCCCTTCTGTGTGAAAAGTTCCATGTTTTCCTTGCGTATAGAAAGTTTCTCTCGTTCGTGTATATAGTTTTCTCAATTGACAACGCTTCGTCTACGTGCACACTTGAGCAAGTTCCACCTATGGAAAGGATAGCAATGATTGATGAGGGGATGAGGTAGTTGTACACACATATAGTTTGCCAACATTGTTTTTATCTGAATTTGGCCCGTCTTTTATTGGGTCTGTGGCATTCGACGTTGATGTTTTGTCTATGATTGGATTGGACATGTTGCGTGCTACTAACCGCCCTTAGCCTTGGGCCGCATATATACGCCTGATGGCTGATGATAACGAAAGACAAGTTGCCAATAGCTAGCCATTAGTATGATTTAAGTGTGTTGTGATTGTTAATTATAGAAGCAAGACTTTTGGTTGGATTGTGTCGATGCAATGCAATGCAATTCCCTGGATGCCAGTTGTTTGGTGGAACCACGATTTCAGTCTTGACGTACGTACATGACTAGTGACGCATTGCCCGGCCAAACACGTAGTCTAGAAACTCCCCATTTGGAAAAAGGAAGAGGGAGAGGTTTGACCTCCGCGGCCTGCTGCCGGAGAGAAAAAGGGCCGATAGATGGACGGTTCATGTGGAAAATTGATCGTTCTCAACAACAACAAGAAAAATGGAAAATTGATCCTGGGACGCACGTGTCTCTCTCGGTGACAAACGCGTGCACTGCTGTATGTGTGTAGGTGTCTCGATCACGCAGCGAGCGAAGGTTTTCGCTTGTCGATCATCACTCGGCCTGAGCAGGAGTAGGATGTTCACGCTCCACTCCACTCCACGGTCGCATGAAGAAATCTCTGCTAATTCCAGTTTGCCTTGCCTTGCTCATGTGACCAGCCGTTGCTCTCGTCTCGATCAACCACACTCCACAGTCGCATTTCGATCGAAGTTTCTTCCTTTAGCGTGTTGGAGTGACCGGCCCATCGTTGCACACATTGGACGAATAATGCTATACATACAAACGAGTTATAAGGTTTTATAAAGAGGGTTAATTTGATTGGTTAATAGATAGGGAGGCGGCCCATCTTCTCTGAAAATCAGGAGAGGAAACAAGTTTGTGATTGGTTAGTAGATGGAAAAAATCCTAATCAGCGTGTAATTGTGTGTAACTCTTTATATGTTTAGCATTATTGCATTTTAGACGAAGACGCATGCTTCTCACATCCAAATCTGTACGTACGTAATTAATTGTACGCGCACGGGGCGGGCGTATCCTTACTCGCAAAGTTTTCTCCTCACCTTTTGTTACACGCGCGTACGCAGCAAGACGGAAGCTTCTCCTTCTGGATCGACAGGAGACGAGCCAAACCGAAGACCAAGACGACAGAAACCGACGTTCAGTTGTGAGGTGCGGCACGCGGTTGAGTGCACGGCAGCCGAATTCAATCAAGAGTGAAGTGAATGATGTTGGGTCGAGACCACACGTACGTATGGGCCATGTTGTTCGCGGTCGGAATGGGCATAAGCAGGCCATGTCCAGGTCAAACTCAACTCCATCTGTACAGAGACAGAGCTACGACCGAGTCCCTTGATTGCTGCCTGCCGCGTCAGCACCCTGCTACGTACTCATCGCCGACCTACCACAACACGCGCTCGTAGCGCTGGCTGGCGGTTCCATCCGTCGAATGCACTTCTACAGTGCGCGGCTCATTCCGTGCTCTGCCCTGTCCAGGGCCTGCACCCACCTCACGTGCCTGTCAGAGAGTACAGTACCATAGGATCCGCATCCCGGTTTCCCAGTATTCCGTCCTATAGATCCGGTTATCGGTGTGCACTCTCGTAGCAGCGTAGGCGCTGAGTGCCCGCTTGGGTGTGTTGTGAGGTTTTAGCTTTCCGGCGTTTAGTACATGTTGTGGTGCTTTAGTTCTAGTCTAGCCAGACGTTGCTTTGGTTTTAACAAGGTTTTCCTCGATTAACCGAGCAACTCTATTTTCCTTTCTTCCTTTTTAGTACTCATCTTTATGCGTTGCATTTCTTTTTTAAGGATGTTCTTATAATACCTTCTTCTGATCAACAAACTTGGCAGCTTGCCAGCATTTAAAAAAGAACTATTTCCCAGCTACTGGATGCGGGCTCAAGAAATAGCAGCACGTACAAAGGACTTCGCAACATATACACAGCAGTATAGCATGTTTGTTCACATGTTTTTTCATTAAAAGAAATCATTTGGTTCGATCCATCACAAGCCCCTAGGACTCAACAGCAAAGCGACTAAACAGGCAACAAATCACCAAACTCCAACTTTTTTTTGAGGGACGCCAAACTCCAACTTATTATTACACACCAAAGGCGCACAACAGTTTAACCCAAGAACGAAAGATGATAAAAATCAGTCTAATAGATGGACCATCAAAGGAGAATCAACGCATCCAGAAGCAAGGCCAACACAGGAGCTATGCACCACGCAAGGGACGTAGCCGGTCGAGGAAGTCCAGCCACTGATTCTCAGAACCCTCGGACGACGATGCCACCCCTATGATGCACGGTAGGCTTCACTTGCCACATGCTCCATGACTTTTGCTCCAAGCGCCAACACCCTTTGAGTTCCCTCTCCTTTATCTGCAGAATTGTCGAGTGAATCTGTTATCAACCGACATATCAATCTGATAAGCATAACTAGATCATTGATCAACTTTCTTTCAAATGCAATATCGTTTTGGGACGATTACATTTATGCCCCTAACTGGAACCCACTACTCAAATTTGCCCCTAATTTCAATGTGTGCTCAAATTTGCCCCTCTGCCGTTAGTTGCCCTTATAGAAATGCCCTTCTACGCCGTTACCGTACGGTCAAACAACTTTGACCATCTCGAAAAAAATAGTAAAAAAATTCAAAAAAATCTGAAATTTTGTGGGATTGAAGCTACTCATGTGCGCAAGGTGCATGCAAATTTTCGTGCTATTTAGACATATCAGGAGCTCGTGGCAAAGGAAAACAATAAATCTGTACATCTTTGAATAGTAAATTCAAAAAAATAGCAAGAAAATTCAAAAACATATGAAATTTTTTGGCATCCAAGATGCTCGGGGGCACAAGGCGTGTGCAAAATTTTGTTATCAAATGACATGCGAGGAGCTCTCGCAAAAAAAAACCAAAATAGTGTATTTTTTACAAGTGTTTTTCTGAGACAAATTTTGTTTTTTTTCTCCACGAGCTCCTACAATGTCCAAACACAAAAAAAATTGCACACACCTTCCACACCTAAGCATCTTGGATTCCAAAAGAATTCATATTTTTTTGAATTTTTTTGCTATTTTTTTGGATTTACGGTTCACACGCGTACATATTTACTGTTTTTTCTTCGCCACGAGCTCCTAGAATGTCCAAACAACATGAAAATTTGCACACACACCTTGCGAACCTGAGTACCTTCGATCCCACAAAATTTCAGATTTTTTTGACTTTTTTTGCTATTTTTTCGAGATGGTCAAAGCTGTTTGACCAGACGGTAACGGCGCAGAAGGGCATTTCTATAAGGGCAACTAACGGCAGAGGGGCAAATTTGAGCAC
The DNA here is from genome assembly GCF_003073215.2 of Triticum urartu. Lineage (NCBI taxonomy): Eukaryota > Viridiplantae > Streptophyta > Magnoliopsida > Poales > Poaceae > Triticum > Triticum urartu. The sequence goes on from NC_053026.1 coordinate 588,100,499, forward strand.
ACATTGAAATTAGGGGCAAATTTGAGTAGTGGGTTCCAGTTAGAGGCAGAAATGGAATTGTCCCTATCGTTTTTGCATCTCCAAGTTGTCCAAAGGATAGAAGCAACACCAACTAACACCCGTTTTTTTAGTTTCATGTTGAAAACTTTTAATCCATCGACTAAAGCACAAACTCAAATTATAAGTAATAGATCTCAAACTAAAAACACACTTAAACAGCCCCCACACGAGTTTAGCCGTTGAACTCCGGAAGAATAAGTGCTCAAGCTCTCACCTTGGCCACAAAACACACAATGTTTGGGACCTATCTAGCCTCTTTTCAGCAGATTGTCTTAGTTAATATGCTAATTTTGACCATCGACCAAAGAAAGAGTTTCATTTTGGGCGGATTTTATGTTTCCACAAAAAGTGAAAAACCGTAATATTGCATAGCTTACGGTTTTCATATTAAAAAGGTTGGCTATAATTAAGATACACTCAATAGAATCCTTATTGTTAGACACCACAATTTCCTCATATCATGTTTTGAGGCTATCCCAAAGAGCTAGAGTATTAGCCCTACATATTTCTTCTAAATTTAAAATCATCCAAGCCTTTCTGCAAGGTATCAACTACAATAATATTGCGATCAAAACTCGAATTGTGGAGTCAAATGTAAGATATTTTAAAATATTTATTATCCACCTACCAAACTTCCCAAAATCTAGTATTTTTGCCATTACCACTTTTCTTTGCAATGCTGGCAGTCTTTGATTTTCATGAGACTTGACTAAAATCGGGAGTCCCCAATCGGTTTAGTTGCAGAAAAGTAACCATTATGAACATGTTTGTTGGGAATAATTGTTTGCTAGAGACAATTTTCAGTTTCTAACTTCCATAACCATTTAGCCAACATAGCATTGTTCATGAGGTCAAGATTTAAAATTCTAAGCCCCCATGCTCTTTAGGTCTAAAGCTAGTGTTCCACTTTACTAAGAGATATTTTTTCTTGTTGTCATCTCCTGTCAAACAAACCTAGCCATGAAGAAATTAGCTCTTTTCTTCACACCAGCCGGGATGGGGTAGAAAAACATCATATATAAGTTGAATCTTCCCCTTCTGTTGTTAAATCTTCCCTTGTATTAATACTTATTAAAACTTCCCACTATGATGAATCTACGGTGTCCATCTCCACCACCATAAGATCCAACCATCTCTTCTTCCTCACCAGGTGGCGGTAGAGGAAACCCAAACTGTCTGTCGCTCATATCCCATCAAATATGCCTTTGGAAGGGACCAAAGCATCTAAACATCGCAAAGCAACAGAAGGCGTATTGCCCTTCTGTGATTCCCTATCCCACCAGCCTAGGCCTACTACATCAAAAACTTCTAGCCCAACTGCCCAGGGCAAACCAAGAAGGTTCTACGGGTAAGTGCCCTAACCCATGAAATTCATTTTGTCCACGTTCAAAAAAACTCATCACCATCACAACATTAGTGTAATATAAGAAATCCACCCAAAAATGAAGCACATCCTTTGTCCAATTGGCAGGGATAGCTGAAAATTTACCAATTCTCATAGCCTCTTTAACTATATTTTCATAAGTAACATCTAAAATCCATTTAATCATTATATCATCACAAATTTTGTTAAGTGTCAACTTTAGAAAGAGCCAAGGACAAATCATCCTCAACAGCAATATATAATCCAAATCAACAAACATTATCAACTTTCATTGGAAAATCAAAGAGGAACTATTTGGAGCAGTCAAATCACATCCTAGCTACAATCCTTGCGCCATTAATTTGTACAAGAGAATGCAAATATTTGAAGAGATCGGCAATCTTACTGAAAAGAAAGCAGCAAAATGGTTGCAGGAGTCCTCATCGCCAGACTCCTTCCCGACCAGCAGCCAGAATCGGCTGCTAGCCGGGAAGACGCCTACTCATCACCAGCGCTCCGTGCAAGCGCCTGGATCCGTGCAGAACGTCAGGGGAACCGAGGAGAGCGACGCGGCAGCTGTGAAACCACTCGGGCCACCTTCCGCCTCGGCACCACCCGCACGCCGTTGACGGTCACGACGGGCACCGCCCGACTGCGTGGCGGCGACCTAGCCGTCATGATCACCACCCGCACACCATCACTGGCTGTGTAGGATGGAAACCAATCATCCGGCTCGCGTTTCCACCACGCGCGCCGCATATCATAGTATTTTCCCTCCTCCATCGCCCAATAGATGATCTCGAGCGGTGACTTATCCTTGATCCGAATCTGTTCCTCCTTCCAAGCCGCTCGAACCACCATGCGTGATTCCCGACGCATATCCTCCTCATCCTTGTACTGCATGTAGATCACGCGAAGCATATTCATCTTCTTCTCGTCGCCGCCCGCCATTGCCGCCGCCATGCGCTCCGCCCACACCAAAGACCCGTGATCCGCCATCGCGCGCATGTGCTCCCCCCACGCCCGAAACTCTTCCAGCGACAACGCCGATGGCCCCCCGCACGCCCAAGGCCCTTCCGTTGCCGAGATTTGAGGGGGGGGGGGAGCGGATGGATCGCGGAGACCCTCGTGCCTCCGCGTCTAGATTTAATGCCTGCAAAAGTCGCAGGTATTCATTGCCCGCATCACGGTTTCCCTGAGATTGGTGCGCGGTGGACCGACGCCGTTGATTTTTTGGAAATTATTATCTCCTAGATCTGGAGAAATCATTTATTAGGGGCCATCCTATGAGGATCCCACTTGCCCAGATTGCATTCCACTGAAACCAGAATTGACAGTCGTGTATCTAAGATGCCGATCATGGGAAGATCATGACCAATATTTGTGTATACTATACTTAAACACCAAGCAACTCATAGAAAAGTATACAAATATTATTGGCATCCGTCCATCCGCGGAACGAGCACAACCCAACAAGATTACACCAAACGTGACGCTGCATCAGTTTCAGTCTCGCAGCGTGACGGAAACGCTGCCGTGGGAAAGCGGAGAAAAAACTGTTGTAAAACGAGGCGAGGGCAGCGTGGTAAACGGTGTCCGGTCCGGTCCGGTCCGACGCCCGCCGCACCGCACCATTTCCGCGAACACGCCAGCACCCGACGTGCGCCCCAGCCGCCGAACGGGTCAAACCACTGCCCTCACCGACAGACCGGCCCCACCTACAGCCCGACCCCACTCGCAGCCTCACCCACCACCCCCTTATTAACCCCGCGCACAGCCACAACCAAAATCAATCACCTCGCCTCGCCCCGTCGTCAACCTCGCCGCCTACCATCCCAGAGAGAATTCCCCCAGACAACCACCAGTCCACCGCCGCCGACGAGCCCCGGGCCGCGCATGGAGCTGTTCGCGCACGCCAAGGCGGTGCGGCTGAAGAGCCGGCACGACAAGTTCCTGTACGCGGACGAGGACGAGCTGCACGTCACTCAGGACCGCAACGGCTCCTCCCCGAGCGCGCGCTGGACGGTGGAGCCCGTGCCGCACGCGCCCGGCGCGGTGCGCCTCCGCAGCAGGTACGGCCGCTACCTGGCCGCCTCCACCGAGCCCTTCCTGCTGGGCATGACCGGCCGCAAGGTGCTGCAGGCGGCGGCGGCGCCCGGGGGCCGCCCCGACGCGTCCGTCGAGTGGGAGCCCGTCCGCGACGGCTTCCAGGTGCGCCTCAAGTCCCGCGCCGGCGGCGTCCGCGGGGGCGGGGACAAGTACCTCCGCGCCAACGGGGGCGTCCCGCCCTGGCGCAACTCGGTCACCCACGACGTGCCGCACCGCACCGCCACCCAGGAATGGGTGCTCTGGGACGTCGAGATCGTGCAGGTGCTCACCCCCGGCCCGGCCACGCCCGCGCCGGAGAAGGCCGCGTCGGCGCCCCCCGCCGCCCTCGCGCCCGACTCGCCGCCCGCGCCCAAGCTCAGGCCCGCCCCCACGCCCTACGAGGCGCACCACCGGCCCACCAAGTCCCAGACCTCCCCGCCGCCGCCGGACTACGCGCCGCCCCCGCCGCCCAAGCCCAAGCCGGAGCCCAGGCTGTCCAAGCTGGAGGTATCCTCCTTTTCCTTCTCTTGCGTCTGATTGTCAATATTCAATAATTGACTTCCGTTTTCGTCCTGGAGACGGCATTGACTTCGCAATGCTCGTCGAATTGCTAGTTTTGCTAGGCGCTTCGCAGTTTTAATCCGCAGAATAGTTGAATCTGAACTGCATCTAAGAATCCATGGTTGGATCTTTGGAACAGATTAGTTCTTTTGGAATGCTAATCGCGCTTAGGAGAAATATTCAGATTATTTCCCCCGCAATGCATAGCGATTGTCTGCCAGCAGTCATGTGGCTGCACATTGCTGGCATCGGCTGTGTCACATGGCCCAGATACAGATACAGGTGTCGCTTTGCTTTGAATGTGCCGATGAAGTAGATATAGATAGGCTTTCTACATTTTGTCACATTTGCTTGAAGTAGATAGGCTTTGCGCATTTCGTGTTGTGGTGGCCGTTGCACTTGTTGTGTGTACGCAATTCTGTTTGTCTCGTGTCTCATGTGTTAACGTTCGTTCTCGAGCTCTCCCAAACTGTTGCTGCTATCACAAGCAGTCTGTATTATGAAACCCACTGCTGGCCTATTGTAGCATTCATCCCAACTGTTCTTTTGTTGGTAAGGAATCTTCATCATCATCATCATCATCATCATCAAATCTTTTGTCATGTTTTGGGTTACTTTTCAAAGTGCTGTCAAGTGCATCCTGAGAAACTATCCTTTCTCAGCTCTGCACAGTCCAGCTAGGCTGTATAGCATTACTCTGTATTGTTAGAATATTCAGAATTTCTATCTTCTGTACTGAAGAACTTGCATGCTGTGTCTAAACTTATCTTTGCAGTATTTTCTTAGTTACTCTGAACTTCTATGGTGGGTGAGAAAATACTAACACTGTACTTCTTTCTTGTACCATCAGTCTTCCGATTCTTTCTCCGCCCCGTTGCACAAGGTTCAGGGCCGTGCGATCCACTACCACATTGCAGACGATAAGGGCGACGTGGACGAGGATACCGAGAGACGCTCATTCACGTTTAATGGTTCCAACCTTGAGGAGCTCACCCAGAAGTTACAAGAGGAAACGGGCATCGATGATCTGATCGTCTGCACGCGCAGCCCTATCAGCGGGAAGCTCACTCCTCTCCTTCTGCAGCTGCCTCCGAACAATGCAGCGATGCACATTGTGCTTGTCCGTGAGTCCTCAAAAGGTATGTTTCGGTTCCTTCTTGTTTATACCATTCCCATTCCTTGATCGTGCTAATTGTACCTAAGCTAGCTGTATGCTCTGAACTTGTCCATCTACTAGTATTTTTGTAGACGAACAGGCCAAATGGCCCTGCTTTTTATTAAGGCAAGTCCCATATAGTATTGATTGACATTCGGAATGTGGGATGGTGGTTATGATTTAGGTCTGGCAGAGCCTCAGTTGAGTATTAGTTAAAGCAGTATGGCATGTTTGTTATTTTAGATAGGGAATCGGCGAAGGATTCTAGGGTACTTTAGCGTTTTGATGAGTTGGGTTTTCCGACTAAGCAAAGTGCACCTTCTCCAGTCTATCATTTCAAAAATCAACTTGTACAGTAATGATTTGTGTACTACTACCATACGTGGTCTTATTCTAGTCCTTTTCTGAGAAACATGACTATGATGTCAAGCACCGTGTTTAAGTTTTTGGAGCAAAAGAGTGAGTGTCCATATGATAAAATAACACGCCAGCTCATCTTTTTTCTGCTACCCTAAGGAACCCTGATAATGAAGTTATGTGGGAGATTTCTGTGTTATATCATCTTTAGGCAGACGATGCAGATTTCGTTTCTTTAGTGAAGTCAGTCTAGCTCAGAATGCATTTGACACGACAAGACGGGTAGCGTCTGCCCGTCTAGTAGATCAGTAGTACTTCAGTACACACCCTCCCTCTCCTCTGTTCTGACAGTATGGTATCATTCTGTTAGGGGTATAAACATAGTACTACTGAGTACTGCTGCTCATTAGGGCACGTGTTTGCGTGATTAAAAAACATGTGTTTTTGCTACAGTTTATGATTTTGTTTTGTTTAGCATGGTTCATATATGATGTATGTATTGGATCTTTTGGTTTTGAACAAACAACCCCATTAATACATGGATACAGCGATGTTTGAAGTACAAGTGTGTGGCTTATGGTACTCCTGCATTCCTGCTTATCCGTTGTAATGAAAACTATATCTTTGCATATTGTTGTCTTAAGGTGTCTTTGTTGTTGAGTTGGTGCACAAATACGATAGGTTGTTTGGGTTTCTGAAGCCACACTTCTGATGTAGAGTAGATATTTTCATCTTCATCTACTGATCTTCTCCGTTGTGAATTTCAGTGGCGAAGACATTTCCATGGCCGTACGGCTCATAATCTTTGGAGGGAAGACGCGGTCCCTTAAGGTTGAGCAGTGGGATGCTGGGCTGCACCTCTGGTTAATTCATTGGAACTATACACCGTTTATTCTGGCTTATGGTTATCAGAAGCAACTAGGATCCCGTGCTTGTGTGTATAAAGTGTTATAGATTAATGTAAACCGGCGGATCTTGCGAAAAAACTGGAGAGATGTTTATACTTTACAGACTAGTACTAAGTATGTTTATACTTTATAGACTAGTTGGTACTTGGAATTTTTTATTCCTTTGGTTTATTGATTGAATCATTGGAGATAGTGCTGTCCATGAATATTCAGGCCTGGAAAACTCAGTGGACTCGTTCCTCGGTTGCATTCCATCTGGAAGTAGCACTTGGTGTATTGAAAATGGAAGCAAAATGTCTGAGCCGACTACGTCTGATTTGACTTTTAGGACGATGAATGATTCTTATAGCGAATTAAATTAGATTGGTGGTAGTAGTATATCAGTTCAACAGGACACTTGACGGTGGTTTTGGACCATACTGTAAGATCCTTGTCCATGCCTGCAGCAGCTGCATTTTCTGGTGATCACAGTACTTTCCCTCGTTGGGCAGAACAGACATTCACAGGTGTAACGTTTTAATCATAAGTTTTCAGCCAGGAACTCGCAGAGAACTTTGGAGGTTAGGGGTGAAGAACAGAGGATGGTTGGTGAGATTCAGTCTACAAGCTGATGAACGAGTGCCAACCGCTTACTGGTGGTTTTTTTTTCAGTAACTACTGCCGGTAATTTTTTTATTTGAGCAACACCTTTAATATTATTCATACTCATGACAATTACAAATACAATGTTTTGGATCTGATCCATGAAAATAAAAGTAACTCCTATGACTAATAATTACAATGAAATTTATTGAAAACAACTTCTTCGCGGTATCAATTTCTGCTAGAAGAAATACTCCAAAGACTTCGGTAATGAGGCAACAACGATGTTGTCACTCTTTCACCCACATGAGCATTATCAATAATGATTTTTAAAAGCGTCTTTTATTACCCATCCAAAAAGATGGGATGCCATGATCGATGAACATACTTGGACCGGGGATGATCCCCTAGAAGTGCAAGTGGTCGAATCACAATATCTTCACCACGGTGTTTATGAATTATTTCATCTTCACAAAGAACCAAACCAACAAAAAATATCTTCACACACCAACATAAACTCATTAGATCTGAATAATCGGATCCGCGAGCATAGAAAACTCTCTAACCTCATAACATCGCCAGAAGAACGAGAGTACTTTTATTTTTACAAAATACAATAATCACTAAACGCCGACGAAGAATATATTACTCATGAAGACCTGAGGTCCCCCTACCTCTCAACGCCCATATGGCTGCCGGATTCGAGGGGACCCAAAGTTCCCCGGCGGCGGCAGCTACTGTTGTTCACGAAGCCCTCATGAACAAATAACGACGCGTTTAGTTACCTGTGTACACCCAACCAGGCCCGCGCAAGAAGGAAAAAGCCTATTTGGACGCATACAGGGAGGCCTAGCTTGCATCAGCATGAAGCTTGAAGCAGCCCAGAGCCTGACTCGCTGGGAATGCTCGAATCAACCGCTTCTAGCGAGCCAGGCTGAGTCGGGCGCAAAAGTGGAATACAACGTACGCAGAAGTGTAGGGGGGGGGGGGGGGGGGGGGGTGGGGGTGGAGATAGCGGGAGAAGGAAAACGGCGGAGACAGGATGGTGCAAAATGTGTGCGATAAATTTATCATCCCACATGATTATGGCATACGAAACGTTTGGAAAGTTTTATGTACCACAAATTCAATAGTCGCTTGTGGGATAGGTTGGTGCATCGCACTTTTGCCGAACGTCTACATCCCACTTGTTAGGAATCATGTCAACACATCTAAATGATGGATTAGACCTAACTGCAATGAATTGCCGCAATATATGGTGCTTTGTGCGACAAACCTGTAAAGTAGGTGTTTTGTGCAACACTAACATTAAAAGTAGGTGGTGTGTACAGTTTCTTCTCCTAGAAGATAGCATAATATGCATATCTAAGTGAAATTATTATTTCAAATTATTCCCAAATAAACAAATACACTGCTCGTGCGAATTACACCAATTCATTGATTAAGAGAGAGTAAGAATTGTCAGGTTAATTTACGGAAAACCGGCCTAAAACCAACACAACTCAGCCCAGAAAATGGACACCACCGGCCGACCTGGCCACATGCCAACAGATGGCCGCACGCGCCAGCGAACGACAGCTTCGACTTTGACAACAATCTTTGCGAGGGAAATATGCAGGGCTTGCGCCGACCGAGTCCTCCGCGAACGACCGCCAAGTGCTTGTCATCGTCCGCAGCTTCGACTCCACAACAACCAAGCAACCGTGGAAGAGCACATCGGACACACCGGATAGACCGACTACCAGAGCCCGAGCCGCGACCCCAACTCATCTTGGCGCCATCATCATTGCCAAACAGACATTGACGCCCCTGGCCCCGACGAACCAGCCACCAACAACCATCAGTCTCCTAGTTGCAGTCTGCTTCAAGACAATGCCCCCAAGGAGGAGAAAGGCGCTAGGACACCTCCATCGCCCGATCCAGATGATCAGAGGTTTCCCTCCGGAGCCAAGGCCGCGGGGAGAGGGGTGACCATACCTCCACAACGACGCTTTCAGGAAAGATCGCGACACCCACGGGTGCCGCTGTCGTCAGTTTCGGAGAAGAGGATTTCTCCAGGAAATGCCTCGACCACCTGCATCCCACACGACAGACCACCAACTGCAGCCCACCAACCACCGCAGAACATGTCGAGGCCGACTTCAATCTAGCCACGGGACCCCTCGATCCGCCGTGCCCAGATGCGCTCCACCCCCGGGCCGAAGCCGCCACCACCAAACCCGGGGCCGCTGCCCCGGCAACCAGTCCACCACTGCCGACGACATCACCACCGGAGGAGCTAGACCAGGCCCATCGGCCCATAGCTAGCAACACCAGATCCAAAGGCAAGGGAGGGCCTGGCCAGATCGATGAGCGTGCAGAGGGCCTCGCTGCAAAAAGGGCCAGCAGGCAAAGAGCCGCCGGGAAGCTGCAGCCTCGCGCATCGCCAAGAACCTCCGCCACCAGATGGGCCAGGGCCACATCTAAGGATGGGGAGGGAGGGCGCCGCGGTCGCTGGGCAACGATCCCTCCGCAAGGCACCGCGACAGCAACGCCGCCGCAGCAGCCGCGCGCCACACCGCCTGGTCGGGCTCCGCCAGGGGAAGCCGCCGTCAAGGGGAGCGCCAAATCCGCCTCGAACTCCTTTCGCCGCCAGACGAAAGAAGAGGAAGAGGATGACCCCGCCGCCGCCGTCCGCCGCCCGGGCTTAGCCCGGCGGCCTCCTCCGGCGACGGCAAGGGGAAAGGGGGACGAGCGGGGGCGGCCTGGCGGCGCGGACGAGGGCTCCGCCCGAGTCGCCAGAGAGGCGACGCGGGGGACGATAGGAGTATTCTATGACTATGAAAAATAACAGAAGCAACCTTTCAACACAAACATTGCATTGCCAACTGAAACTGGAACCAACAAGGTACCACCCGTTCTTTCTAAGAGAAAATACAATGCAACTAACTGTAACAAAATATAGCATCCATAATCTTTCCTAGTTACTTCCTTCGTTACTAAATATAAGTCTTTATAAAGATTCCACTATGAACCACATATGGATGCATATAGATGCATTTTAAGTGTAGATTCATTCATTTTGTTCCGTATGTAGTCCACCTAGTGGAATCTCTACAAGGACTTATATCTTATATTTAGGAACAGAGGGAGTATATGTTTTGATAGTAAACTATGCATGAGGATCACAGAGGAATAGTATGAATGGAGCAGCCACATCCGATTTAAGGATGGGCCATTGACAAACTATGCAATCTTCGAGCATATCAATCTGAGTAAAAGACATTAGATTCTCAGGTTTAATCAACCTTGTCTGCAACATCAATGGGATCGGCCATTGACAAACCATTGCCATGCTTATTCTGGAAAATCATCAACTCAATTTACAAAATAGCACTTGAAGGGATCGGCAGTTGACAAATCATGGGGATCCAGCTGCTCCTCATTATGACTTCGTACGAATTCCAATTGCACATCTCGAGAAGCTCTATTTTCCATTTCTAGCAGCCTGTATTGATTAGCCAACCATAACTTGCTGTTGATCTTGTTGCTGACCACCCCTTCCTTGTTGATGCTATTACGGACCCCAAATTTGATTTCCTTCAGCAACTTTGCGTTCAAAACAAAGAACTTGGCAAATCCAACACCTTGCTTACTGGCTAGGTAATTTTTCAACACCAGTTTTTTTAGATGCGTCTCAAGGCATTTGACTGGATCTTGTGGGTCATATTGACGTGCATCTTTCATACCTATCTTTAAGTTGTGTTTCTTCCACTGAAAAAGTAAAGAGGAAACATGATATGTAAATTTTGACTAGACTAGATGACACGTCCAATAGATTATTATTATGACATTTACAGACAGCAAACATGAATACTTACAATGACATGAAGCTTCTCCAAGCAGGGGAAGCATCTTAAGACATCAATAACAGCATTCAAATCGGTGGCCGAAAACTCAAGAGCCAAAGCCTTCATTGTGTCTATGGTATTATTCAAGCTTGTTGGGATCAAACTCTGAACAAAACAATGAACATAAAGCAAATATTAAGAATGTAACAATGCTGCATGCAAGAGTCAAGATTATTTCTGCTGTTGGTACCTTGAAGAATATATTAGCAATCTCAATTTCAGGGATGCAGGGAGACAAAGGGCCTAATATCTCCAGTTTAGGTGCCTTAATTACCCGGACAGTATCACTGCCTGCACCCGGACAAGGTAATAGCAGCCTTTCAAGGAGAGGGGCGTCCTCAATGAACAATTCTCCTTTGCCTGAAAAACAAGCGCAGAGGCTCACGCTCCTAAGACTTTTGGAGCTAATGCCCAAGCGCGAGCAATTCGCATCACAAATATCCGTCAATTCAAGTGACTCCAAGACATTGCAGGCAGAGAGCACCCGCCGAAAGACATCCTCGCAGATGAAAACGCGAAACAGGGTGAGCTGCTTGAGGGTGGGAAAACTCAGCGAAGGAGCAATCTGACTTGGGAATTCGCAGAAGCTGAATGTGGCCACGAGGAGGGATGCCAAGCGGAACACGGATGGTGGCAGCGGGTAAAGCTTCCGAGGTTCATAGCCCAAGAACTCAAAGCTGATGTCGAGCTCCTGAAGCTTGTCAAGGGCTCGGGAATGGAACCAGTTGTCGACCTGAGCGGCTTCCTCGGCATGCCGTTTCTTGTCTTTGTGGAGGCGGATGTGGTGGAAGTGGAAGCGGCGGGCGGGGCCAGGGTGGTCGGCGAGGATCCTGGAGACGACGGAGAAGCACTTGAAGGCGTTGGAGCAGAGGGAATGGGCACCATGAATGTTGAGAGGCGAGGAGCGCCAGAGGGGACGCCATCTGCGGGCGATGGCCTGCGTGCGCGCGCCGTCTTTGGTGGGGAGGAGGGAGATGATGGTGCCGAGGATGTCATCGGGGAGTTTGCTGATGAGATCCCCGTCGCCGACGAGCTCGCCATCCCGGTCCCGCAGCCTGCGCCTCTTGGCCGCGGGTTCTGCCGCCTTCTTTTTCCTCTTCATGTCCCGTGGCTGGCGAGATGGAGAAGTTGGATGGGAGGTGGGAGGGAGGGCTCTTGAGCTGATGAGGGGGAGCCGGCGTGTTGCTTTGAATTTAAGCTGGTGAGGGGGCTCTCATCGCGTCTTTTGCCGGAAACGAAGCGTCCGGCCGGCGGGGACTGCGTCGGGAACGGAGGGAGCTACGCGGGGCAGCCGATTGGGCACACGCCGGGCTTGTGTCGCCTCGTCTCCGCTCCGCTGCGACCCAACCGTCTCTCCCCCCCCCCCCCCCCCCCCCCCCCCCCCCCCCCCCCCCCCCCCCCCCCCCGCCCGGTCGGATGCGTGTTTTGCACATGGTTTCTCTCGATCGATCGGCTTTTGATTTTGATTGAGTAACAGCAGGGCCTTTTGAGCGGGTTTCTCTCTTTTCATTTTTATCAGTGACTTTTTGTTGATTTTTTTTTAAATCACTTTTTGTTGATTATTAAGGGTACTATGCATACGGTTAGACGATGATGCAGTCTGAACCATCCATTATTAAGAGTACTTTTTGTTGATTATTAAAAATTCTTCAGAATTTCAAAAAATGTTCAAATTTTCAAAAAGTGTTCAGGATTCCATAATTTTGTTCGCGTTTTGAAAAAAATTGTTTGGAACTTTAAATTTATGTTCTTGTTCCAAATTTTGTTCACATTTAAAAAAGTTCCCATTTTTCCGCAAAATGTTCGCATTTTCAGAAAGATCAAAGATTCAAAACAATGTTTGCTTTTTAAAAGAAAGTTCGCTACAGTACCTGCCAATTTTAAAATATTGTTCATGTTTTCAAAAAAATGTATATGTTTTCAAAAAAATCAAAGTTCAAAAAAATATTTGTGTTTAAAATAAATGCTCGCTACAGTACCTGTTATTCTTAAAAAAAAATTGGGTTTTCAGAAAACATTCTCATGTTATCAGCTTCTACAACTTCTTTGAAGTAGGCACAAGCGCCTGTTAGTTATAGTGTTTATCTGCTCGCTCTTTGCAGCAGGAGCCCACGTGTTCGAGTCCTCGCCTAGTACTTTTTTTTTTTGTGGCATATTTCTCAAAATAGGCTATCGTCCCACTTTATTAATAAAGGGTTCCGATAACTGTCACATGTGTGGTGTATCGGATAGTTGTGCCACACGTCTCGTGTGGCATGGACAGCAACTAGCCCACACACCTACGTGTGGGCAAAACAACTAATGCCTACACACATCTTTTTTTCCTTCCTGAACCCTCTCACACGCGTGCGTGTGGGCGAAGTTAATAACGCCCACACGCCCGTATGTCAGGCCTCGTACCCTTCTGGTCCTACACACGACGCGTGACGCCCATCGCGCGTCCGCAGTTGCCATGGTCCAGACCCTCGTCCATATTCGTTTATCTGCAGTTGCCATGTCGCTGAACTACGGTTGCCATGTCGGACAACTGCAGTTGCCATGGTTGCTCAACTGCAGTTGCCATGTATGGTCTGATTTAATGCAGTTGCCATGATTTCATAACTTTAGGAGTTGCCACATACTAACACTAGACAGTTGAGAGATTTGCCATGTGCTCACAAGCATGCTAGGTCAGTTGCCATGTAAAAAGGAAGAGTTGCCATCTGCTTACGTGCACGTTAGAGCAGTTGCCATGTACGTGCATGTTGGGGCAGTTGACATGTACCATGCAAAAACACATGGCAACTCGGTAAAAGACAGTTGTCATCTGCTTACGTGCACACTAGGCAGTTGCCGTGTACCCTGCAAAAACACATGGCAACTCGGGTAAAAAAAAGAGTTGTCACCTGCTTATAAAGCACACTAGAGGCAGTTGCCATGTGCGTTGCAAAAACACATGGCAACTAGCAGCTTACGTGTGGGAGAGGAGACGGGCGTGTGGGCGAGATGGCAAATGCCCACACACCAGCCCTTGTGCGTGACTGAAAACTGGTGTGTGGGTGAACTGCTAAACGCCCACACACCGGCCCCTCCGTATGATAAAACGGATGTGTGTGCGAATTATGTCACACACCACACACACGCCTTGTCCTACGTGGCACAGAAAATCAGCCAGATTATATCAAAATTCGTGCATATAATACTGGACGGTAATGGATGCGTATGATCGAGATGGTCAACGCCCACATGTGTGGGCGGTAACATTTCCGTTAATAAAGCAACCAACCAGTTCATACAACAAATAGCACAAGACTGAAATAAAAACACTACATCAAGGGGTAGCCGGCGAAGCAAGTCGCTCAGCCGTGGCATGAAGCGCATCCAACATCAGGCCTTGCCGGTTGCTATCCCGATGCCGAGCCAGCGGATGCCAATGCTGTAAGAATGCAAAAAAAAAAGAGTAGGAGTTAAAGGCCCTGCGATGAAAGGCCTGTTCAATCACCATCTTATTACGCGTCGTCCAGAGAGTTCAAGCTAATGTCACGAAAACTAGCGAAAAGAGATGCCTTTTCCTCCTAGTTTGGACCGCTTTGGCCTGGAGGAAGCCGGTCAAGTCTGGACCATCCCAGTCCGGCCCGAGCGCCTCCGGAACAAAGCTCCACAGCCCGCGTTTCGCTGTGCAAGAGAAGAGGATGTGGGTCCTTGTTTTCGGCACCCCACACAAGGGACATGGGCCATAGTACTGATGTCATGCTAAGATCATTTTTCTTCCCCCCACTTTATATTTCTATTTATAATTAAATGAATATCTTTTAAAAATATAAGTTCACTTTAAAAAATAAAACCATGGATTTGAAAAATACTAACAAACGATAAAGAAATGTTGGCACAGTTACAAAATGTAGATAACTTTCAAAAAATGTTGATGACAATTAAAAAATGTTTATGCATTTACAAAAAATTGTACGTGAAATTTTCAAGAAATGTGCACACAATGTACAAAAATGTTTTGCATACTATAGAAACAATGTTCCGTACCATTACAATTAAAAAAAGTTTGGATGTGTATTAGAGAAAATGTTGACCATGTATTCAAAAGGTTGTTCAAACATGTATTAGAAGAAAAATTACATCGTCAACAGAATGTAAAAAAATGCTTGCTTATTGGTTTCGTCCCAAAAATAATGTACATGAGATTTTTGAAAATACTCTAGGTTTCACAGAATTGTTTGTGACCTTTAAGAAAAATATTGACACAATGCAAAAAAACTTCGCATGGTTTTAAGAAAATGTTAACTGCCATTTGAAAAATGTGTGTTGCATTTTAAAAGAATATTCGTGTCTTTCCAAACAAATGTCCGTGAAAAAAATGTTTGCGCAATGTAAAAAAAATGTTCTCATCATTTGAATGTTTTTCTATTGCCGCCAAACAAATGTTAAGCGCATATTTGTAAAATGTTGACCATGTTTCCAAAAAAGTGTTCAATACATGTTTACAAGACAAAAAAAATGTATGTCATGTATTTGAGAAATGTACAATGTGTATCGAAACACATGTTCATGTGTACGCTGAAAATATACATTGTGTACTAAAAAAAGTTGCCATGAGTTAAACAATAAAAAATAAGAAAACCAAAGTAAAAAATACAAAGAAAACCGAAGTACAAGGAAGAAACAAACCCAAAGAAACAAAGGAAACCAGAGTACACCAAAGAGAGAGAAAACCAAAGTAAAGCGATGAAGAAACAAAGAAAACCAAAGTACAACGGAGAAAAGAAGAAAAACAAAAGAAATGCACAAAACCAAAACAAGAAGCAAGAAAAATAAAAAGGGAAAAATGAAAGAAAAAAATTGGACAAGTCCCTCGAGCAGGCGATCAAACATGGCAATCGAGAGAGAAAAACAATGTAATCAACCGACCCAATTACGACGGGAACGAAAAAGCTAAAGGTAAACTGGAAGCTATACTAGCTATAAGCGAGATATAGTCTTCGTGCAGTGCTACGTGGAAAATCCTATTTGACGCGCGTCGCGTCAAGTAGATGGCCTAACGCACAGGCGCGCTTGACTACCGTGCAAAGTGGGTTGGCCATTTAACATAGCACAGTGTTTCAGTTTTTGGACCCTTCTGAAAGATTCTATCCGATTTTTTATATATTTCCCATAAAACAAGATTTTTATATGTTTTTTCCTGTTGGTTCTGTAAATGTTTTATCAAGATTTCTTTCTTTTTTCAGTTTTTCTTATTTCCCTTTTTCTTTTACTTTTTGTTTTATTTTTTAATTTTTCATATGCTCATAATTCGAAGATTTCAATTAATGTTCAAATTTTCAAAAGAATCAAAATTGTTCTTAAAATTCTTTAAAATATTTCAAAATATCAAATTTGTTGTTAGTTTTCGAAAATTGTTTGTCTTTTGAATTCTATTTGGAACATCAAAACATTTCTATTTTGGGAAAGTTTAGAAAACTTCAAAAAAATCCCAAAATTTTAAAAAACTGTTCGTTAATATCTAACAAATGTTGGAACTTCCAGGTTTTTTTCTCATAATTTTCATATTTGTTCACCTAAAAAACAATGTTCATATTTTCTAGAAAAAATTACTTTTCGACAATTTTTCAGAATTTCAAAAATTACTCACAACTTTCAAGAAATTCTCTAGAAAAAAAAATGACATTTGAAATTTATTCTCCTTTTTTGAAAAAAATGCTCAGAAGTTCAATTTTTTGTCCAGAATTTTCATATCTGTTCACATTTCAGAAAAGGTTCATATTTTTCCTAAACAAATCACTTTTCAAGAATTGCTGGAAACTTCAAAAGTTTTTCAAAAAATACAAGAAATGTTCAAAAAAATATTTGAAATTCAAAATATATTCTCCTTTTACCAAAAAAATGTTAAAAAATGAAAAAAATGTTCGCGATTTCAAAAAACATTTCCAAACTTAAAAAATTGATATTCCTAAAAAATTGTTCCCACATTTTTACCTCTCTGGCAGAGTCGTTCGTACGTGCTTGCCGCTAGCTCGGTTCGGTTCATATGGATGGGTCGACCCAGTAGGACCGGCAGTGTGTGCATCACGCCCTCCATTAGGAAGTCTCGCGCTACATGTCGGGCGGATGATAAACAAATTAAAAAGATCAACTGCCTCGGCAGCCATGGATGGAACCCTGAATAGCCACCCTACCTCTCCCATGTGACCGCCAACCTTTGCAACAAGGTTAGTGTTGCACTCGGCCTTCTGGCAAGAGGAGCCTTGTTCCAATCTTGCACGAACCATTTTTTCTTCCCTTTGAAACAAGACCCACGTAGGTCAGCTGTGTGGCGGTTGGCGCTGGCGGCGGGGTTGTTGCTCAGGTGGCGGTGGCCTGCTTCCGGTGGTTCGGCGGCAGGGGATGCGGGCTGGCGGCTGACGTGGTGGTGTTCGTGGCTGTCGGGCCTCCGTTCGTGGTGCAGGGGAGTGGTTGTTGCGCCCCTTCTCCTGGTGATGGGCGGACGTTGCGTGAGGTCGGCCTGGAGCCGGACGGCCGACACCGGCATCTCGTGCGGCGATGACGGCTCCGGATCTAGGGCTCGTGCTTGGGTGGACCGGTTGGACACAGGGCGGGTCGGAGCTTGTGCTCCGGGTAGGTGGGGTTAGGTGTGGTCCTTCTCCTTGCGGGTGCGGTGGGCGTCGGCAGTTGTCGAGATTTGGCTACACGGTCGGCTAGCTCAGCGCCCGTGGCAACGGGTATGACATTGTGCGAGCTTGCTTGGCAACAGTCGTCGGTGCGTTAATTCAATCTTCTCCCTCCGCCCCACAATATACGTGTGTTTTGCAAGTTAATATAGCTTCCAAAACGCTCTTATATTGTGGGAGTGAGGGAGTGATTCGGTATGAAGGCATATTTTACTTGTCAAGTGCATCCCTGGATGGATACATGACACATCCTGCGCTTGCTTTGCGCCTGAGAATCTGAGAATCCGCGTGGGCGCAGATGCGTGCCCCGCCTCCTCCTTCCCTTTTCATTCTCTTTCTCTTTCTCTTTCTCCTTTAGTACAGATGGATGACTGAATCTTTGTTACAGTATATATGTGTAGTCGAATCTCAAAAGAACGCTGGCCCAGTTGAAGCTAGTTCAAACGCACGGTTCCCATCAGAAAAAGAAAAGAGTTGAAACGCACAGTCGAGATCCAAGCTAGCTTGGAAAGACAAGAAGGTGAAAGGCAAAAGCAGCGTCGTCAAGTCGATGCGCAACACTCCCTCCGGCCTCCCTCCGGGTCCCGGTCAAGTGGGAGTAATTTGTTTTCTCCTTGGGCACGGAACGCCATATCGATATACTATAAATCACCCGCTGATTTGATTGGCGTGTTTGTCCGGTGAGCCGTGACCAACGACGACCACGCATATATCCACGCGTATTTATTAGTACTGTATTTGTTAGCGTACAGTACGACTGCAGCATGTAGAATGAGCACGGGGCCACGACCTAGGTAATGACACAACGTAATGACCTCGTCGCTGTCTGCACAGGTCCTCGCTAATCAACTCGGAATTCAAACAAAACCAGTAGGAGCACTAGTACCAGCTTCACGTCCGCGTCATGGAGCATGGGCAGCGACTACACCGAGCGCGACCCGCTGAACCCATAGATAGATCGATAGGATCGGCCGCAGCGCGCCACCTCACGCTCCACCCGGCCCCGCGCGCCGATCCCACCGTCGCTTGGCATGGCAGTGTCGCGCCGTTGAGCACCGAGGTGAGCCGAATGAGTTGACTCTCGCGCCCAGCATTTTTTCCCTCCTTTCTGTTACGCGTCCGTGTCACTGCCCACCACAGGAAACGGACTGCTGTCAAACAAATTTGAAAAGGAATCGTACTGTATTACGACAGTGATCATTATTTTTAGAACGATCCGACATTATTTTATTCATGAAATTGCATCAGATAAGACACGTTGAGCCACGTGCGAACAGAAAAGGTCTCCGGTACCACAACATAAGATTCAAAAGTCAAAATTCTTTGAATTCGTGGAACTGGACAGTGATCATTCATCTACATCTGTCCACATGCACACTCCAATCTCAGACCGGTTTCCCTCATAAACGGCGACAGCTCATTCAGATTTTGGATCCAGTCAAAAAACTAAGGGGTGACTTTCGACTTTGGCCACTTTGGAACAATATATTGAGATGAAAGAACTCTTCTAAATAATTCCGTAAGTAAATATTTGGATTTTGATAGACGGTTTTTGAGATTGGGTCACATTGGATGGAGTCATCGTCTAATGATTTGAATTCCGTTAATGGCTGCGTATGTCACATTAAGGCATTTCCAAAGCGGATCATCATATCTAATCGCCCGTAACTGTTTGGACCGAGCAGTCTGGGAGGAATTTTCCATCCAACGCCATCCTCTATCTGGCTGAGGATCGGTTCATCTGTCTGAAATCCCGTAAACCGGAAGCAAACTATGGGCTTTGCAGGATTTCAGACTGCGGTCATGTATGACTCCGATACCCCCAACCCACCCAACTTTCGCCAGTTTGGATATGTTAAAATGTTTTTGATATCCTCTACAATAGCATCCAGAGGTATGATGACTACTTCATATAGAAGAAGGATGTTGTACCAAGAATTGGATTCTCTGGTTACCAGAAGTGCACGGTTGCGCTGCAGATGCTTGCATATGGCACAACCGCAGATTTGTTGGACGAGTACCTCCATGTGTCTGAGACCACATGTGAAGATGCCATGGTCAGATTTGCTACTGAGGTGATCGAGATTTTTGAACCTCAGTACTTGAGAGAACCAACTGTAGCAGATACCGAAAGGCTCCTAGGAATGTTTGAAGCAAGAAAGTGGTCAAGCTTGTTTGGATCTCTTGATCGCATGCACTGGAGATGGAATAACTATCCAAAAACACTACAAAGGCAATATCAAAGCCATGTTAAGAAAACCACCTTTATTCTTGAAGCAGTTGCATCACAGGATCTCTGAATTTGACACGTTTTCTTTGGCATATCCAGGTCTCACAATGACATCAATGTGTTGCATCGGTCTCTAATGTTTGCTAGGTTGACTGAAAGTCAAGCTCATTCGTGCAACTACACTGTCAATGGACATGATTACAACATGCAGTTTCCATAGTTTGCTAGATTGATTGAAGGTCGAGGCCGCCCAAAATGAAGAACTCTGCATATCAGTTTGGGCACATCCCTGAGCTGGAGATTCGCATAATTTAGTTCAACTGTCACCGATATCACAGGAGCATTTCTTGTTTTTTCTTCTCAATCAAGAAGATTGGTTCGTCTATTCGAAATCCTGCAAACCGGAATCAAACTAGGGGGCTACAGGAGGTCACACCGCCACCATGTACGACTCCGACACTCTCGACACACCCCAAATAACACCCGGACACCGCGTTTTCATCTATCCGCACTTTCTTTGCATCTGCTTCCTTCCTTTCCGACATCATCGTTGTACCACCCGACTGCTAGCAAGCCATTGCCAGACTTCCGCGATCCCCGCCGCTCCAACGGGTCGCCACACCACTTTTCCTATGCCGCCGTCTGACACTTCTTGACCGTTAGCCACGCTGGTACCATCCGCCCCCATGAAAGCCGCCCGTGGGGGTGATTATCCCCGACAAGTGTTTGGTGGAATGTCTGTGCAAAAAAAAATGATAATTTTTCATCCTTCTTTAAAGCAATGGATTCAGACATGTAGTACATCCACGAACACTACATTGAGTCCTCCTCCTCGCCCGGCGAGGAGGATTACGTGGATGAAACAGTGATGATGCAGGTGGTCCTTGTCGACGCGGAGCGTGCGAAAGAGCATGTCTTGAACTTCAAGGGATCAATCAAGGGTCATCGAATGCTGAACCGGAACATGGCACGAGGGCATTTGATCCTAATGGACAACTACTTTGCCCCCGATGCTCTATTCGCGGACAACTTTCCCTGGCTTTTCAGATGCGTTAAAATGTGTTTGATATCCTCTACAATGGCATCGGGAGCTACGATGACTACTTCATATCGAAGAAGGATGTCGTGCGAAGAATTGGATTCTCTGGTTACCAGAAGTGCACGGCTGCACTACAGATGCTGGCATATGGCACAACTGCATATTAGTAGGACGAGTTCCTCCATGTGTCTGAGAGGACATGTGAAGACACCATGGTCAGATTTGTTACTGTGGTGATCAAAATGTTTGGACCTCAATAAGTAAATATTTGGATTTCAATAGACGGTTTTTGAGATTGGGTCACATTGGATGGAGTCATTGTCTAATGATTTGGTTCTGTTAATGGCTGCGTATGTCACATTGGGGCATTTCCAAAGCGGATCATCATATCTAATCGCCTGTTAATCATTCGGACCGAGCAGTCTGGGCGCAATTTGCCATCCAACGCCATCCTATATTTGTCTGAGGACCGGTTCATCTATCTGAAATCCCGTAAACCGGAAGCAAACTATGGGCTTTGCAGGAGTTCAGACCGCCGTCATGCATGACTCCGATACCCCTGACCCACCAAACTTTTGCCAGTTTGGATGCGTTAAAATGTGTTTGAAATCCTCTACAATGGCATCCGGAGGTATGATGACTACTTCATACAGAAGAAGGATGCCGTACGAAGAATTGGATTCTCTAGCTATCAGAAGTGCATGGTTGCGCTGTAGATGCTTGCATATGGCACAACCACAGATTCATGGGACGAGTACGTCCATGTGTCTGAGACCACATGTGAAGATGCCATGGTCAGATTTGCTACTGAGGTGATCAAGATGTTTGGACCTCGGTACTTGAGAGAACCAACCGTAGCAGGTACCGAAAGGCTCCTAGGAATGTCTGAAGCAAGAAAATGGTCAGGTTTGTTTGGATCTCTTGATCGCATGCACTGGAGATGGAATAACTGTCCAAAAGCGCTACAAAGGCAATATCAAAGCCATGTTAAGAAGACCATCTTTATTCTTGAAGCAGTTGCATCACATGATCTCTGAATTTGACATGCTTTCTTTGGCATGTTTAGGTCTCACAATGACATCAATGTGTTGCATCGGTCTCTAATGTTTGCTAGGTTGATTGAAGGCCAAGCTCCTTCGTGCAACTCCACTGTCAATGGACATGATTACAACACGCAATTTCCATAGTTTGCTAGATTGACTGAAGGTCAAAGGCCGCCCAAAATGAAGAACTATGCATATCAGTTTGGGCACATCCTTGAGCTGGAGATTCGCATAATTCACTTCAACTGCCTCCCATATCACAGGAGCATTTCTTGTTTTTTTTCTCAATCAAGAAGATTGGTTCGTCTATTCGAAATCCTGCAAACCGGAATAAAACTAGGGGGCTATAGGAGGTCGCACTGCCACCATGTATGACCCCGACACTCTCGACACACTCCAAATAACACCCGGACTCCGCGTTTTCATCTCTCCGCACTTTCTTTGCATCTGCTTCCTTCCTCCCCGACATCATCATTGTACCACCCGACCGCTAGCAAGCCATTGCCAGACTTCCGCGATCGCCGCCGCTCCAACAGGTCGCCACACCACTTTTCCTATGCCGTCGTCTCACACTTCTTGACCGTTAGCCATGCTGGTACCATCTGCCCCCATAGAGCCGTCCGTGGGGGTGATTATCCCCGACAAGTGTTTGGTGGAATGTCTGTGTAAAAAAATGATAATTTTTCATCCTTCTTTAAAGCAATGGTTTCAGACATGTAGTACATCCACGAACACTACATTGAGTCCTCCTCTGACTCGTCCGACGAGGAGGATTACGTGGATGAAACAACGATGATGCAGGTAATCCTTGTCGACGCAGAGCGTGCGAAAGAGCATGTCCTGAACTTCAAGGGATCAATCAAGGGTCATCGAATGCTGAACCGGAACAGGACGCGAGGGCATTTGATGCTGATGGACAACTACTTTGCCCCCGATGCTCTATTCGTGGACAACTTTCACTGGCGCATTTGGATGCGTTAAAATGTGTTTGATATCCTCTACAATGGCATCCGGAGCTACGATGACTACTTCATATCGAAGAAGGATGCCGTGCGAAGAATTGGATTCTCTGGTTACCAGAAGTGCACGGCTGCACTACAGATGCTGGCATATGGCACAACTGCAGATTAGTAGGACGAGTTCCTCGATGTGTCTGAGAGGACATGTGAAGACACCATGGTCAGATTTGTTACTGTGGTGATCAAAATGTTTGGACCTCAATACGTGAGAGAATCAAATGTCGCATATATCGAAAGATTCTTGGCAATGTCTGAAGCAAGAAGATGGACAGATTTGCTCGAATATCTTGATAGCATCGCACTGGGGATGGAATAACTGTCCAAAAGCACTATAAAGATAATATCAAGGCCATGTTAAGAAGACCACCATTATTACTGAAGCAGTTGCATCATAGGTTGACTGAAGCAAGAATTTGGCACGCTCTCTTATTTGCTAGGTTGACTGAAGGCCAAGTTACTTGGTGCAAATACACTGGCAATGAACATGAATACAACGTGCAGTCTTCATAGTAGTTTGCCAGGTTGATTAAAGGATTTGCAGAAATGACGCACTCTGCATATCAGTTCAGGTGCATCCCTGAGCTTGAATTTTGCAGAATTCCGTTCAACTGCCTCCCGTATCACAGGAGCATTTCTTGTGTTTTCTTCTCAATCAAGCGCACCCCTCTATAGATACACGACTACACATCTTGTTGCACTTGCTTTGCGACTGAGAGGTGGATAACTGAATCCTGATGCCGTAAAAGCGTGGAGCGCGCCGCCCCTCGGATCCTTCTCCTGCTCTTTCTCTTTCTCCTTTTCCTTTCACTTTCACTTTCACCTTTTTCACTCTGTTGTTATGTCGTCGATCGAATCTCGAAGAACGTCGGCACACTAGTATATGTACTACATACAGTAGCAGCACGTTGATTTGAGAAGCACGTCGAACTTGCAAAGGCCAACAACAACATCAAAGGCAAAGCGGCAATGTGCCGGGGGGTGGCTAGCCATTCCAATGCAGATGGAGATGCAGCATTGCCGTTTGGCCACTGCTCCGTCCAGCCCGGTCGCGGTCAAATTACTTGTTTTTCGCTTTGGCACGGAACACCATAAAAATCACACATTCGTTGATTTACGTGGCTGTCCGGCGTGCCGTGGCCAACGACGACCGGTCGAGTCGACCACGTAGCACGTCGGAGTACAATTTTGTTTATCACTACGACGGCGACTAAACAAGACGAGAGTACTAATACTGCCAGTACGATGGCTCCGATTGCGATCGCCCCCACAGCCTACTAGCCGCGTCGCCGGCTGGTCGACAGCGACGGCCTGGCCGCACTCCTCGTCGTCGCCGTCTCCACATCCACAGGTCGTCGCTGATGAACTGGCTCGGCTGCACGTCGGCGTCAGGGAGCATGAGCGCATTAACCAGGAGCAGCGACCCCCGAACCAACCACCAGCGCCATACACCGCCTAACCCACCGCCGCGCCGCTGAAACGAGACGGGCGCGCACGGGCACGGGCACGGCGCCAACCCAGGCTCATGCACGCGTGTGTGGGTGCGTCGCGCGCGGTTGAGCACCGGGCTGAGTGTCAGGAGTTGACTCCAGCGCCACGGCCTTTCCTTTCCGTTGTGCGTCCGTGTCAGGGCCAACCGAGCAACGGATTTGCTTTCGAGTTTCGACGGAGTGGATCAAAATATTAATGATCGCGAAAATGAGTAGCTTCTTTCATGCAACGATGACTTATATATATTGTTTAAAATATTAAATTTTCATTGGACGTCCTATATGCACCTAAATTGAGTGAGTACAATTCGTTACGTCTGGGTACTACCCATCCCCATGGTTCGAATTTCCTCAAAGCCCCACTTTTGTCAGATCCAATGCTCATGGGTTCGGAGGCGGTGCCACACTCCGGCGGCAGATGCAGTCCCGCAAACCCCCCTTGACATGATGGTTTCGACTAGCGTTGGCCTCCCATCTATGATCTCGGATTCGGTGGCTTTGGGATCGCTCTGCTTCAGGTCAGGAAGAGATCCCTGCTCGGCTCGCCGGTGCTGACAGCAACAGCGCCCGCAGGGTGTCATTTTCCTTCTTGGAGGCACTGCAAGGCCTTCAGCTGCGTCCCTCCTTGAGTTCAGGGGAAACCCTAGGTCCGGGTCTCTAGGACCGAATAGTGACAGAGTCTCGGCTTCGTCTTCCTTCTTGAAGGCACTACCTTGCTCGCTCGCGGTGTCCCCGGCTTTGGCTTGGACGATGTGCACATTGATCCAAATGATGCCCAATTACAAAGATCTCAAGCCAACGGAGGTGATTGGAAGAATTGTTGCTCATGAGATGTCACTTAAGGATAAAGAGGAACTTCACAACAAATCAAGTGGTGCCTACAAAGCCTCATGTGAAGCCCCTACATCATCAAGTGAGAAACAAAACTTCAATGAAGAATTGAGCTTAATGGTGAAGAACTTCAACAAGTTCTACAAGAGTAGAAGCAAAGATAGAAGCTTCAAGTCAAGGTCCTACAATGACAAAAGATCTTCTAGTCGAGAGCGAAACTGCTACAGTTGTGGAAGACCCGGACACTATTCCAATGAGTGTACGGCTCCCTACAAGAGAAGAGAAGATTCTCCAAAAAGAAGAAGCAAAGAATCACCACCAAGAGAGAGAAGGAGTAGAGATGATCGTTATGAACGAAGATACTCACGGAGAAGTAAGGATTCGGAAAGGAAGGAAAAATCATCAAGGAGCTACACAAAACGAAGACATCAAGCTCATATTGGTGAATGGGTATCCGGCTCCGACTCCGACAGCCACTCCGAGAGAAGTTATCACTCCGACTCCGAAGATACTCAAGATGAAGGTGTTGCCGGTCTAGCACTTGTGTCAACCAACTCCTACGACATATTTGACTCACCAAATGAAGGAATTGGAAGATGCTTCATGGCCAAAGGTTCTAAGGTAACACACTCCGAGTATGTTGATTTCAATAGTGATGAAGATGACTTGTTAGGTGATGATTTACTTGTTGACAACTCTAGTGATGAATACTATGATGAAACGTCAATTAATCATGCTAATCAAATAAAACGAATGACAATGATAAGGAGAATATTGAGGCTCTAACTAAAGAACTAAACACTCTTAAGTTAGCTCATGAAACTATCTTCGAAGATCATCGAGAATTTTTAAGAGCTCATGAGAAATTACGCTTTGAAAAGCTCAATATTGAGCAAGAGCATGAGTTCTTAAAAGCAATCAATGATGATTTCCGCAAGAAAAGTTCTTCTTACATTGCCAAGCGTTTACTCTTATCCACTTACATGCCTCAAGTCAAGTCTAGTAACAAGAACAAGAAAGATTCTTCCTCTAGCAGGAACAATGATCATGCTAAATCCAATATTGTTGCTTCTAGTAATTCTCTTGATTCCACTAATGATTCTCTTAGCCAAGTTACACTTGAGCAAGAAAATAGCTTATTGAAGGTAATTATAGAGAAAGGAGTGTACAAAAGCCTTGCCGGGAGTAAGCAATTCGAGGAAATTGTGCGCAAGCAAGGAATGCAGCGGAAGAATCAAGGTGTTGGTTTTGAACGAAAATTCAATGCCAATGAAGTTGAGTGGGAAGAAGATCAATACCCCAAGACAAAGTTTGTTCCTCAACAAGAGAAGTATGATACTTTTTTTAAGGGGACACAAGCTCAAGATGATCTTCCACCACAAGAGTACAAGCAAAAAGGCAAGGACAAGTTTCAAGAGGAAATTGATGCATTTGAAGAAGCTCCTAAGACCTTAGTCAAGTGGATTCCCAAGACTACTTCAAGTTCCACTTCATCAAGTACGACTACAACTCCAAAGATTCCCATCAAGATGGTGTGGATCCAAAAGAAGAAGAACTAGAGAGTTCTTGAGGGTGACTCCGCCAACATACTTCACTCTTATCAATTTGGCAAGAACAAGTGCAATCAACTTCCACATCTTGCACTAGTTCAAGGAGTCACAAACCCTCTTGTTGGTAAGACAAGGGACAAGGTAACCTAAAAGTTTTCATGGACATCATCTTGTGTGTGCATCACTCTATGTCTATGGATATCCTTGTTTGTTCATTGTGGGACTAACCCATGTAGGTATTGAAAGTGCAATTCACTCAAATGGATAGCTCCAAGTGATCTACATCAACATTGAGCATCCACATCTTCAACATCTACATGAAGTCATCATCGACAAAACCCAAGGTTAGTTCATCCCTCTAAGGGGGGATATCACATCTAGGGGGAGCTTTACTCTAAGACTTGAGCTAAAGCAACTCTAAAGATGTGAACACAACAATGCTTTATGTAAAAGTGGTAACCCCACTTGAGCTTAAACGATGAGTATGACCTATGATCAAGTGTTCTCACTTGACTCCTAAGTCAATATACTCATATATAGATGACCTTGTCATCGCAAATTGCTTGATAGATGCTAGAATTGGTTGTGCATGCCTTGTCACATATTTCATTTGCCATCTTATTGTGTGAGCATGCTGGTTGCATATTTTACTCATTCGAGGACATCCACTTGTTGTTTTGATTGTTTGGTTTTATTTCCTTTTGCCAAGTGGATGGACAAGAATGCCTAAGAACCT
The DNA here is from genome assembly GCF_003073215.2 of Triticum urartu. Classification (NCBI taxonomy): domain Eukaryota; kingdom Viridiplantae; phylum Streptophyta; class Magnoliopsida; order Poales; family Poaceae; genus Triticum; species Triticum urartu. The sequence goes on from NC_053026.1 coordinate 588,128,055, forward strand.
CCTCTAGCTATCTATGCTTTTCTCGTCTCAAACTCTATTCATGCTACATCACAAAATTTGATCAAGTCAGATTCGAACCACTCTGTGTGAGGAGCGCTCGGAGTCCCCGATTCGTCATAGACTTAAACTTCCAAAACCTCTTTATGATTCTCGGTCTGACCGATACCCCACTTTCGGTCCTACCGAGATCATTAAGTTGATCTAGGTTTTCGATCTCGGTGCAACCGATTTGAACCCTTCGGTCACACCGAGTTGTTCCACTCGGTCACACCGACAGGGTCGGGCTATATATAGTCACGGGCAAAAATTTGGAAATTTCTCCGAACCCCTTCGCCCGTGCGATGGCCTGCTCTGCCAACTTGGTCTTCGGATCGTCTCCTCGCCGCCAGCCGCCTCCAGTCGCTGGTCTCCGTCGTCGTCAACGGAAATTCAACCCCGCCGTTGCCGCCGTAGCGAGTCTCCGCCGAACTAGGGTATGGACTCGATCTTTGTGCTATTCCCTAATCCGATTCTTAGCACATTGTGATCATCATGATTCTTGCCACGTTTGTTAAACTTCTATCCAGTCAATGAACTCGTAGATTAGGTTTAATTCGAAAATTTTAGGGTTAGGTTTCCACCAAAACCATCTCGGATCCACCGAGTTGAAAAACTCGGTCCCACCGATTTGGCTTATGTCATTGCACAAGTGAGACTCGGTCTGACCGAGAATTACTTATCGGTGTGACCGATTTTGGAACTCTGTGAAACCCTAGCAGTCTCGGTGCCACCGAACCGTGACTCGGTCTGACCGAGTTCACTAGTTTAGGTGCCAAAACTGCTTCGGTATCACCGAGTTTAGAAATCGGTAGATCCGAGATGCTTTCAGTGGGAAACTAAAACTAAGTTTTTGAATTATTCTTTTGCAAAAATCTCTGCATTTTGTGATGCTTATCCATTCTATCTCATCTATAACCTATTCACAGGGTCAGCAGTCAGAGTTTGCATCATGTCAGACCAAAGTGATAGCCAGAACTTGTCAGAGCAGCAAGTGCAGATGAGTGAGGGCACTAGTCCCTCAAGTTCCTCAGATGATGGCAGCAGGAGCACCCCTAGCAATCTGCCTAAAGCTGCCACAAGACAGAGAAAGAAGAGAACCTCAGACTCAGAAGATGAGGATTATGTGGCAGAAGAGGAAGTAACTTTCAAGAGAGGTGTTCTCAAGAAAGAGTATGGCTCAGCTGCAGCCATCAAGCCAGGAATGCACAAAAAGGCACCTACTAGGAGAGTTCCTACCTCCAAGCCTAGGAAGGCTGTTCCTGAGGAAACTATGAAACTCACTATGGAATCTGAAGAGGAAGAAATTGGCTAGGACAAGAAAAAGAAGAGGGCCAGAACTACCACTGCCAGAGTTGTTGGCAAGCCTTCCATGAGGAGAGATTCTTCTGATGAGGATGAAGAAGAAGAGGCGTCTGCACCAGCTACAGCCTCAGTTCCACCAGCTCCAGCGTCCACTTCAGCCTCGACTCCGACCACGTCTACAGAAGGCTTCGTCCTTGGAGTGCTCCGGACTCCACCACCACCTGAAGCTCAAGTCTGAGTGTCGACTTAGCACTATACATTTTCTAGGAACTTTTTGGTAACTTGTTGCCAAACGGGGAGAAAATGTATAGATTATAGGCTTCGAGAGAGAGTGTTCCTTTTATTCTCTCTTGTTTTATTTGGTGGTTTTTCGAACTTTGTTTGCTTTTGTGTGAGATACTATTTCATTGCTCGTGAGACATTGATGATCATGTGTTTGATCATAAACTACACTTAATGTTTGCTTAATATTATCATCTTATCTATCTTATGTGATCATTCACTATTCTTGGTGATGAGTGCATGTATTTCATTCTTATCATTTTAAGCGCTCCACCAAGATGTATGTGACATGGAAGAGTAACCCATGACTCTAACTCTTTGTGCATTTGCAGTCCAAAGCAAATTTTAAATATGCACAAATTTAGGGGGAGCTCTTACTTGTCACATACTTCTCAAAGCGACGATATATTTCATGCTTATTATCATTTGTCGAAGCTTTGATCTATATATTATCATCAATTACCAAAAAGGGGGAGATTGAAAGTGCAACTATCCCTAGGTGGTTTTGGTAATTCATAACAACATATAGCTCATTGAGCTAATGCTATTCCAAAATGACTATTTCAGGAAAGCTCAATGATTGGCATGGCATGGATGTGAAAGTGGAACCCTCAAAATGCTAAGGACAAAGGATTGGCTCAAGCTCAAAAGCTTAAGACTCTTCATTTTATATTTTAGTGATCCAAGATCACATTGAGTCTTTAGGAAAAGCCAATACTATCAAGGAGGGATGAGGTGTTGCTTAATGAGCCTCTTGCTTCATGTGCTTAATGATATGCTCCAAAATCCTCAGCTACTTTCCCACTTCCACATATGACCTAAACCCAAAGCCAAACTCGGTCCTACCGATTCTTTCTATCCGGCGCCACTGAGTTTCACTTGTCATAAGCCACTGCCAAACCCTAGCAATTCGGTTCTACCGATAGGGATTTCGGTCTCACCGAGATGGGATTGCAAACTCTCTGTTTCCCTTTCGTAACTTTTCGGTCTCACCGAAAGAGCGAATCGGTCCCACCGAGATTGCAATGTAAACTTCGTGTTTTCCTTTTGTAACTTTTCGGTCTCACCGAAAGAGCAAATCGGTCCCACCGAGTTTGCCTGACCAACTCTCTGGTTAGCTTATTACCAAACTCGGTCTCACCAAGTTTGTGTAATCGGTCTCACCGAGATTACGTTATGCCCAAACCCTAACTATATCGGTCCTACCGAGTTGCATGTCAGTCCCACCGAAAATCTCTAACGGTCACTAGGTTTACCTTTTCGGTCCGACCGAGTTTGTTGATTCGGTCCCACCGAGATTGGAAAACTGTGTGTAACGGTTGGATTTTGTGTGGAGGCAATATATACCCCTCCACCTCCTCTTCATTCGTGGAGAGAGCCATCAGAACACATACACAATTCCAACTCATATGTTCTGAGAGAGAACCACCTACTCATGTGTTGAGACCAAGATATTCCATTCCTACCACATGAATCTTGATCTCTAGCCTTCCCCAAATTGCTTTCCACTCAAATGTTCTTTCCACAAAATCCAAATCCTATGAGAAAGAGTTGAGTGTTGGGGAGACTATCATTTGAAGCACAAGAGCAAGGAGTTCATTACCTACACACCATTTGTTACTTCTTGGAGAGTGGTGTCTCCTAGATTGGCTAGGTGTTACTTGGGAGCCTCCGACAAGATTGTGGAGTTGAACCAAGGAGTTTGTAAGGGCAAGGAGATCGCCTACTTCGTGAAGATCTACCGCTAGTGAGGCAAGTCCTTCGTGGGCGATGGCCATGGTGGGATAGACAAGGTTGCTTCTTCATGGACCCTTCGTGGGTGGTTGCTTCTTCGTGGACCCTTCGTGGATGGAGCCTTCCGTGGACTCGCGCAACCATTACCCTTCGTGGGTGGAGCCCTCCGTGGACTCGCGCAACCGTTACCCTTCGTGGGTTGAAGTCTCCATCAACGTGGATGTAGGATAGCACCACCTATCCGAACCACGGGAAAAACATCCGTGTCTCCAATTGCGTTTGAATTCTCCAAATCCTTCCCTTTACATTCTTGCAAGTTGCATGCTTTACTTTTCGCTGCCAATATACTCTTTGCATGCTTGCTTGAATTGTGTGATGATTGCTTGACTTGTCCTACAATAGCTAAAATCTGCCAAGAACTAAAATTGGGAAAAGGTTAAGTTTTTATTTGGTCAAGTAGTCTAATCACCCCCGCTCTAGACATACTTTCGATCCAACAACCTTCCATCCTGGTGGATCGGAATTTTAGATACAATAACTTTTGATTTGAACTAAGGCGCTTACACATCGCTCATCGTCCTGTGATTTCTTCCGTGAGACACAATCTTCACGCCAAGTCAACCACACTTGCTTACACATCGCTCATCCTTGTGTGATTTCTTCTATGAGACACAATCTTCACGCCAATCTCTTGCAATGTAGTACTCGGAATGGAGATTTGACCGCTCAATATGCATTGGCATTAACTTCGAGACCATGCCACTCCTCATGCGAGTTATGGATCATTTGAGCATTCACCCCTCGTATTCTCCTCGCCTTACCCATCACCTTCGCGGCCTCCGGTTCATCCACTCGATTGAGTCCCCGCGCCTCACCATCATCCTCCAACGCCATCCCTGGACCATGATGCATTGCCCATCCCGGTGGTTCGAATTTACAGGTACAATAACCTTTGATTTGGACTAGGGGCACGCCATTTAACAATCGCACCGACTTATGCATCGCTCATCCTCCAGTGGTTCTTTTGTGAGACACAATCTTCATGCCAGTCTCTTGCAATGTACTATTCGAATATATGATTTGACCGCTAATCTCAGACAATGTATTGAGAATAACTACGAGACCATGACACTACTTAACGAGTTATGGATCATTTGAGCGCTCACCTCATATCGTTCTGGTCTTAGCTATTCCCTTTCCAGCCTTCTGTTCACCCATCGACTGAGTTCCCATGCCTCACCACTGTCCTCCACCGCCATCCTTGGTGCCTCACCGACCGCCGCCGCCGCACTCCTCGCCTTGCTAACCCTACAATTAAGGATGCAGAAGCGACGCCTGATCCGCCTCGCTTCATAGTCAAAGTAGGTCAAATTAGTTATAATCCTCCCGGTTAAGATTTAGTTCAATTTGAACTAAACTCATCCTTTTGCGGGCTTTCACGGGAGCCCACTTGCATCCCTACCTAGTACTCCCTCTATAAAAAAATATAAGAGTGTTTGGGTCATTATTTTAGCGATCTAAACGCTCTTATATTTCTTTACGGAGGGAGTACAGTTTTGTTTCGGACACTAGAGCATCTCCAGTCGCGTCTCAAAAGGCCCCAAGGTGCCTTTTTATACGATGGCGTCGAAAAAACCCCAATCGCGTCCCCAAGACGCCGGAATCCGCCGGCTCGGCCCGTTTTTGGGCCCGACGATCATAGCCCGAACCCAGCGCACTGTGGGCGCTCGGGGGCTCCAGCGCAAGGGAAAAACACGTCAGGGCCACACTGTCAGGCGAAAAGTCAAGCCATTCGTCCAGATTCATCCCCCACCCCCCGCGCGCTCAGCCACCATCCTGTCGATCCTGACGCCGCCCACCGCCCAACACCGCTAGATAGGCCATTCCGCACCGGAAAAGAGAGAAGGTTTCGCCGCGGCAACCTCTCCACTACCGTCTAGGCGAGTTTTCCGGCGCTTCGGCCGCGCAGGACGGTTTTTCGGCGGGTATGCGCCCATCTCGGCGAATATGGGCCGATTCGCACCGATATCGGGCCTTTTTCACCGAAAGTGGGCCGAAAAGCAGGCACATTTGCGCCAAAATGGGCCGATATCGGCGCCTGAGGGCGACGACTCGGTACCCAACTGCCCCGAGAGCCGATTATACCACTGGCTCGCCCCTAGGCGGCGGTTTTTATGCCACTTGGGGGGCCAACGGCTGGAGATGCTCTTAGTTGTGTACACACCTGGGGTGCGCCTTGCAAAGCACAAGGGAGAAAGAAAGTCTATTGTACACATGGAGCAGTTGAAATTTCCAGATATGTTCGTCTTAATTTTCCCCAAGAGGAGACCCGGAATCGCATTCCCCCGGTGGACCCCAGCGGCCCATGTGCTGACGTGAAAACGACTCACGGCACTCCGCTGGCAGTGGCCACTGCAGCAGAAGCAACCCTCCCTCGTCTCCCCACCGGTCGCCGCCCCCCGTCCAGTACCAAATTCCCCTCCTTTCCTCCTCGCTCCTCGGCCCGATCGAACGGCCCCGCCTGGATCACGACCCGCCGGAGCCCAGATGCCCCCGCGTCTCCTGCTGCTCCTCCTGGCCGCCGCCCTCCCGCCGCCGGCCGCGGCCCGGCTCGGCGACCACGAGCCCCCTCCTCCCCCGCACCCGCGCGCCCACCAGCACCGCGCCCAGAGCGGCGGCGGCACCGGGGGCGCGAGCCGCGTGCTCACCACCGCGCTCGTTGCCGCCGCGTCGCTCCTCGCCGTGCTCCTGCTCTACCTCTGCGTCGCCATCGCCGTGCGCCGCATACGCGGCAAGGGGGACGGGCGCGCGTCGCGGCAGCAGGCGTCGCAGTCCTCCCGCGCGGCCGCGTTCCTCCGCCGCCACGGCCTGCACCACAGCCGCCCGGCCTTCACCTACGAGCAGCTCCGCGCCGCCACGGCCGGGTTCGACGCCGCGCGCAAGCTCGGGGACGGCGGCTTCGGGACGGTGTACCTGGCGTACCTCCCGCCCGCGGGCCGCCCCGCCGCGGTGAAGCGGCTCCACGTGCCGCCCGCCCCGTCCCCGTCCTCCGCCACCATCACCAAGTCCTTCTGCAACGAGGTGCTCATCCTCTCCGCGCTCCGCCACCCGCACCTCGTCCGCCTCCACGGCTTCTGCGCCGACCCGCGCGCGCTGCTCCTCGTCTACGACTTCGTCCCCAACGGCACCCTCTCGCACCACCTCCACCGCCGGGGCCGCGGCGCCGCGGCCGCAGCGCCTCCGCCGCTCCCCTGGCGGACCCGGCTCGCCATGGCGGCCCAGATCGCGTCGGCGCTCGAGTACCTCCACTTCGCGGTCAAGCCGCACGTGGTCCACCGCGACGTCACCTCCTCCAACATCTTCGTGGAGGCGGACATGCGCGCCCGGCTCGGCGACTTCGGGCTGTCGCGGCTCCTGGCGACGCCCGACGCCTGCTCCACGGCGACCGGGCGGGAGGTGGTGTGCTGCACGGCGCCGCAGGGCACGCCGGGGTACCTGGACCCGGACTACCACCGGTCGTTCCAGCTGACGGAGAAGAGCGACGTGTACAGCTTCGGCGTGGTGGTGCTGGAGCTGGTGACGGGGCTGCGGCCCGTGGACGTGGGCAGGGAGCGGCGGGACGTGACGCTGGCGGACTGGGTGGTGTCCAAGATCCAGATCGGCGAGCTGAGGGAGGTGGTGGACCCGCCGGTGCTGGACGAGCTCCCCGGCGTGATGCCCAGCGTGGAGGCGGTGGCGGAGCTGGCGTTCCGGTGCGTGGCGCCGGACAAGGACGACCGGCCCGACGCCCGGGAGGCGCTGGCGGAGCTGAGGAGGATCCAGGGGATGCTCCCCGAGCTGTCCAACCACAAGGACTGCTCTTGACTTTGGTTTCCACATATCAGAATTGTGCGAGCACTGCACAATCTCTCGGGTTGATTGGTCGCAGTTATCGTTGCATTTTGTCGAAGACGAGTGCCTCATTGTGGATGACCGGATGGCAAATCCGTTCAGACATGTCGCGATCCAATTCCAAGGTACGTACGCGTGAGGTTATAGGTATACAGAGATCGATCAACGGTAGGATGATACTTTGACAGTGATATGAGCTTACTTTGGTGTTGGTTCTGTGAGCTCAAGGAGTAGTATGAGCAAGCTCCTCTGCCTTTTGTGTTTGGCAGTAGCTTGTGATGAAAATGAACAAGTGTAACATAAGAGGAGGATTCGTAGTAACGCTGTTCTTGTCAATATGAACTCCTGTAAGTTGGTTCAGTAGTCAAGAAACTGATGTTAGGTACGTATGAGACAGGCACCCCACAATTGGGTTCTTGTTATATCCATGATGATGATTATCCTCTCTGGCAGGGGGTTGACTTGGCCAGGAAAAATGTTCGGTACTTAGTACTCCCTCGGTCCGGAAATATTTGTTGAAGAAATGGATGCACGGCAAATATTTTCGGATCGGAGGAAGTACATTTCCTTCTCTGTGCATGTGTTTGGTTGCTTGCCAGCGACTCCAAAAAGAGGGTCCTATTGAAAAAGAAATTATTCAAAATAGAAAGAAGTTTCTTTTTCTTCAAATTCAATTGTGTATTTATCTCTTATTCAAAAATTTCCCTGAAAACCGAATTTCATTTTTTCATTCAATGGGGTTAGATGATCTAGTTCTTAATATTATTACTTTACTCAATTGACAAACCTCTGATAGAGCAAACTAACACTAGTTACCAATTCTCTTCTCAACCTCTATACTCGGATTCATTAACACTCCATCATATATTGACCATCGTTAGATGTCAACATTGGATATATAAGATGGTTATATCTCTTAATCCCTTCATTTTTATTTACTCCATATAATAGCATTGTCTGAAGTCAAATTTTATATACTTTGATCAAGTTTATGGAAACAATATTAACATTTGTAGTATACCAAATTCAACATCGAATACAGTATATAAGATGACCGTATCCCGTCTGAGGAAAAAAAAAAAGCAACCCACAACGTGTGGAGTGGTTATCCAAGTCCGAGCAGCACCTATGAAGTATAATTCCATATTTCACGGTAAGAGATTGCTGACCTGGTGGTAGCCTACTCGCCAAACAAGGTTATAAACACGTTTGTTCTACCTTACGCACGCGGTGTGGTACTAAACGTACAGCAGAACCGGGACTCGGTGTGGAGATCACTTTTTGTTTTTTGAGAAAGACTCGGAGATCACGTTGTACCGCGTTGTGTCTCGGCCCAACACACTCCTACCCGCGAGTTTGAGGCCAGGCCCGTCCGGTAAAGCGATGCCTTCGGGCTCCGGCTTCATCGCCCAGTCATCATCATCCTTCGCGTTTATAATGTTCAAAATTACGGGAAACCGAGAGCGCTATAGGGTTCAAAATTACAGGCATACAAACCAAGAAGACGCGGCAAAAGTGAAAAGAAACATCCTGAGTGACCTCACACCACAGCGACAGGAAAACATCAAGGGAGGTACCTCTCCACACAGCAGCAGAAGCAACACCTGATGGGATTTGAAGCTTGCAGCATGGCGGGAGGCTTCTCGCGCACCAGCACGTCGTTGCCGGTGAGAGCTTGTTGGTGGCCATGGCGGCCGGCCCCACCCTCACCCCCTGCGTCGCAGCGCGCATACTCCCCCGCCCATTTGCCTCACCACCGACGGCCACAAAAAAACTTATGGAGGATTAGAGCCCGTCGCAAATGGAGGTAGAAAGAAAGGGGGCAAAAGATAGGCGAGGAAAAGGATCGGAGGGGGGGTTGTGCTGGATCCACCACGTACTTGCGTTGCGTGCGGGGGGGTGGAATCGTGGCAAGCAAGCCGGCCGAAAGTTCGGCCGACTGACTAGCTACAAGCGTTTACCAATTTTTTTAAGTCTTCAAAATCAATTGAGGTCTTCTATTTGAAATTGAGCCACTCAATTTTGACTAGATCAACAATATTTAATACACGATGCTTCTTAATTTTAGAGCCCCCATTAAATTGAGGTGTTACATTTGAATTTGGTTTATGATTTTGATCGGACCAACAATTTCTCAAGGAGCTATCTCATTCAATTAATGTAATCAATTTTAGATTTGATTCATGGTTTGTACTGGGTCAGCGATTCCTCAATTAATCAGAAGCAACAAACGTAAAAACACATCAGTCCCGCATATCCTCGCATTACCTAGAAAATTGAAGAGTCAACATGTGACACTGTAGTTTTAATGTAATACGTGCGGCCACCAACGTAAGAAACTTTCATATATAAATATTAGTTGATTAGTAGATAAACCATAATCACACTGCCAAGAAAAGCCCATTAGAACACTGCATTATAAACACACACACACACATACACACCATCTTCCGCACATGTCAAATCAAATAACAAACAAAAATTATGAAATCCCAAGAACACTAACGGCGCGACAAAGCGTGCTCAACCTTTCTAGTAACTAGAGAATACCCCGCGCGTTGCTGCGGGAATCGATTGCAATATATTTCAATGATTTGATTGTATGAAGCTTCCATTGTTGATTTAATAATATATGAACTAAAGCTAAATATAAATATTATCTATTGTATTTAATGCTGTGTAGTTAGAAAATATTTTGAATATAAGTGGCATAACATATGGAAAACTTTTTTCATGCATGTTGAGTGGACCTTTTATGAGGTGGCATGTGTAATGAGGTGAAAGGTGTGCATGAGATGAAATAACAATGGTAAACTTTTTCTCATGCATGTAGTGGTGGGCTTTTGATGAGGTGACATGTGTGCATGTTGAGATAAATAGGATAGCGGGGATCAACTTCTTATGTATATAGGATATGGTCATATCTCATTCAATCCCTTCATTTTTATTTACTCCGCATATTAGCTTTGTCTGAAGTCAAACTTTATATGCTTTGATCAAGTTTATAGAAAAACTATTTAACATGTAGTACACCAAATCAACATCGAAGATATAAGATGACCATATCCCGTCCAAGGAAAATACCAAATCAACATCGAATACAGTATATAAGATGACCGTATCCCGTTTGCGAAAAAAAAAGCAACCCACAACGTGTCGTGTGGTTATCCAAGTCCGAGCAGCACCTACGAAGTATAATTCCATATTTCACGGTAAGAGATTGCTGACCAGGCCTGCTGCCTGGTGATAGCCTACTCGCCAAACAAGGTTATAAACACGTTCGTTCTACCCTACGCGCGCGGTGTGGTACTAAACGTACAGCAGAACCGGGACTGGGAGGTCACAACATATCCGGGGCGGCGCGCGTTGTATCTCGGCCCAACACACTCGTACGCGAGTTTGAGGCCGGGCCCGTCCGGTAAGGCGATGCCTTCGGGCTCCGGCTTCATCGCCCAGTGGCCCAGTCATCATCATCCTTCGCGTTTAATGTTCAAGATTACGAGAAACCGAGAGCGCTGTAGGGTTCAAAATTACAGGCATGCGAATCAAGAAGACGCGGCAAAAGCCAAAAGAAACATCATGAGTGACCTCACATCACGGTGACTGGAAAACATCAAGGCAGGCACCTCTCCACACCAGAGCAGAAGCTGGGCTGGAGAGGGAAGCCTGCATATCACAGGCTTGATTAAGGTCCTTAAAATCCTTAAAATTAGCTGGGCAGGCCTTGTTAAGATCTTTAAAATCGACGCACAAGCGCCATGATTTCTCCTTCTTTGGTACCATCACCAGCTTCGCTAACCAGTCCAGATGTTTTATGTCTCTAATGAATCCGGCCTCCAATAGCTTGGCTAGTTCCTCTCCCATGGCTTGTCTCTTAGGTTCGGAGAAACGCTGAAGAGCCTGCTTGACTGGCTTGAATCCTTTTAGGATATTTAGGCTGTGCTCGGCTAGCCTGCGTGGGATTTCTGGCATGTCTAAAGGGTGCCAGGCAAAAATGTCCCAGTTCTCGCGTAGGAACTCTCGCAGTGCGGCGTCAACATCAGGGTTTAAATGTGCCCCAATGGAAGCTGTTTTTATAGGGTCCGTTGGATGGACTTGGAATTTGACTATTTCGTCTGCCGGTTTAAAGGATGTGGACTTGGATCTTTTATCGAGTATCACGTCGTCCCTGTTCACCGTGGCCGCAGCGCAGTTAGTTCCTCGCCGCTAGGGCTTCGGATAGTGCCTCGAGGGCCAGTGCGGCTGTCTTATTTTCGGCGCGGAGTGCTATGTCCGGATCACTAGCAAGAGTGATGATTCTGTTGGGCCCGGGCATTTTGAGCTTCATGTACCCGTAATGGGGTATGGCTTGAAAGATTGTAAACGCCTCCCTCCCTAATAAAGCGTGGTATCTGCTGCTGAACGGGGCCACTTGGAATGTAATTTGTTCGAACCTGTAATTATCCGGCGTGCCGAATACCACATCTAGTGTGATTTTCCCAGCACAGCGTGCTTCCCGGCTGGGGATAATTCCTCTAAAGGTTGTGCTACTTTGCTCAATGCGGCTCCAGTCTATTTTCATCTTTTGAAGAGTTTCCTCATAGATGAGGCTTAATCCGCTGCCGCCGTTCATGAGTACCTTGGTGAGTCGAAAGCCGTCCACGATTGGACTGAGGACCAGTGCGGCTGGTGCTCGGGCTGTTCGGAATTTAGATTCGTCACTGGCATTGAAGGTAATAGCCGTGTCACTCCAAGGATTTATTGCTGCTACGTGGCAGATTTCGGCCATACTGTGGAGTGTTCGCTTGCGTCTATTATTTGACGCGAAGGTCTCAAAGACCGTTAACACCGTATTGTTGTCCACAGGATGGTGCTCTGTGGTATTTGGGAGGAGTAGATCCTCACCACTTTTAGCCACCTGCCGGAGTATCCAACATGCTCTAAGGCTGTGCGTTGGTATTGCATCCGCTGTACTATGAATTTTGCAGGGTCCGTTAAGCCATCCCTCCAGTACGGTTCCTTGCCCCGTAGAGGGTTTTTGTTTTTTGGTAGTTAACACGAATGTATTGTGATAATGCACCCTTTTATTTCGGACTGGGTTTGTATTCAGGGCCAGATTATCCCAAAATTTTATTTCGGTTTTCCAGGCGCTTTCCATCGCATAGTACTTTCGTACTATGGACACCAAGTCGGCAAAGCGTGTAATTTCGCGGTGACTTATGGCGTTGAGGATTCCCTTGTCCGTGCAATTATTGCAGAAGAATGAAATTGCGTCTTCCTCGCGGCAGTCCTTTATCCTGTTCATGACCAGGAGGAATTTGGCCCAGCAATGGTGTACTGTTTCTTCGGGCTCTTGCCTAATTTGGGATAGATCGCTTATGTTTAGGTGGGTGGGTGGAATTGAACCCGAATCCTCACCCAATCTGAGACTCAGGGGCCAAGGAGTTTCCGAACTCGGAAGTTTGGATTCTTGGATGTTTTCCAATAAATCTAGCCCGCTGCCTGACTCTAGGTTCAGGTCTTGAGTGACGTCCTCCCCTCCGTGGGTATCCGGCTTGGAGGGATCTGGAATCCGAGCATAGCTAGTCCTTAAGATAGATGAAGGGTTGCCGCATTGTTCCTCTACCACTGCAACGTGATGGGTGACCTGGGAAGAGTTGATCTCTCTCAGGTCGGGTTTAGGCCCAATCTGATCGTAGTCTGTAGCGACTCCCAGGGCAGCGATGCGATCCAAGAGCTCGTTTAGGGAAGAGAGCTCCATTGGATCTAACTGCTCGGCGAGTTCCGAGTTGACGTGAAGATTGCTTTCGATGACCCGAGAAGTCATCGTCGACGCAACGGCCGAACAGGCGGTCATAAGAAAACCACCTAGCCGGAGAGTTTGACCGATAGCCAAAGCTCCCTTAGCAACAGTGCCGTCTTTAAAGATGGGATGAGGCATCCTTCCTGATGGCGACGGCACAACGGAACTCTCAAAGAAAGCACCAATGTCGGTGTCAAAACCGGCGGATCTCGGGTAGGGGGTCCCGAACTGTGCGTCTAGGCCGGATGGTAACAGGAGGCAGGGGACACAACGTTTTACCCAGGTTCGGGACCTCTTGATGGAGGTAAAACCCTACGTCCTGCTTGATTGATATTGATGATATGGGTAGTACAAGAGTAGATCTACCACGAGATCAGAGAGGCTAAACCCTAGAAGTTAGCCTATGGTATGATTGTATGTTATGGTTGTTGTTGTCCTACGGACTAAAACCCTCCGGTTTATATAGACACCGGAGAGGGTTAGGGTTACACAGGGTCGGTTACAAAGAAGGAGATATGCATATCCGTATTGCCTAGCTTGCCTTCCACGCCAAGTAGAGTCCCATTCGGACACGAGACGAAGTCTTCAATCTTGTATCTTCATAGTCCAACAGTCCGGCCAAAGGATATAGTCCGGCTGTCCGGAGACCCCCTAATCCAGGACTCCCTTAGCGCTGCTGGTAAGATTCTGTGTATAGACTTTTCCCTAGTAGTGCTCCCTTGGTACCTAAGTATGCAAAGACTCTCCACTTGAGGTAGTATCCATGTCTCAAGTGAATTGAAGGGTAGATCAAAGAAGAGTGAGTTAACCTTTCTTCAATGGCACGTGCACGGGCTCTAGTCATCGGTCCACTTGGCGCTTGGGGTGTTGGTGTAGAATCCATGGGGATGACTGTTGGTTTCTTCGCATCATTGACCCTCTCTTTTGATCTCTTCCTTCTGTCGAGCCTCCTCGTGCTAGACGTCGTACTGGGACTTATAGGCACCCTATCATCATTATCACAATCATATTCCTAACCCCCCATCCAATTATGGAGAGGAATTGTTCCATGAGCTCCCACTTTTTGGGAGGAACCTCCTGATTCCTCATTTTCCACTTCTTATTGGCACCTATATTGGTCAATGGTGACACCACTTGAAAGAGAGTTCCTCACTTACTACAAACAACCCACCCAACATTGCATATCTCTTGAATCGTACCCATTCACTTTGAGATATCTTGGACTGTACGATTAGATTTATGCCCAAGGTGGTGATGCAAGCTCTTCGCGCCCCACCAAAAGTTTGTACTCTTTGATCTGAATCCCTCAACTCAATCACAAAAGCAATGCCCTCACTTTTGGCGTAATTTGTAGCCCAAATTGATTTCTTTCCTTGGAGGCTTGGGACGGACATGGAGTTTCTCAACCCGAGCTCAAATGAACTTGGGTGAACAGGAAAATTGAGAAAAAATCAAAAAGAATTGCAAGCTCTTAGAGCTTTTGTCAATGTTTGTCAAAAAAATTGCGGATTTTTTTTAAATTTGGTTCGATTTTACTGTTCACTCGAGCTTATTTGAGCTCGAGCTGAGAAGGTTACTTTCCGCTTGGGATTGATCTGATTCAACATCTTTTACTCACCACATCCCAATTGCTCAAAGTGCCCCACGGACATGCCATCAAGATCAACATTAGTCTCAACCAAATCACCTATCATACTAAAGAATAATTTGTTACTAACCATCTTTCCTTCCAACTGCACATAAGCATCACTACACACACTACAAGAAATTTGTTAATCCGTGACGGATTTCGGGTGACGATCTTGGAAACTGTCATGGAAACCGTCACGAACTAGCAAGATGCGGATGACCCCCAAAATGGCAGCCCCTGGATGACGGACATTGAGGGATCGTCATGGAAACCGTCACGGATCGACCAACTGCCACCATTCTTCCACTGTCACATCTCACTCAATCGGACAAAATGATATACAGAGGATGATGTTTTTTTCTTACCAACTATAGACATCTCCGAGTGCCTTGGGGTACACATGCACCGGAGTTTTGCGCGTCGCGGTACGAAGGGAGGAGGGGAGGCACATGGGACAACGTTAACGCGGCCGCCTTCTTCCTTGGCAGCATTGGGGTCGTCACCTCTATGCTCGAGTTGTGGAAGGCGGGTTGCAGGTGCGACAAGCGGGGAAGTCATGGGATCCTGCTCGAAACCGGGGGAATGGGCCGCAGGGGTCGGGGTAAAGTCCATGGCGTTGTCGGTAAGGGCTGCGTACAGGAGGAGGTGGCGTTACGGCGAGGAAGGGAAGGCAAAAGAGAGGACGTGAAGAGGAGCGAGAGGAGAAATGCAGTTTGTACGAAACTATTTTGGATGAATTGCACTCGGGGAAAGAAAACGCTACATCCTCCAAATATGTAGAAGGGTGGGCTGGATTTTGCACAACCTTGAGAGAAAACATGATGAATGAAGTACAGGATAACGATTTAACTGTACCGAGCTTTGTTGACCTAAATCGTCATACACTCATACGGACGATTACTAACGCGACCGTTCACCGCACGACTCTCTTGCTTCATGGGTGTGCGGCAAGCAAGGACCCGGCAACATGGGCCGGAAGGATCTATACACCATCTTCGTGTTAACAGTTTGGGAGCTGTGGAAGCACGGGAATACCATCCTGTTGGATGAAGCACGGCCGTCGATCGAGCAGTTACACGTCGAGTAAGTTTAGAGGGCATGGTGTGGTCGGTTGAATTACTGAAAGGGAACATAAACCCTTTCTTCGGTACGGTAGCGAGGTGAGGGCGTAGCGAGGAGTAGTGTGTCTTGATGATGTAGTTGTAAACTTGGGTGGGGGCATTCTTTGATTGATTCGAGAAAAGAAACGCGATGGGTCACATACGACGTCTCTCTAAAAGAGCTGCTCTAACCATTCTGACAAGGTCTCGTCCCTGCTTCGCCTCTGCCGCCGTTCCGCCTCGCCGGGGATACGAATCCGGTGACTCGAGTAACCAAATCATGGACCAATGAGCAAGAGGCATTCAAAAAGTGAAAAAAAAAAGGTGGCGTAGTCATGGACCAATGAGCAAGAGGCATTCAAAAAGTGAAAAAAAAAGGTGGCGTAGCGGAGAACAGCCGGGACAGCAGTGTTGGCCGGTGGAGACGTGCGAAACTCCTCCAGGGCCAGACCACGCCCACGCGGCTTGACCACATGGCCTCCTCCTGCTGCTATGTTAGGGGGGTGGGCAGCGATGGAGCCGGTGCCAGAACCAAGACAGCCGCCCTAAGCGGAAAGAAAAACCCCTTTTCGAGCCGCGAAACGGAAGGATGACACGGCGGCCATGCCCATGCATGCATGCCAGCGTGCACCGGCGCAGCAGAGCGGAAGAGAAGGCATACGCGCAGCGCGGTGTGGGTGGGAACACAACGCACGGCTGGGATGGCATCGCCGGCCAGCGCAAGATGATTTGATACGTGCGGCAGCGGAATCGGATGCCAAAACCTCGTTGCAAAGCAAAGCAACCCGGCGAGGTGCCGAGGTTCGATTCGGCGGCCTCTTTTGCTTGCGCTTTCCAGATGCCTCGCCACACCGGAGAAGCATCGCTTCGCCTCCTTCGGCCGACACGCATGGCCTACCGCCTTTACCCCCCGCGCGCGACGCGCACACGGCTGCCTCGCCCGCCCGCCGGCTATAAGTACACGCACCCGCCGCCCAGAAACGCCATTAGCCACTTACCTGCTCCACTGTTACCCGTCCATCGTCTTCCAGCCGCTTCCTTCCCCATCCGTCCCCGGCGTCACCGTGCACACACACAGAAAGTAGTGAGCTCGTCGATCCGGGAGAGATCAGGATGAGCGACCCCAAGTACGCCTACCCCTACCCCGCGCAAGGTACGCTCACCCTCATCTCGGCATGGAGAAGAGGATCCAAGATGTGGCCAGCCGGGCTTCGTTTCTCGATCTTGATCTTGATGGTCTGTGTGTTGTTGGTCATTTATGTATGTGTGCAGGTTACTACCAGGGAGGGCCATACCAGGGGCAGGGCGGCCCGTACCAGGGGCCGCCGGTGATGGCGCCGCCGCAGTACGCCGCGCCGCCGCCGCGCCCCCAGCCCAGCTTCCTCGAAGGCTGGTACGTACTTACCACTTACCCTGCGCACGGCTAATTGCTTGTCCCCGGCCGCTACTTTTTCTCATGATTCGGCTCCCTCCCTGTCTAGCACAAGTAGGCTAGGATTATCAACTCCCTAGCTTAATTACTTCACCTAGCCACTGGTGATCAGCGTACTCACAGTACTCACTGTGTGCTTTCATTTCCTGCTGTGCAGTTTGGCCGCGCTTTGCTGCTGCTGCCTGATCGACGAGTGCTGCTGCGACCCCTCCATCATCTTCGTCGGCTAGATCACCCAAGGCCAAGCCAGGGCATCCGGCCTGGCATGCTGTCAACTGTACAAAGAGATGCCCTCATCAAGGATATTTACCACGTTGTTGCCACGCTATATATCATGATCTCTCTCCTCCATATATATGAACGTATTCCCTTATTATTGTTATCTCACTACGGTGTTGCCTGCCTGTGTAACTCGAATCCATCAGTAACAAAGGCTTTATCATCTTACTGTCTCCATTTCCTCTGCTTGCGATTCTTTATACTCTTGCACGTGTTGCTCCTTCATTGTGCTCAGTAGTGATGAATCTGTGATTAATTCTTCTCTTAGTATTATTGCGGTTGGGTGGAATGTGGATACGCGAGGGAGACGTCTCTGCACTGAGCGAGAGTGAAAGGCAACAACAATTTGCGAGAACCAATGCTAAAGCAATGTTATCCTGCCATAAAGCAGGTGCTCAGAACAAAGATAAAAGGGCAAAAAAAAACAGGCGATTCGAATAAAAAATTTGACAGAAAAAAAAGGTCACATGTGTCCGGAAGGCCTCTAGAATGGGCGAACCAGATTGCATAACGTTCGAGAAAAAGGAAGAAGAAACTTCCTGCCTTATCCGTGTGAGATGGCTCTGATAGGGACGCCGGAGATCACCGTCGCCGTGGGTTCTCTGGACGTGCGGTGGATAATCAGGTGTCAAAAGGGACCGAGGGAGCAGTTGACGGACGGTTGGAATGATCTTGCAGAAAAGGACGTTTACTGGATCACTTTTTCAGAAACAAGAAAAGAGTCTACGATGATTTTGGGAATTCCGATAAAAAAAAAGTAGTCTGC
Organism: Triticum urartu; assembly: GCF_003073215.2. Lineage (NCBI taxonomy): Eukaryota > Viridiplantae > Streptophyta > Magnoliopsida > Poales > Poaceae > Triticum > Triticum urartu. Next base: position 588,146,292 of record NC_053026.1, read on the forward strand.
GCAAACTTGCAATTTATTCCGCTCAATGCAAAATAAAATAAAATTGCTAACGAAGCAAGCGCTCCATGATGCTCGAAATTTGAAGATCCCATAACTCAGATTTTGAAAAATCTGAAAAATACACACACACATTTAGGATATGCTCTACAAGTGTGAAGAGTTCCATGATGAAATACATTATATGATGTAGGCTACACAAAAAAGACATAATCATGCATTTTTAGCACATGTACTCTTCACTATAGAAATTTATGATTTTCTTTTCTCTTTTGTAGCTCACATAACAACTTATATCATCATGAAAATTTACACACTTTGTAGACAACATCCCTATATGCTTGTGCATCTTTTACAGAAATTTTTGGAACTTCAAAATGTGATTTTGAATCGTTTAAAATTTCAGGCTCCATGTAGCCAGCCCGGTAACCAAAACTCCACTCTTAGAACCGGAAATTGCCAAGGCAGGATATGTTTGGTACCGTGAAAACACCTGAGCTAATAATAACGTACATATTACTTAAATCACATCAATTAGTAAGTAGTATAAACCTCTTGCATCTGGTGAAAGCAGATGAGACGGTAGAATTGTAAGAACAGTGAACGTACGTCCCTTTTGTACATTACAGAGTTACAGTGTACATTTTCATCGGCACAAGGATGGATCATCTACTTGGGAGATGTGAGTTTGCTGGTGTCGCTGGACGAGTCCCCGCTCACCAGTTCGTGGAACGCCTCCACCTTCACGGGCGGCACCCGCATGCCGTAAGAGTTCCTACAACACGACAGGAATCAAAGGGTTGAAGCAGACGATGACATATAAAACCGGCCAAGAACCCTGAGATACTTACATCGATTGTGGCACTTGTTTGAACTGCTGGGCTAGCTGGGCTTGGGCGCTCTGGTTTCCAGACATGCCCAGCTGCTGCTGCTGCTGCTGCTGCTGCGCTAGCTGGGCTTGGGCGCTCTGGTTTCCGGACATGCCCAGCTGCTGCTGAAACTGTTGCTGCTGCTGGTGTTGCTGCTGCTGGAGGAGCTGCTGCTGCTGGTGGTGCTGCTGCTGCTGCTGCTGGAGTTGCTGCTGCTGCTGCTGGAGTTGCTGCTGCTGCTGCGGCTGGAGTTGTTGCTGATGTTGCTGCTGCTGCGGTTGGAGCTGCTGCTGCTGCTGTTGCTGGTGCTGCTGTTGAAGCTGCAGTAGCTGCTGTTGCTGGACCTGCTTTTGTTGCTGCTGCTGCAGTAGCTGATGGTGCCTCAGCTGCTGCATCTGTTGTTGTTGTCTGGTGAGAGATCCGTACGGGCTATCTATTTGTGAATCCATGGTGTTCTCGAGCTTCACGTTTACCAGGGCCTGGGCTTTGTCCGACATCGTAAGAGCACCACGGGGACCCGTCATTTGGTTCCGCCTCATCCACTGTTGCTGCTGCAGCAGCTGGTGCTGCTGCTGTGCTGTCAGATTCTGGTTATGGATAGTCATTTGAGGAGTGTACTGCCTCTGGAGCTGCCAATTAAGCATATTAGCTATGTGTTAATGTTAGGCGGCAGCATGACAAAATGATGTTAGGGTTTCACAGAGAAGAAATTTCCGAGAACAGTAATAGTTTCAAGTGCGTATATCAATGATAAATAAAAAGAATAGCAGAGAACTGGGCAGTAGCCCATCGGGTAGGTGTCTTAATATTATTGTCCATGAGCTCCTCCCCATTGGATCACAATAAAAAGGAAAGAAACCATTTGCTTCAAACAGTGACTAACCAAACAAACAAATGTAGCAGAAGCAGAATAGTTCCCATCACTGTGATTAGTGACCATTCGAAACCAGCCCGATGTTACAAAACCAGCTGCTTCAGTGGGTGAATGTAGAGACTAAATTCTAGAACCACTCCCAGTTCAATGGGTAGCAAATCACAGTGAATGGTCAAACCCAACATTAGTTCTGGGAGTTGGTTCCAATTTGCAAGAATTAGCAGAATTTTTCTATAGGAGACTGAACAATTAGAAGAATAAGGAGGCCTACTCTGAGGTACGAACATTGGTTTGCAACCCGTTCTAGCTAAATCTCAAAGGTACTTGCGCTAATATTAATTTGTAAGTGCCTCTAAAAATAGAAGTATCAGCAAGATTACACAGCTGTAATGATGACCAGCCAGACACCAATATCCATCCCCATCAAGTAAATTTACTTGCGGGCAGCTTAGCCAAAGAGCTTGTTTACAGTTAATAATAGATGGCCTTCTGTTCGGGACGTTCTTATAAACGCCTCAGAACAGCATCTAAGGCATTTTATCAGGTTCGCCCCAAATCATCTCTAGCTTAAGGCATTTTTCCAAAACGCCTCGGACTGGATGAAGCTTACAGGGCATTTTTTGCAAATCGCCACAAACCAGACATAGATTTGGAGGCGTTTTCTGGAAAGCCTCTAATTGATGCAGGTTTTGAGGCGTTTGTAAGAAACACCTCCTAATGGATACTCCTGGGTGTCGTCGTTAATGGAGGGGACATGCCCGTGTATGTATCAGTAAAAAGGGCATATGAATTTCTTGCCAATAACATTACCTTTCTTGGTCTGGTGGTAAGGACGCTACGATGTTTTCCAGCCAATGCAGCGTTCGAATTATGCATGCCCATCTATTTATACTGTGTTTTTTTTTTGTTCTCACGAGGTTGTTTTAGTCCCATACTGCTTGGCGAGAAAGAGTTGGAGGTAGTTAAAAGGCGTAAACGTAGTTCAGAAATGGCAAGTACTGATGACATTTCTCTCGCTACTGGGCTTGTCTAGCCAAATTTAATTTAAAGTCTCAGCCCTGAAAGAGAGATAGATAGCCATTTAGCACAGAAAAGATACAAAGAGATAAAGAGAAGACCCCACGGTGTTTGTTTGTTCTGTTTTTCAATTTTGATCGACAAGTTTACGGCGCTTTGGGAAATCACCCGGAAACCTCGTTTGTGGAGTCTGTAAAACGCCGCTGAATGCCAGATCTTTCCAGGCGTTACTAGAAAACGCCTCGGTTGACTTTCCCCTTCATGAGCTTCTCTACCATTTTATAGAAATGCCACACAAAATAATTGGAGGCATTTTTTCGTCTTCTAGAGGTGTTTTAGGTGCCGTGTAATACCATACGTGTTGTAGTGTTAGTTGGCTGAATCCATCAACTTTGCATGATTGTGGGTACAGGCATTTTAGATGCCGTGTAATACCATACGTACTGTAGTGTTAGTTGGCTGAATCCATCAACTTTGCATGATTGTGGGTACAGGCTTTTTAAATATAGTATAAACAAATAATCCTACCGAGTAAGGAAGAAATTATGACAGTAGCGTACAGAAATGGTAGGAAAAAAAGGTAAGCAATGTATACACAACATAAAGTATGGTAACCAGCAGTAGTTGCCAACCTGTTGGGCTTGAAGGAGATTATTTTGATTTTGTACTTGAGCATCTTGATGAACTGGGTGGCTAGCCACTCTACTGCCCATCTTTGTAATCTCCATCAAGGGTCCAATGTTACTAAATGTTACATCAAAAAAGGAAATCATGAGCTCAACAGTTTATTTGCTAAACAACATATGCATTGAAATGTGTACAGCTCTGCCATCAAAATAAACCAATTCTATTAGCAGAGTACCTCAATTAGTTAAGCCGTACTGTAGATTTTTCATTTTCAAAAACTAAATGTCATTATAACCACTTGCACGTTTTCCCTACTTCTCTTGTTAAATACTCAACTTACCTAGGACCTTGCATATTGGATAGTGAAACCTTTCCCAAGCTCAAACATTTCTCTTCTAGTCAGGGACAGGGCACAGTTAAGTGGTTTCTTTGTCAAAGAGATAATTACTTAAAACAACAAGTTCCTGAGTGCCATAATACAATTCCAGAGCTACCAAGTTCAAACGTTGGGCTAAACTGTAATACGGTACCCTGAAGTGGTGGTTTTTAGTAATGAACTCTTTGTGCAATATTATTAGAGAAGCATATATATTGTTCTATATGACCCTGTCCTAAAACAAGTTGCACCTAGTGGAGTTGGCACAATCTAGCATCACTCAAAGCAATATTAGAAGATTAAGGTATTTATGAGCTCATACCGTGGGTAGTTATTAACCATAAAGATAGAACTGTGTCAGTATGGACACACAGGAGTTAGGATGAAGGTGTAGAAGTGCATGCTCTAGCCAATGCAACCAAAAGACCGATCTGAGAGAGAGGGCCGGACATTATACTCCAACACTCCCCCTCACGTCTATGCTCCTTTGGAGCTATATGACGCGGGCAGCGGAAGCGGGGGCAGGCCGCAATTATTTATTGCGTTTACTGGGTTTTGAACCCTGAACCTGTTGGTTGTAAGTTTATGCACCTACTCCCTCCGTCCGTGAATAAGTGTACATCTAGGATTTGTCTTAAGTCAAAGTTTTAAAACTTTGATCAACTTTATAGGAAAAAGTAGCAGCATTTATGACACTAAATTAGTATCACTAGATTTGTTTTGAAATGTATTTTCATAATATACCAATTTGATGTCATATATACTACTACTCTTTTCTAAAAAGTTGATCAAAATTATAAAATTTTGACTTAGGACAAATGGTAGAAGTACACTTATTCACGGACGGAGGGAGTAACCAGTTCATCCATCAGACCGATCTGATGGATGAGACTAGGCAGCACATTATACGTCAACACACCCCCTCACGCGTGGCTCCCTCAGGCCTAAACGTGGACCGAAAGTGGGCTGCAATTTAATTGCGCCAGCCGGGTCTTGAACTCAAGACCTCTTGGCTCTGATACCATGTAGAAGTGCATGCTCTAGCCAATGCAACCAAAAGACCGATCTGAGAGAGAGGGCCGGACATTATACTCCAACAGAAGGGAGCTAGATCAAGAATATCATTTTCGGTCAAAAGTGTGTCACATTCACAGATCTGCTAAAATGCTAATGCATAATAAATTGCATAATGTGGAAAGTAATATTATAGGAAACCATGCTGACATGGTCAAATCTACTGTTAGGACAGCAGAAATAAGGAACATTATAGTGAGGGTGTGAAACTGAAACAAATAAATGAACCTTTAAAGAGATGTCAAGAGAAGTTATCACTGTTTATCCTAACCATTCTCAGTGAAGCAAAGTGGCATGGTCCCGTTTGCGACCATGATGTATCCAGCAAATCAGCGGTGAAGATCAGGAATGAAGTCATAACTAGGGAAAACATGGGAAGCAGGCATACTAAACTTGACAGTGCATGCTCAGAGACCATTGTCAGTGACACAAGGTAGAACAGTATTGTGAAGCTTGGTGAAAAAGGTGTTAGCTGGCATGCCCTACTAAGTATGGCCACATGGGAAAATTTAACTCCATGTGCGGGGAACATGCAAAACATGTACCTGAACCCTACCAAACAGTGATCAATGCAGATAAAATCTCCTTTTCCCTGACAACCTTGTGTATATCTCCCCTCCCATTTTGATTTTGCCTTCTTCCTCACCAACATGTCAGGGTTGCGGGGGGAGGTAAGTCCAATAACAACACCAACGTGGTATACTACTGGCGCGGAAGTTCAGCTGATTTCTCCCATTCAATACTAGTGACACATAGAAGGGCAGGCCTGGCACAGTGGTAGAGTCTCTCCACTTGTGGCCTGGAGGTCCTGGGTTCAAACCAGCCTCCTTGCAATTATGCAAGGGTAAGGCTGTCTAGAAATTATGCCTGTCATGAGTTAACTTGAGAAAAATTCAGGGTCCATTCTTTTAAAACTAGGTATTGTTCCCATTCATTAGTACATTTATCAGCATATTTGTCAGAGCAGCAATATGATTTCAGATAGAAAAACAAAAATGTTTATTTTTAAGCAGGTCATATGCCATAAAGTTCTTTTCTTTTATCTACAGAATACTGACAAGAACGCAAGGAGTACAAACAGAACAAGAAAGAAAATGTAAACAAAAAAGGCTACAGGTATACAAACAGAACAAGAAAGAAACATGTATACAAAAAAAGGCTCAGCATACCTGTAGCCAACAGTCTGTAGGAACATCTTAAGAAGCTCAATGGACGAAAATTGTTTCCTGTAGCTGTCAGTTATAAGTTTCAAATTGCGCCCTAGCTTAGAGATGTGCTTAACAATGATATCTGAAAAATCATCAACAGACCCTGCAGTTCCACTTTCAAAGCCTGCAACCGCTAAGTATCGAGCAACCAACTTCCGTGTGATAAGCAATGCTTGTTCTTGACTTAAAGATTTTCCTTCTACTTTAGATACATCCTTCCCTCTATATTTGTTTCCTGTCTTGTAGTACTCAGGCATCATTCCAAACCTTTCGAGCATTGCAGTGTTGCGACTAACAGGTGCCGGTAAATTATCAAGAACACCGTGAACTTCAATTTTATTGCTGATAGATATCCCACTCTCTCTAGGGATTGCACTTTCTGGAACACAGTCAGCTGGAAATTGTATTTCCGGGATGAAAGGATCATCTGTTAAATTACTGAATTCCCCATTTTCCAACATAATGTTGGGACCCTGATTGTCCATAAACACAGTCCTCTTCCTTTTATGCACACTGCAAACCTTAAGATAGTCAGACATTCCCTCTGGTGTTCTCTTTGGCATTTCTTTGTCATCTGGGCGAAACTTGCCATGCAATGTCCTGAACTTTTCAGCATATTGCTTGTACCATGTGCCAGGTAACTCATCATGTCGCTTGTGCCTTTGAGATAACATCGAACTCTCCCTGCTTGGACTAAACGCAGTTCCAGATTGCATCTGCAGAACAAGAACAGTTATAACCATCAGAATATAACATAGGAATGGAACTCTTGCCCTCTTAGTTAGCATATACCACCCAAAAATGCTATAGAGAGTTAATATAGCAAACTGAGAAGAAATATGGATGTGTTTTATAGCAATTAAGGAACACATTCAACAGTCAGGTATGTAACTAGGTTGGCAGCATGAAATATGTAACATTTAATTTTAATATGAGACCAACGTGTAGCATATGATAGGAAATGAAACAGGTTATAACACGGCAAGTAGGGTGAAAGTGAGATCTATTCAACATGTCCCCATCAAGAACCTAGTTTCAAAGTTTTTGAACAAAATAGGTCGAACCATTCCTACAACTATGGCGCAGGAGGCTTTCAGGAAACCATGTGTAGGATCAAGATAAGCAACAATAGCAACAGTCTCTATTATATAAAAAAAAGGTTCTTTGAACATGTCATGAAAAAACTGTGACAAGGGTTCATAACTTGGGAAATTACTATAAGATGTTTCAAACAGAAATAAATATCAGGCAGCAAAAACAAGCTTTTGAAAAAGATTTGCATATATCAGCGGATACTAAGACAAACAAACATTAAATGGGGAATATAACTATACTTGATGTTGAGTGTTATCTTCCTGCTCATCTTCCAACGAGAAATAAATATCATCTCCATGAAGCTGAAGATCTGGGATCAACAAAAAGGAAAATCACGATCAATAATGGCAGACATTTAAGCCCTAGCAGATAGCAACCTAGATCGATATTACACCATTTCCTCCAAGTCGAATATTAATCATTTCTTATCAACAACTAGTTATTATTCAAATCTTGAGCTAGCACATTTTGTCACCTTTTTCTGCATCTGACATTGGCACAGACATTTAGGACATCCAACAGAACTTAACCAATAGAAGAAGAGAAAACATGGTCTTGACTTAAATTCCAAAGCAGTTACAATTGCAACTAATAACACCTCTTAAGAAAAGAAAAAAACATGCAAGATATGCTACATTTCAAGCCACGATACCATTTCAAATCCAAATAACTACAGCAGGCCTCAGACATTAAAATTGAACTCACGGGTAACATTTCAATCCTCGGTTACTAATCAGTAAGAGATAGTAATCAGTTGGAGAAGTAGGCAAACACCCGATAATAGGGTGTAACCAAAACATATCGATCTATGATGAATGGCACCACATCCCACTGAAGACACTGGAATGTACACATTGATCATCCCCATGAAACCTAGAACACCATGTAACCAAGTCAACCTCGCCTACAAATTTCTAGCTCGGATTCTTCAGACCCCAGGCCCAGTGGTTCGTGCCAGCAAAGGATTTCCCCAAATCTCAGCAACAGAGTGGCGCGAGCGGTGGTGGTGGAGGAGGAAGAGGCTTCACTCACAGCTGGCGTTGAGGGAGTGGGGGCCGGCGGTGAAGGCGCCGGCGCGGAGGACGAGCGCGGCGGAGGCCTTGTCGAAGAGGAGCGCGCGGACGCGGAGCTGGAGGAGGAGGAGCTGGCGCGGGGGCGAGGAGGATGAGGAGGAGGAGGGGCAGAGGAAGGCGTCCCAGGTGGAGGCGGACGCGAGGTGCGGCGCGAGGGAGGCGTGGGCGCCGTCGCCGAGCCACGCACGCCACGCGCCGCAGGCCTCCAGCCGCCGCGCCAGCTCGTAGCCGCGGCCGTCGTCGCCCAGCAGATGAGCCGCCGCCGCCATCCCGCGCGACGGAGGGTCACAATCGGGCTGCGCGTCTGGCGCGGGCGGGGCGCCGGGATCTCCTCGGTCGCCGCGGGGAGGGAGCTCGGGCGGAGGTGGGAGCTGCGCGGCCGGAGTTGGGGACGAAGGGGAAGGCGCGTGTCTGGGAAATTTTGGCCCGTTGGGTTGTGCTGCTGGTAGACATCTGGCCTGTGCTGCTATTGGGCTGTAACAACCACCCTGAGTCCAGGATATTTTTTTTGACTTCTCCAACATGGACATAGGCATGGGCATAGCTGTAACTACTAGTGATTCTAAAGGAAAAAAAACTAGTACTAGTAGTTTTACTTCTTGTTCTTTCAGTTTTGAGTCTAGGGCTTCAAATGTTGAGGCGCACAGTCTCGCGAAACATTCTCTTACTCTAGATTTTGGTCACTATACTTGGTTTGGTCACCTTGAAATGTAGATATTGTGATGCAGTAATAAAGTTCGTGAGTTTGCGTAAAAAGGAAATGATTAACATCAACCAGTGGATTATCACGCTCGCATCCGCCGTCTTAGTTGCGTGCCACGTGGCCTATTGGACCACCCAAGTCCCTATCCCTTATCGTATCTCTTCCGCAACATCTCTCCCGTGCACAACTGCTCAATCTTATCTAATCTAGTGGGGCGACTTCTTCATCCTCACGTTTTTCTCTCCCAACAGGAGTGCTATTGTAGATGACCACCGACACAGGCTAGCAGCAGATGACCGCCAGCACCATCTGACGCCAAATCTCTCCTCAGTCGTGGTCCGCCATGGCCGCCACATCTCAAAGCTCATCCAGCAATGCCCGCCTCAGCCATGCCCGCCACTAACTCAAGGTCCCACGGCAACACCCGCCTCGGCCATGGACACCACCAACTCAAGCTCCTCCTGCCGCCAGCACCATTTCCTTCATGTCACGGTCTCTATTTGCAAAAAAAAAAAATTGCAACATGAACTTCTGTTGCAACAAATAATGCAACATGTCCCCTATTGCAAAAGTTATCCTTTGTTTTTTACGGGAAAATGGTGGTTTTTCTGTTACTTTTCCAAAAAAATGGTGAAATAAAAATATGTGCACAGATTATTATTTCTCATGAATTCAGAAATATTCAGAAATTTTAAAAATATTTTGTGAAGTAAGTAAATGTTTAGGTATTTAAGAAAATGTTAATGAATTAAAAAAACATGGTTTTCAGGAAATTTCATAAATTTGAAAATATGTTTCTGAAAAATGAAAATTTAAGAAATGTTTGTGAATTTAAAAATGTACATTTTTTAAAATTCTTGTGAATTTGAAAATTTTCACAATTTTCTTGAAATATTCACGATTTGAGAAATGTTCATGAATTTTAAAAAATATCCGTGAGTTGAAAAATGAAAAATAAAAACAGATTGAAGAAGAAAAGGAAAACACAGAAAAAAAATAGAAACTTTATTTAGGCAAAGAAAAATAAAAACTATAAACGCCAAAATAGGATTTACCATGAATACTCTCACCGCGTCCGTCTCTGAGTGCTCTGTAGATCAGGCTTCAATTGGGCTTTACCCAACCTCGGATGGCAATTGTAAAATGAATGTGGTGGATACTAAAAAGGTAAAATGAATGTGTGTTTTCACTCAATTATCTACCTGGCTGCTTTTATCACGATATGCATGTGAGTGCTTAGAAGGAAAAATATGTTGGCATGTCGCGTGACAGAAAGGAGTCGTGCAGATCAATTGTGTTTGTTTAGAAAAAAAATGTATATATGTAGGTAAGAAACCGAGAAACATACGTCTAGGCGCTGCGACCTTTTACACACACGCATACCACGCCCACGCGCACACAAAGCATCCTTGCAAATGGTGTCGATCCTGCTGCCACTGGGATTTTCTGAACTTAATGCATATGGCGTTGTTGCAAAGGCATTCAACAAAGGTGCAATGGGCATTGTCTGCAGGGATGATCAAGAACTTACGGGGAGCCTTGGCACTGGTCTTCTAGGGAATAACTGAAGGTCCTTAAGCACATACATGCAGACAAGCTCTGGACTTGTTGCTCAACAAAAATTGCGTCGTCTCTAACTATGTAAGTGTCGTCAATGAGTTCAAATCAATGCAACACCTGGGAGGACATTGCATGATAGCTGGGGAGTTTATTTCCCATAGTCATAGTTTTTTGGCATGTGAAATATACCTTGAACAGCAAGAGTGAAATTCTCATCAACACATACATGGCACTCTTAAACATCGAGGTGCACTAAGAGTGTGTTCCCTAGAAAAGGGGGGGTTGTTCGGGACAATTCGCTATAATTTTGTTTTGAAAACATCTTTATTTAGAAAACGGACACAATGAAAGAAAAAGGGACTCCACTATGAATCCAAAGTTAGTTTTTTTTATCATGGCAAATCAAATGTTTTTTTACGCAAATTACGTTCCTCGAGGATAGCAAGTTTAGTTGCGAGCATGGCAAGTCCGTCTTAGTTTATTTTTTGGCCAGAAAATTGCCGTGTTGGTAAACTAAATTTTGATAAGTAAATAGGCAGTTTTCCGATTAAATTAATCTATGAATAAATTATGAGCATGACATTGACAGCATTGATAACACACTGGTTACGATCTAACAGAGCATGTACTACACATATAGTAGAAATATCTACGCATATCGCTAGTACTGCTACAACAGAAAGAAACATGAGAGGGATAAACGATGTATACCCTCCAATCGGCCATGCGATGGCGGTGGCGGTGGCAGTAGCCGCGGCATCCTCGACGGCCTTCTTGTCAGCTTCGGCCTTCTCAGCGGCGGCACGGTCGGCGTCGGTCGACATGGTGATGACGAAGGTGATGTGGACGTAGATAAACAGAAGCGAGCAGTCGCGTAGTCGCTACCCAAAAACCTAATCGCCCCTCTCCCGTACAGGATCCGGAGAGGCGGGGTTTCGGAGGCCTGCTCTCCCGTCAACCGTGTACGCGGTGAACGGGACGGAGTCGCCGGCGGCAGCAGCAGCAGAGGAACGACGTGGGCGTGGAGGCGGAGATGCGTTCTGTTTCGTGGCGGCTAGGGTTGGCAACGCCCCACATATATATGTGCGGTTGCGCGTGGAGAGACGTGGGCTGAACCCACGTCCAAGTCGGTAGCCCACGATCCGACGTCTCAGATCGTGGCCACACCTGTCAAAGACTCTCCGTTCCTGACCGGCAAAAAGAAGCGCATAGGAGCTCGGCTCGGCTCAATTCAATCCCGCAACCCGCGTCGTGGCGTGGCGTGGCGTGGCGTGGCGAGGCGAGCGGAGGAGGAGGAGGAGGAGTGCGCGAGGGCCTCATCTTTTCTCAAGCTCCAATGACATGAGGAAGAGAATCCCTTATAAACCATTCCAACTCTCCTTCCATTTCCGGGGTGGGACTAAACTTCCCACCACCTTGTCATGCCACCTACATGGGCCCTTAGAGATCAAATCTGAAATTGTCATATGGGCTCTAGGCCCATCTCATAGTTCAACAATCCCCCACCAGATCTCAGGGGTCCAATTTGTCCTTTGTTCCAAACGTTGTTTTGATATACCAGCATCTCAATGGAGACCGATTAAGGTTGAGCTCCATCTAGACCAAGTAGTTACACTCCTTCACAACTGAACAATGGACTATGCCTTGAATTGTCAGTTTGGCATCAAGAAGTTTCACCACAAGTCTCACTAATACGAGGCTGCCGCAGGCTGGCCCCTCGGGTGGAGCATATTAGTCACACTCCTGGCCTGTTCATAAGCTTGCTAGAGATCACCCCAATCTCATAGACTGTGACCAGCAGTCGGGCTCATATAGGTGTGTTCCTCCAAAGATCGCTCTGTAGGATAGCATCTTGCTTATGCATATAAGTCTTGGAACACATTAAGACAGTAGTCATCCTTCCATACAGTTTCCGAGAGTATTGCATCTCCAACGGAGTGGGTTAGTAAAGTTACTCTCCTCATTTCACCACTGGCTTGTTTTCCCAGGTCCTACTTCACGGGATCTCCGATCACATAGGTTGGGTTACTACCATGGCAACTCATGTGGGTCTCATACCCATCTCCCTTGATGCGTTATCTATCACAACACGTGATAGCCCTTTAGTAAAGGGATCTGCCAGATTCTTAGCCGTTTGAATATAATCCAACGCTATCACTCCGGAGTTCCTCAATTTTCTGACAGCTTTCAATCTCATTCTTATGTGTTTGTTGGACGTCATGTTGTCCTTTGAACTCTTCACCTTGACAATAACTGTTTGATTGTCACAGTTCATAAGGATGGCCGGAACCGGCTTCTCAACCACTGGCAAGTCCATCAACAGATCTCGAAGCCATTCTCTTCACCACCCGATGTGTCTAATGTTGTTAATTCTGCTTCCATTGTCGATCTTGTTAAGATCGTTTGCTTGCAAGACTTCCAAGAAACAGCACCACCTCCAAGAGTAAATATATACCCAGTTGTGGCCTTCATCTCATCAGCATCAGAGATCCAATTCGCATCACTATACCCTTCAAGTACCGACGGGTATCCGGTATAGTGAAGTCCATAGTTCATAGTACCTTTCAGATAGCGCATAACTCTCTCAAGAGCACGCCAATGTACATCACCCGGTTTGGAAACAAATCGGCTCAGTTTGCTAATAGCAAATGCGATGTCAGGCCTCGTTGTGCTCGCTAGATACTGTAGTGAACCAACAATCTGAGAGTATCTCAATTGATCTATAGCTGTGCCTTTAGACTTTCGAATCAGCACACTAGAATCATATGGTGTTTGAGATGGTTTGCAGTCCAAATATCCAAAACGACTCAACACCTTCTCAACATAATGGGATTGCAAAAGTGTAATCCCACCCTCATCATCTCTCAATAGCTTGATATTCAAGATAACATCAGCCACTCCAAGGTCCTTCATCTCAAAGTTCTGAGATAGGAAAGACTTAACCTCCTCGATTAACTTGAGATTAGTCCCAAATATCAATATGTCATGAACATACAAACACAGTATAACTCCTTCGCCCCCACCATAGCGATAGTATACACATTTGTCAGCCTCATTAACAACAAAGCCAACAGATGTCAACGTTTCATTAAACTTGTCATGCCATTGCTTAGGCGCTTGTCTCAGGCCATACAAAGATTTCACCAACTTACACACCTTTCCTTCCTGACCATCCATCACAAAGACATCAGGCTGTTGCATATAGATTTCCTCCTTTAGCTCTCCATTCAATAAAGTCGTCTTAACATCCATCTGATGAATGAGAAGACCATGCGAGGCCGCCAACGAGAGTAATACTCAAATGGTGGTCAGTCTGGCCACAGGTGAATAAGTGTCGAAGAAATCTTCTTCTTTTTTCTGGGCGTAGCCCTTGGCCACAAGCCTAGCCTTGTACTTTTCTATCGTACCATCGGGCCTAAGCTTCTTCTTGAACACCCACTTGCATCCCAATGGTTTGCAACCATAAGGACGTTCAGTAAGCTCCCAAGTCCCGTTAGCCATGATGGAATCCATCTCACTACGGACCGCATCCTTCCAGTAGTCAGCTTCTAGAGATGCATACGCTTCTGAAATAGAAGTGGGATTATCCTCCACGAGGTATATGAAGAAATCATCACCAATGGTCTTTACAGTCCTTTGTCTCTTGCCCCTACAAGGGATTCCTCATTATCCTCCTTAGGATTTTCATCATGTGTTTGATTATAATATTCCATCGGAATGGCAGGTTCAGGAGTCTCCTCAGATTCCTGTCTAGAAGTGCTTTGTACATCTCTCATGGGAAAATGTCCTCAAAGAATGTAGCATCTTTAGACTCCATAATTGTACCGACTTTCATGTCAGGTACCTCAGATTTCACTACTAGAAATCTATAGCCAACACTATTCATAGCGTAGCCCAAATTAACACAGTCCACAGTCTTTGGTCCAAGCTTACGCTTTTTGGGGATCGGCACATTAACTTTCGCCAAGCAGCCCCAGGTACGTAAGTACGAGAGTGTTGTCCTTCTCTTGGTCCAGTTCTCGTAAGGAGTGATCTCGTTATCTTTTGTCGGAACTTTATTCAGGACATGACAGGATGTCATTATAGCCTCCCCCACCATGCCTTGGATAAACCCGACGTATCTAACATGGCGTTAACCAAATCAGTTAGAGTACAGTTTTTCCGCTCGGCAACCCCGTTTGACTGGGGTGAGTAGGGAGGCGTCCTCTCATGAATAATGCCGTGTTCCGCACAAAAGGCATCAAACTCTTTCGAGAAGTACTCTCCACCACAATCTGACCGGACTCGTTTAATTTTCTTTTCAAGTTGATTCTCAACTTCTGCCTTATAGATTTTGAAATAGTGTAGAGCCTCATCTTTAGTATTTAACAGATACACATAGCAATATCTAGTGGAATCATCTATCAAAGTCATGAAATATTTCTTTCCACCTTTAGTCAACACACCATTCATCTCACAAAGATCAGAATGTATGAGTTCCAGTGGCGCCAAGTGTCTCTCCTCTGCTGCCTTGTGAGGCTTGCGAGGTTGCTTAGATTGCACACACGAATGGCACTTAGAACCTTTGGCTAAAGTGAAACTCGGGATTAAATTCGATTTTGCTAGCCGCGTCATAACACCGAAACTAATGTGACAAAGACGTGAATGCCATACTTCAGATTCATTAACACTCAAATGAATATTGTTCACGACTTTATTACATAGATCTGCAAGAGAAAGGCGGAACATGCCTCCGCATTCATAACCCTTTCCAACAAATAGTCCATATTTCGTAACAACTAATTTATTAGACTCGAATACCAACTTAAACCCTTCTCTAAATAGAAGGGAGCCACTAACGAGGTTCTTCTTGATGGCGGGGACATGCTGCACGTTCTTCAGCTGCACGATCCTTCCCAAAATAAACTTCAGATCGACCGTGCCAACACCAAGAACAGAAGCACTCGCGCCATTCCCCATCAGTACGGACCCGTAACCTGTGGCCTGGTAAGAAGAAAACAATGAAATGTCAGCACACACATGAACACCTGCACCTGTGTCGACCCACCAATCGGTGGACGACCAAACTGAAAATACAGCAAATAAATTACCGTACCCAGATGCACCACTCTCATTGTTGCTCACAAGCATATTGACAGACTTGTCCTGCCCTTGCTTCTTATACTTGTTTGGGCACTTGTTGGCCCAATGTTCAAGCGAACCACAAGTAAAGCAGCCCTCATCCTTCTTGTTCTTCTTGAAGGTCTTCTTACCCTTCTTCTTAAAGTCGGCACTCTGTTGGACACCGTTCTTTCCCTTGGGCTTATGGGAATTGGAGTTCTTCTGATGCACCATGTTGGCCACAGAAGTTCCTTCGACCCCTTTTCCGTGCGAGTCCTTTGCCCTTGAATTCTACTCAACACTCAGATGGCCAATGACATCCTCCACAGATAATTCACGCCTCTAATGTTTCAGAGTGGTGGCAAAGTTTCTCCAGGAATTGGGAAGCTTAGCGATTATGCAGCCCGCGACAAACTTGCCCGGTAACTCGCACTTAAGAAGCTCAAGCTCCTTAACAATGTATATTATCTCATGAGCCTACTCCAATACAGGACGGTTTTCAACCATCTTGTAATCATGGAACTGCTCTATAATATACATCTCGCTCCCTGCCTCGGCAGCCCCGAACTTAGATTCGAGCGCCTCCCACAAGTCCTTGGCAGACCGCACATGCAAATATGCGTCAACCAGCTTATCTCCAATCACGCTCAGAACTCCCCGAGGAACACGACAGTGGCCTCCTTGAACGCCTTCTCCTGACCAGGAGCGATCGTTCCTGTGGGAGTCACACCGGCGACCCAGAAGGCGTTCATGGCAGTGAGCCATAAGGTGGTTTTAGTCTGCCAACGCTTAAAGTACGTCCCCGTAAACGGCGACGGTTTCAGTGCAGCAGCAAAACCAGAATTTGAAAAACTCCTACACATATTAGGTTTTTGGATTGATAAGTAAATAGGCAATTTTCTGATTAAATTAATCCATGAATAAATTATGAGCATGACATTGCTAGTACTGCTACAACAGAAAGAAACATGAGAGGGATATGCGCGAGGGCCTCATCTCTTCTCAAGCTCCAATGGCATGAGGAAGAGAATCCCTTATAAACCACTCCAACTGTCCTTCCACTTCCGGGGTGGGACTAAACTTCCCACCACCTTGTCATGCCACCTACATGGGCCCTTAGAGATCAAATCTGAAATTGTCATATGGGGGCTCTAGGCCCATCTCATAGTTCAACAAATTTGTCATCATGACGCCGATATAAATTACCATGAAATACTTCAGATTGTCTGGGAAAAAAAGATTTTTGACGTTTCTGAAGAAAAAGTGTGGCCTTGCGCTGATGCATGAATCGGGACCAGTTTCCCTTTCACTAGCTAGCACGTGCTCGTGTGATAGAATGCCGAGAAAGAACACGTGGTTCAATGAATTTTACCAGGGAGGTCGAGCTAGATCCATTCACCTGGGAAAATGGCGTCAAATCCACAAGGAAAATAAAAAGATTACCCGGGCGAGGCCCAAAGATAGTGTATTTTTGTTTGCGTGTTTGGACGGTAGTTGGATGCTATGTACTGCCTACTGTGGACCTACTGTGTTGATTTCGCGGACCTGGGCACGTTGCAGCGTTGTACTGTAGCCAGCTACGGCACTCACAGCTTTCATTGGCACCGAAGCAACGCCACGCTCCAAACCAAACCAGCGAGACGAGACGGCGCACATGCAATCAACGGGACTTGCCGGCCTGACGATCGAGCAACCCACGGTCGGGAATGGCTTTGGGTCGTCAGTCCATTCCTGTGAGCCGCTGGAAAATAAATTTGGGTCAAGCACCCGATCTTCCGGCGGCCTAACCACGGTCGACGGTGCTACTGCGCCCGCCTCGCCGCCCCTCTCCCTGCAACCGCCTTCCCCTTCTGTCGGCGTGCGATAATCTATGGGACCAGCAAGGCCTCTTTTGCGGTTCGACTAAAGGGACGCTACACACAAAGAGCAGATCACGCAAGAGTTACCCATGCTCGGGGCAGTGAATGATATGGCAGCAATGGCGGCACCTTGAAAAGGTGTGGCGGCGGAGCGGGGATGGTGCTGCTACAGCCTGCCCCGTCTTAGCGTCGTATTCATCATCAGACCTTATCACGAGTGCGCGTGAGAAGCTGTAGACGATGTCCGTCCCTCCATGTTGTGTGACAGTTCTTGTTCACAGGCATAGCTTACGTGTGTGATGACGTCCACGCCAGGGTTAAGCACGTGAGCGGCTGTCTCCAGGTATGAATGCCATGAAATGGCTTGAATCTCAATTTTTCGTGACTATGGCATGTAGGTGTACCCCTCCTTGCAGCATCGTCTTCCTCGACAAGTGGTGCCATAACACATGATGATTATGATTTGGTGGTGTTGTCCAGAATACCATAATTGATTTTTTTGGGTCAAAACCTTCGGTTTGGTCTTCAATGGTTGCACCTGGCAATGAGGGTGTTTACACATCGTGTCCTTGTTAAAGGCATTGCATTGGAGATTTCTCATACGCGCTTTTACATGGTGAAAACTCAAGATCTAACCATCAATGTCTACCGGCGGCGGCAATTGTGTGTTGCTCCCTTTCTAGAGGCGTTGCTTTCGGAGAATCTTTCTCGTATTCGTAAGTTGTCGATGATGGTTGATGGTGTGGCTGCTTGTATGTTGCGCGTTATTGTCTAGTTGGCTCAACTTGTTTTTTCTTCTTCTTATGTCTATGTGCGACAAGTAATTCATGGCGAAGTGAGCATTTATGTCTTGCCCTTTCCAATAAAAGTGTACAACAAGATCGCTTGTTTCTTAGGCTAGTCATAGTGGGAGTAACTTAGGTAGTAACATAGCGCACTTTAATTTTTTTTGCTTATGTGGCATGTAGTTAATGAGGAGAAGGATATTTAGAGTACATTAGTTCGTTCCGAGAGAAACTGACAGTTACATCCTACCAAAGGACTGGGTGTGTATTCAGTGCTCTGCCATCATAGCATCGCCATCACACGACGCTTCTTGCTGACTAAGGGGGTGTTTGTTTCCAGGGACTTTTTTGTGTAGGGACTAGGAAAAGTCCCTCTTAGAGACTTTTTTACCAAACGGGTGGGACTTTTTAGGGACTAAACTAGTCATTTGGGACTAAATGAAGAAGACTCTCAAGAAGAGTCTTTTTGGGACTTTTTCAACAATGCCCCTCCATGCACCCATTGGCCCGCCACCCCATAGTGTTGTTTGATTGTTATTTTTCTATATACTAGGGGCAACATAGTCATTTAATAACCTCTAGGAAGGGATTAGGGACTTTTTAGTCTCTGAAAACAAACAGGGAGGGACTTTTTAGGGACTAGGGAGTGCACGCCTACGGAGATTAGATTGAAACGAGACCGGCGGAACAACTTTAGATGGTGTTTGGTTCTCTAGTCCTAGGACTTTTTAGTCTCTGGAAACAAACGGTGTAGAGTGTCGTGGATGGGACGGCGGAGGCGGCCGACGCGGTGCGCTTGGCGAAGTGCCGCATGACGGGGAGGATGCGCGATGAGAGGGACAGCGGCTGGAACGTCGCGACCGTGCGCTGTGCTGCCTCCCGCCACCGTCGGCGGTAGCTGCGGCAGAGAGGAGGTGGCACCGGAGGAATGCCGAGGCGTGTGCACACAACTTGTTCGACATAATGCTAAAGAGAGGGGAGAGAGAGAGAGAGGAGGAAGAGTCAACACGCCTATGTGGCATTTTTTGCCAAGTCAGCTCCTGACGAGTGAGCCCCATCTGTCATAAACACGCTCAAACGACCCTAATCTGCCAATCGGTGTTATTTGTAAAAAGATTACGCTAGGCATGATGTTTTCTGCCAAAAAAATATATAGTAGTGTTTTCTGCTATCCTAGCCTCAATGTAGTGGTTTCTTGCAATTTACTCCAGCCAAGTTGAAGATTGATCCGCACGCAGAGGCAGTGCATTCTCGGAGGCCGGAGGGGACAAGCATGAGCGCTACAGTCATCCACCGGGAAAGAAGAAGAAAAAGAATGTCAAAGCACGAGCGAGGCCAAAATATAGTGTAGAGTGGTGTCGTAGGTCCATCCATCCAGGCAGCTTCCGTCGATCCACTTGAGCAAGACGAGACGAGGCGACCTACCGTAGCGACTCCACAAGCGTCGCTGTGTGGCCGGAGTCTTTCGCCGGCCTACGGCTAGCCGCCCACTCCACACCTCGTGGCCAATCGATCCACCCATCAGCCGCGCACCGCCATGCCACCGCGGCCTCACGTAGTACCACGGACGACGCCCCGTCATCTGATCGCGACGCCGATCGCATGACGGCACTGCGCTCGTCGCACGCACGCTCCTTCACGGGCAAGCCAAGCCAGCCCCAGATCGACGCACCAAGACAAATCGCCGTGTCGACCCCCCGTCCGATCACCTTCGCCGCCAAGAAACCGACGGTGAGTCCGTCCGTCCACCATAAGTAGGGCCGAGGTCTCGCCTCGATCACCACCAGACATTAATTTGCTTCCATCTCGTTTCGGTTCTGGGTTCTGGCCGGCACGGAGAGAAGAGAGAAGAGGAGAAGAGTTCGAGCTAGCCCGCCGGAGATGCGAGGGGTGGACGGGGCGGCGGCGGCGGCGGGGGTGTGGGGCGGGCTCAACTCCGGGGTGGTGCTCAGCATCATCGCGGTGCTGTGGACGGTGGTGTGGCAGAACCTGCAGCACCTGCAGCTGCAGCACTTCGTCAAGCGCAACCTCGGCCGCCACGCGCGCCGCCTCGCCGCGCTCGTCGACCCCTACCTCTCCGTCACCATCGCCGAGTACGACGGCGGGAGGATGCGCCGCGCCGAGGCCTTCGAGGAGGTCAAGGCCTACCTCGCCGCGGCCACCTCGCGCAGCGCGCGCCACCTCCGCGCCGAGGGAGCCCCGGACGCCGACCGCCTCGTGCTCAGCATGGTCGACGGCGAGGAGGTCCCCGACCAGCTGTTGCCCGAGGAGGGCGGCGGCGCGGTCTTCTGGTGGGCCTCCTCACGCCCGGCGCCGCCGCAGGACCGGCGCTGGGGCGGCGGCTGGGGAGGCGGGGACGAGGAGAACCGCCGCTTCTACCGCCTCTCCTTCCTCGACCGCCACCGCGAGCAGGTCCTCAACGCCTACCTCCCGCGCGTCCGCCGCCAGGGCCGCGCCGTCATGGTCCAGAACCGCCGCCGCAAGCTCTTCACCAACATCTCCTCCCACCAGTTCGGCGACGGCGGCTACGCCCGCTCCGCCTGGACGCACGTGCCGTTCCAGCACCCCAAGACGTTCGCCACGCTCGCCATGGACCCGGCCAGCAAGAAGGAGGTCATCGACGACCTCGACGCCTTCAAGGCCGGCAAGGAGTGGTACGAGCGCGTCGGCAAGGCGTGGAAGCGCGGCTACCTGCTACACGGCCCTCCCGGGACGGGCAAGTCGGCCATGATCGCCGCCATGGCGAACCACCTCGACTACGACGTGTACGACATCGAGCTCACCTCCGTGCACTCCAACACGGACCTCCGCAAGCTCTTCATCGGCACCACCAGCAAGTCCATCATCGTCATCGAGGACATCGACTGCTCCCTCGACCTCACCGGCGCGCGCGAAAAGAAGAAGGACGCCGCCCCCGAGGAGGTCGACAAGGCCAGCAAGGGCGACAAGAAGGGCGCGGCGGACGCGAGCAGCAAGGTGACGCTGTCGGGCCTGCTCAACTTCATCGACGGGCTGTGGTCGGCGTGCGGCGGCGAGCGGGTGATCGTGTTCACCACCAACCACCTGGAGAAGCTGGACCCGGCGCTCATCCGGAGGGGCCGCATGGACAAGCACATCGAGATGTCCTACTGCCGCGGGCCGGCGTTCGAGTTCCTCGCCAAGGCCTACCTGGGCGTGGACGAGCACGAGCTGTTCGGCGCCGTGGGCGCGCTGCTGCGGGAGGTGGACATGACGCCGGCGGACGTGGCCGAGAACCTGACGCCCAAGAGCGCGGAGGACGACGCGGGGTCGTGCCTCAGGGGGCTGGTGGCGGCGCTGGAGAAGGCCAGGGACGACAAGGCCAGCGGCGGCGGCGGCGGCAAGGAGGAGAAGCGGCCGGAGGAAGAAGACGGGGGAGCGGTTGCCGCCGTTGACAAGGAGTGATGGATCGGGCGAGTGAGTCAGAGTAGCTCAGGATGAGAATATCATGATGTCAGGCACATTATTGGAGATGACGTTTATTTCTACTAGCAAGTAATGATGACGCTTAGAATAATCAGACCGAGATTTGGATGTTGGCGGGAATGGAAAGGCTGGCGGCCACGTCTTCTATACCTGCTCATTTGGCATTGTTAAGCTTCGAAAATGCCAAATGGAGGCCGAATTTAAAAACTTCAAAATCAAACTTTCCAGTTTCAATTATTATTATTTTGAAAAAATACACATATGCCTGAAGATATAATATACATGTGTGTAAATTTTCAGGTCGAAATACCTTAAAAAGCTACATACAAAAGAAACAAATATGTGGCTTTTTAGCATATGTATTGTTCATCCTCAAAGTACTGGATTTTTTTTATGCAGCTCGTAATTCAAAGTATTTCATTCTAAAATTTTACACACATACACATTGCTTCCTTGTGTACTTGTGTATTTTTCAAAACTTTTGGAAACCGAAAAGGTTGAGTGTTGAATTTTTTGAAAATAAGGCCTCCATGGGCTCGGTCTAAAGATGGCCTACTATGTAAGAAACTCCCAAAACTAGCAGCGGAGTGGGACGCGACTATCCGGCAAACCGACCGATACACTATGCTCAGTAATCAAATGTGTGTGTGTGTGTGTGGGGGGGGGGGGGGGGGGGGTGAGTATGTGCCCACTCGAATGGCCGTGTGAGGGCCAACATCGCCAATTCCAACTTGACACGACAAGAACAAGGATTTTCATGCTAAAATGCCATATCGAACCAATCTAAGTCCAGACCAGCAATTCAAAGAGAACATATCTAACATGAAGGCAACGATGAAAGTGTGTCACCGTTGGGTCCAACCTGTAAAGGTCATAGCACAAACTTTCACCTCGGACGTGTACTGTTGTTCCATGTAGGAGGAGAAGTGACCCTGTTGCCTACATCCGCCAAGTGGGCTTTGCTCATCGGTATCTTCTAATGGAACGAACAAATCTGGGTGGAGGAGGAGGCGGCAGTGGCGGCGGCTAGGGTTTCTTATAACTATACAACTGACAACGGGCCATGAGCTGACACGTTCACCCACTACAGGTCACATGTTCCGCAACAATTAAGTTCCGGTAAGAACATCTTCCCGTCGGAGAAGGCCAATTTGGCTCCCAGGCTTAGCTGCACCAGCTCCGATGAAACAAATTAAAACAAATATTAAAAAATTCTAAAAGTTTCAATTTTTTTTGTATGGTAGATAATTTGATGCGTGAGGTTCGCTGCAAATTTCAACTAGTTTGGACATTTGAGCATCTCACTGCAAAAAAGACAAAATCGGGGTCTGTAAAAAAGTTTATTGTTCACGAACTTATTTGACCCGATTTGTCTTTTTTGCCGAGAGCTACTTAGATATCCAAATGAGTTGAAATTTAGAGCGGACCTTACACATCAAATTATCTACCACAAAAAAAATTAGATCTTTTTTAATTTTTTTAGTATTTATTTTGAATTGTTTTCTATTTTCCTTCCTGTCGTTAATAATGTACACAAAGAACTGCGGTGGCAGATCCAACGGATATACACGGACCACCACTCTGTTTTTGGAGCAAATTTACAAGTAATAAGTATATATGAATCAAGGTAACAAAAGAAAAACAGTGTTTTTGAAATTATTATTTCACAGGCGCGCAAAAATTGATCCTCATCCCAACATTCTGCCAGCAGAATGCAGGTAGTATACACTACTAGGATGTGTGTTTGATGCTTCAGCCGCAGTTGGCGAGCCGCACGATGAGGTCGCGGAAGTATTTGGCGACGGCGGCCTTGTGCCACCGGAGCCGCTTCCACTTGCCGCCGAGCAGCACCGGGTGCAGCCCCAGGATGTGCTCCGGCATGAAGTCGTGCCTCGTCAGGATCCCCACCACCGGCGACCTCTGCATGCAAGCAATTATTTGTTTCATCATCAATTACTCCGACGGCACAATGAGCAAATTCCATGGCTGCTGCGTGAGGAAATGAAGAGCACTTACATCGCAGGCCTTGGGCACGACGAGGAGGTGGCGGAGGCCGACCTCGCGGAAGAGGATGAGCGCCTTGGCCAGCGACATGGTCTCCACGACGGTGTATGGCGACGCGTTGGTGAACGGGTGCAGGTCCACGTACATCTCCATCTCCTCCGGCGACAGCTCCACGCCGTCCACCGTGTCCTGCTTGCCGGAGCCGCGCTTGTCGAAGTCCTGCGCCTCGAACCTCGCCGCGATGCTGTACTCCTTGGGGTACCGCTCCTGCGCCGGCAGGAACTCCCGCTTCCGGAGGAGCACGAGCAGGTGCGCCCTGAGCACGAGGCCGTAGAGCACCGGCGCGGTGGCGAAGGGCGGCTCGTCGATCACCGGGAACGCATGGTGGCCCGTCGTGCGGAGGACGTGCATGATGTGGCCCACCTTCTCCACGCCGTTGAAGCTCCGCAGCGGGCCGACCACCACGTCGCCCACGCTGAGCTGCCGCATGTAGGGCTCGGCGTGGCCGTCGAGGTAGGGCAGCCCCTTGAGGCGCACGATGAGGTCGTAGATGCTGGCGTTGAAGGAGTCGGCGACGGTCTTGGAGATGAGCAGGACGAGCATCACCAGCGGCAGGAGGAGCAGGTTGTTGGTGAGCTCCACGATGATGACGCACACGGACACCGTCATGCGGAGCGTGCCGCCGAGGAAGGACGCCGAGCCGAGGATGGCCACCAGGCCGTGGTCGAGGCCGGAGTGCCTGCCCAGCAGCATGGCCACCAGGCGGCCGTAGGTGGCGCCGGTGAGGATGATGGGGACGAAGAGCCCCGACGGCGCCACCACGCCGTAGCTGAGCACGCCCAGCGCGTAGGAGGCCACGAAGAAGGCGAGCATGGAGCCCCGGTGGTAGACGTCGTTGGTGCCGGTGGCGTAGAGGTTGCGGATGGCGTCGTCGTTGATGTTGAGCATCAGGCTGGCCAGGTCGTTGTAGTGGTCCGGCGGGCAGTGGAACCGCCGGAACTTGTTGAGGGAGCCGCAGGCGCCGTTGGGCCCCGCGACGGGGCAGGGCCGGCACGGCGCGAACCACGGCATGCCGAACACGCAGCACGACGTGAGCACGGACACGGCCGCCGCCAGCAGCAGCTTGTGCGCGCGCCCGCGCTCGTTGACGACGCTGTAGACGCGGAGGACCTGCATCATGAGGAAGTTGTAGAAGGCGCCGAGGACGGCGCCGATGACGCCGATGAGGACGACGATGGGGATGTCCTTGAGGTGGTACGTCATGAGGTCCTCGAACAGCGTGCTCACGTCGTACATGATGAGCCCGCCCTTGCCGAACAGCCCGCACCGCCCCGACCCGCACAGCTCCACGAACAGCCTCAGCACCACGGCCACCACCGCCGTCGTGAAGAAGGAGCGCCAGATCAGCGCGCTCCGCCACCACGAGGAGAGGGACTCGAGAGCGAAGAGGACGCCGCCGACGGGTGCGCGGAACGCGGCGGAGACACCGGCGCCGGCGCCGATGGTGACGAGGTCGCGGCGGTCGCGGTCGTTCTTGAAGTAGCGTAGCCAGCGCCAGGTGAGGCCGTACCTGCGCGAGCCGCCCTGGCCGAAGATGGCAGCTATGCACGCGCCCGTGTGCACCATTGGCCCGGCCTTGCCGACGTGCAGCGACGATGACACGGCGGCTATGTTGCCGATGACCTGCACGCATGATACGATCGGAGTTCAGTTCAAGAGGTAAAAATCGTACATGCACGCACTTAGTTATTACTATTAGAAGCAAAAGGCGAAATTCGAAAAAAAATGTAATATTGTGGGAGCAGAGTTTTTTTTAGCGTAAAAAATAGTTTTTTTTGTGCCAGAAAGAGCAGTGTTGTTTTCCGTTATTATTTTTGTGACTACTGTTGTTCTATGAAAGGTGGGTAATGGAATTTTTTGGACTCTCTGTACGCTCCAATTCAAAGTGTCAAACACAAATCGACAATCTTACATTGTGGGGACCAATTATATGTCAAGTTCCATGACATATATCAACTAATCGCCACCAGTGGAATGGGTTAGAACGAGTGTATTTCTTCTTCTTGTTGGCCATGACATATATGGGGATCAACTATATGTCAAGTTCCCCGCAAAAAAAAAAGCTATATGTCAAGTTGCGTAAACACCGATTGGGCATTGATCTATTCATCTCCTTACTTTAGTCAATAGCTTTTTCCCATTGCTCTCAATTCAAAACCGGCCAAATTGACTGTTGACGCCACCTGTGGCCGGCGGTGCTCCCGTTCGGACATTGCCGCCTCATGTTGCGGTATCATCGCCCCGACCTTGCTTCTAAGCCCCCTTTCGAACCATTCTTCTCGGTATGGCAGCCCATCCCAAATCGTCGCCTCAAACTCCCCTTCATCGATGACGCATCTTCAGAGTCTTCCTCGCCTCCAGGTCGCTCCTGGCTCAGCCTCGCTGGCGCTCCCGCGCCTCGGTGTTGCTCGCTGCGATGCCCCCATCTCTGTCTTCGAGCTCTTCTCCTCTCATTTTTTCTTGAATCAAAATTGATTGTGTGTGCTATATAATAATAATAATAATATAATGATAATAATAATAACAATAATAATAATAATAATAATAATAATAATAAGATTTGCACTGAAATGTCCAATTAGGTGGTCGGGGTGACTAACAAGTGTACTACTCCGACTGCTCCACTAAAGGGGACCCTGGGTCGGCGCCAGTGGTGGCGTCGGCCTCACGCGCTGCAACGGCTTCTACTACCTCAGGTGTGATTTGGACCCGTCAGTCATTGGAGAGTACATGGGCTCGCGGAACGCCATCTCGTTGACGGCGGTTACTCGATGGGGGTCGGGGCAACACCTATCAGGGGAATTTGGGGGAGAAATGGATGTCAACGGCTAGGTTTATGGTTGATGAGGGCTGTTTGGGGTGCTTTTATAGTTGGGGAGAGGCGAATAGGTGGTGTGTCAATGGCTATGCCATGAATATGGGGAAATAAGAGCTTGGGTGTTTTTCTACTCTTGATCTGAAGGGCTAACTTTTTAGGGGTAACTCTCCAAATATTTGAGGGATTACATCCTGGGAAAAGGACTAGTTGGTAATTCTCTAAACAATATTTACGGCAGTAAATAACTAAGAATGCTCTTAGAATAAGGTTTTTTCGCCATGAGATATAATAATGTAAGATCATCTAAAGCCGGACCCCTTATACTACCCCTACACATTCACGCGGATGGCCTGGTCAGTGACCGACCAAGAAATCACGACCCGGTCGCACCCATCATACCGGTCCTATAGGTCCAGGCTGACCGGCACCCCTCATATCTAGCCCATATCTTGGTGTCGGGTATGGCCCACGCTGGCATATCGATATGGCCCACGTCGAATACGAACCTTGCTGGCCCAGCAAGACCCCACAAATATCCCCACCCTATCCACATCCAGACGAAACCCTAGCCACTTGCCACTCCACACCACTTCGAGTCCGCACCGCGCCATCCCCTATCTCCTCTCTGACGATGTCTGGCCTCCTTCGACATGTCGGGTAGCGGATCCGACTCTGACAAGTCCAAATCTGTCGATTGGACATTGTCTCATACGGGACGAGGAGGAGATGGTCGTCCGCCTGGCTCCCCGGCGCTCCTCGGAGGAATCCGCCCGACCGTGGACCAAGACGATCCGGATGAATCCATTGCGTCCGCGCAAGCGGCGCTTGGATCTGCCCCGCGACGGTAACTCAAGGTGTGTCACCGCGGCCAACAATCCCGGGTTAGCGATGCAACCCCTGTGGGAGAGCCTCGTCCTAGTGATGTTGGGCTCCGAGTCTGAGGTAAACGTCGGTAGATGACCGAACCATCGCTGCGCCGAGGAGCGGGCTGTCCACTTGGCAAGGGAGAGGACGTGGCGAACAACAGAGACAGTGGCTGTGTCAGACAGAACTGAGAATGCCCTCCGAGCTTGGATCATCGTGAAGCGGCAAGCTCGCATGGTTCGTGCCCTCCAAAAGGAGCAAATCCGAGAGGTTCGTGTCCTCGCCAGACTGCCCCCCCCCCCCCCCCCCCCCCCCCCCCCCGCTCTCCCCAAAAAAGGAATAGAATGAGGAGGGCAGTGATGGATCTGACAGCTCTGACAATGAGCATATCTGACTGGATCCATTTTGCGTCATCTACCGTGAAAAAGACGGCAAGGACAAGGGAAGTCGTGCGTGAACTTTTTTCATAGCTCTAATATTCAGAACATGCCAAAATTTTATAGTCCGATGACATGTATAATGAATTAGCCGTATGATATATGTGTGATCTTAGATGAAGTACATGACTTTATTACTTTTTAGGTTAATACTTTATATGGTTTAAAGATTTGTTAATGTAGTATTCGGTCGTGGACGTGGACATTTGAGGGATGGCCTATCACTGTTTATCGACGCGTGACGAATTTTTAGGGGCCGGATTTGCTAGGTCCGACTATAGACCTCTAATCATCCTAAGATTTGTACGGGAACGTCCCATTAGATGGTCGGGAGGAGGGACGGCTGACCCCAAACCAAGCAAACCATGTCCTCTTCTCTTCCCTGTCACTTTCAGTGAGATGGATATCTGACGATTCCAGCTCAAATGATTGATCCATTCTATATTTCCTATACCCTCCCCACCCAATAAGACAAGCCACGTCGGTGTTGAGTAAACGGATGACCAGATCCAAACAAACAAAAATGAAAGAATATATAATGCTACTAATTCATGATGTCCTTTGACTACAAGGAAGGAGCAGCAGCAGTAGAAATTATTTTCGCTCACATGGATCATAAACAATGGTGGGAACCTGCACAATCAATCATTCCTCCGATCGTGCAGGATTTGGAATCGATGGCGTCTCCTTTTATTTATTTTTGGATAAACCCGGTCTAGTAGGCAGGAGTACGTGCACAAGTGGCAGACGTGTATGGGTGGATGCAGATGGATGGATGGATGGATGGATCATTGGAGAAGAAGTAACCGAGGGACGTGGGTGGGTGGACGGATCATGTGCTCGGCCCTGGACGAATTGAAGAGGCGTGTGATATGCTGAGGTGGATGAGGATGTGGTCTCACCTTGACAGCGAGGGTCTTGAGCGAGAAGATGTTGGGCGCGTCCACGCCGTTGAGGTACGCCTTCACCTCCGGGATCCCCGACCCGCCGGCCGCCGGCGACACCGACGCCGTGATCGCCGACGCCAGCAGCAGCAGCGCCAGGTTCGCGCCGGCGAACACCCAGAAGGCCGTCCAGTAGCTGCGGAGCAGAGCCGATCTCGGACAGTCAGTCGGTCAGTCAGACACATGGTGAGCCTGAATGGAATATTGCTCACAGTGGAGACAAGCATAGATACAGAAGAACATTTGTCTTGGTGCATGCTCGGCGAAGAAAAAACAAAGGGAACAGACCTGGTGGAGTCCATGAGGGAGGAGACGGCGGCGTGCTTGAAGCCGGCGACGTTCTCGACGGCGAGGTTGATGAGGAAGCCGACGACGCCGGTGATGATGCCGATGGCGAAGCAGAAGGTCCACTTGAGCACCACGTACCACACCTGGTCCGCCTTGGCCCTCGTCCGCCAGTTCTGGTCGAACAGGTCGTTCTCGATGATCCTGCAGCGCAGGTTACATTCAGCAACAAGCTTGGCAGGTACTACTCTAGATGAAAATGCCAGGTGGGGCAAAGAGTATGGAACATGAACACACGACAGCCCAACCCCAACGGAAGAAAACAAAAGGAGAGAGAGGCGCGCTAGATTCTTGATGGTAAGACAAGAGGAAGCAGAGGACAGAAAGCATCACATGACAAATCTAATGAGCATGGCAACTGGAGGAACAAAACAAGAGAGGTTGTTGAGAGGACGATTGGACTCATTCGACCAAGGAGATCCAAGGTACTAGATGCTGGGCCGGTTCATGAAGAGGAGCCGCGCAATTGAATCAATCAACAAAAGGGATGAGAGTCGGAATGACAGGCCACGAGCTCAGGAGGCAGCTAGCTGGCTGGATCAATGGAGAATCCCGGCATGGAAGCGCGAAGAGGCGCTCCGGTCCAGTAGAGAGGGGGGAAAGAGAGAGGGTGAACACATGAGGAGGCTGCGTTGCTTACTCGTAGTCGAGGCTCTCGATGGGGCAGGCCTTGGAGCCGACCATGGCCACCTGGGAGATGTTGTTGGTGGCGCTGCGGCGGAGAAGGGGCCGCGTGAGGGGCGGCCGCTGCTCCTCGTCCTCCGTGATGAGGTCCTCCCGCGGAGGAGCCGTGGACGCCATGCCAGCGACGGAGCTTGCAGTCGCAGTTGCAGAGGAGGTGGACCGGAACAGGAGAGAACAGGGGTGGTTTAACTAGGAGGGAGCCAGGAGCCCAGGAGGGAGGACAGAGGATGATTGGCAGACCAGGAGTCTGCTCTAGGGGGGGAAAGACACTAGTACTCAGAGGGAAAAAGAATTAGTTAGTTATAGGATCAGCATAAGAGGGAGCTCGTGTAAGCCGAGAGAGAAAACAAAAGCCAAAAGGCGTAAGAGAAGATAGCTGACTCGTCATCATGGTCATCCTTGTAGGATGAGTGACGCTGAGCGAGGCTGAATTGGCTCTTGGCAAATCCATGTACGCCGTGAGCAAAGGCCGGAGGGACGTCACGGGATGGATCCGGCGAAGACGGCGGCGAGCGGAACGGGGAAATTCGGGAGCAGGCGACACAGATCGATCGCATGCGTCCGTCTCCGGTTTGATGCATGTGCTGTGTCTGTCCTATTGTCCTTCGTTCTTACTCCCTCCTTTCATCTATATAGGGCCTAATGCGTTTTTCAAGACTAACTTTAACCAAATGTTAGAGCAATAATATATGACATGCAATTTACACAAAACATACCGCCAAATTTGTACGTGAAAAAGCTTCTAATGATATAATTTTCACATTATACATCTCATGTACTATTAACCTTATTAACAGTTAAAAACGGTCTTGAAGAACGCATTAGGTCCTATATAGACGGAAGGAGGGAATATCATTTTTCTGAGGACTGGAAATACACGGCCAAGGCGGCTGGGATGGGAGGCCTGGCCAACGCCCTCTCGCCGGCCGAAGAGCCAACGCGTCAGCTCTTGAGCTTCTCTCTTGCTTTCATCTCACTCCTCGTAAACGGATCATCAAACCCGTTAGGATGTTATATGCTACCCAAAGTATATTGTTCGATTTGTACTTGCAAGAGGTTTTCTAAGGTGTACTTTTTGTGACATATAGTTTATATCTTTTAGTTAAATTCATGATCAGACTTTGACTCAAAATAAAAATGGGCCTAACAAACACCGACGGAGCAAGTAGTTTACAGAGGGAGTAGTCAATTACAAGTGAGAAAACATACCGAGTCGCTCCACGAAAACATTATCGCCCTCACCCGGTGCGGGTTCTCAAAGGTTC
The DNA here is from genome assembly GCF_003073215.2 of Triticum urartu. NCBI lineage: Eukaryota > Viridiplantae > Streptophyta > Magnoliopsida > Poales > Poaceae > Triticum > Triticum urartu. The sequence goes on from NC_053026.1 coordinate 588,177,374, forward strand.
GTCCACAAGTGAACAATGGACTATGTCTTAAATTGTCGTTTGCATGGACAGGTTTTAGTAAATGTTGTTACCGGTACATGATGTCTTGCAAGTTACGGCTTAACCTTATCGATGTCAGCTCGAAAGTCTTCGTGCACATCCCCTAAGGACCGACGCCCCATAGTAGCAATCGTCGTCATTGAACCCTTGAATCGATTTGAAGCGCCTAACACCAAATATCATCATCGTGCACGCAAAACGAGAAACCCTAACCTCACCGCTCCAAAAATACGCCAGGAATCTACGTGTGCGCTCCGTCGTGATGGGCGAACTCAAGGTGAATAGAAGCCCGAAAGACCAATTTGTCTGAATGCCACCCCCGCGAGAGAAAAAAAATGCTAACCTACACTACTAGCCAAAACAGAGGCACCAGGATCCCTCCACGCCACCGGCCTTCTGTCGTGGTGTGCGCTCCGTCGTGATGGACGAACTCAAGGTGAATAGAAGCCCGAAAGACCAATTTGTCTGAATGCCACCCCCGCGAGAGAAAAAAAATGCTAACCTACACTACTAGCCAAAACAGAGGCACCAGGATCCCTCCACGCCACCGGCCTTCTGTCGTGGTGTGCGCTCCGTCGTGATGGACGAACTCAAGGTGAATAGAAGCCCGAAAGACCAATTTGTCTGAATGCCACCCCCGTGAAAGGAAAAAAAAATGCTAACCTACACTACTAGCCAAAACAGAGGCACCGGGATCCCTCCACGCCACCGGCCTTCTGAGCGGCAGGTAGTGGGGAGGAGACTCCATGAGCTCACTGACGAAACTCAGAATGGATGCCTTGGCGGTGTGCTCCAAGAACAAGTACGCGGCGGAAGGAAGGGAATAGCCAAATAGGTCTGCTGTCTCTACTCTTTCTTTACAGCCTCACTTTGATTTGGTGGGGAGTAGCAATTTTTACAGCAATCGGTCACCTTTTAATTTACGGTCATGGAAGAATCTGCACAAGCCGCACACAACAAATTGAAATGCATGTTTGGAAATATGATCGATCTCAAAGTCAGAAAAGAATACATGTAACTCATGTGCCACGCGATAGTAATGCTGGCGCGATTGCGCTGTACTTTTCGCTGGCCTCGGTATGCTCCACCACATTAATTTATCAGTTTGTCTAATTCACATCTAGATGTTTTTTAAGAATGTCACATTTAAGCTCCTAGAAATATATAATGCAGCAATAAAAAAAATAAAGCAAAAAAATAGACCACAAGCATAGTGGACATGAGCTTAGATGTGACATTACTAAATTATTCTCACGTGCCAGCGACACCGAGCTTGGTAGCAATTGAAAACCACACCATTTTTTGGAAACAAAGTACGACGGGCCACGGATGCACATTTCACGCAGGACGGGACGTACCGAAGCAATTTTCAGTTACTACGAACAAGTTTCCAGCTTCCATCCCTCAAAAAAAGAAGTTTCCAGCTTCCAGGCGGCGCCAGCAGTTCAAAAGAAGAATTGCCGCATGCACCACATGACAGCAAAGCAGTGTAGGCCGCCTCCTCACCTAAAAGCGACATACACAATGCCGCTCCTATAAGACTAGAGTACATGATCTCCAAATAAAAGAGTACATGACTACATCGTGGAGGGGAGCCACACACGCTGCCAGACAGAAAAATGGACCGGACCGGCGCATCAATGGACGCCACCGGCGGCGTCCGAGTATCATACAGAAAGGTTCGAGAAATCCAGCCGCTGCACACAGGGACCATCTCCTCATCAGCTCCTGTCTTCCAGCAGTACTCCGCTTGATGGCGCGGTTGAGGGACGCATCACCAGCTCATGGACGCTCCTCCATCCCTGATTTTGTCTGCAATTCCACCAGAAGAAAAAGCTCTGGGCACCTGAATGTGCTGTAGAACATGTTTATTGACTGTTATTTGTGCGCCGTGGTCGTCTTCTGCTGTCAAGATCGCACTGGCGCACCGTCAAAACCACCAGCAGGTGCAATCTCATTAAGATGGAGGAATCTTCTCCCACCAACTTTGCTCTCTTCCCTGCCAGGAGCGTGCATCTTCACTATGTGAAGCAGGCGCTGCTCTTGACTTTTTATTGAGGTATTTGCACTGTCTAGTGCACCAGAGCCGGCATCTGGATCAGATGTGTTCAATTCACCTGGCTTTCCCAATCCGGAATCTTTACCAGAGCATCGCTGATGGTTCATATGGGGCCGGGCAGAACGCTTATTTCGCTTGATGCCTGTTTGGATTACATCCATGGATTTCAGCCTGGTCCCTTGAGGGCTGCGGCTTGGCAACCTTTTGGACCGTTGAATCCCCTCTTCATCTTCACTGCTCAAAGAATACTCCGCTTGGTCTTCTGATCGAAACTCTCCATCGTACTCTGAAGTACTTGCCTTGGGTTGTTTTCGACTTCTAAGATACTCCTCGTCATAGACAGCTTCACCCATGATATCGCCATCACTGTCAAAGTTCGTGTCGATGTCCGAGACATTCTCAACAAAGTCTGTTGTGTATCTTTGAGATCTTTTTCTTTGACGAGACCTATAATTTGAACAATGCATGTTTATATGCTGATATAAGCTTTGGCAAAGGATCAGCTCAACATCAAGAGTTAAAGGAGTTACCTACGATCAAGGGTCTCAGCCTTTTCCTCACCACCACTCCCTTGGTAGCTATATGACTTCAGTGGAGATTCTCCACGCTGTCCATTACATACAGGTGAGGGTCCAGCTAACGTACCATTACTTGATGCCTCTCGTGTTGGGACAAGTACTCCTCTGTTGGTAGTGGCAACCACATGAACAGGGTTCTCACTTTTCCTGTCAATATAAGAGTACAGAAACTTGTGTCATGAGTTTCGCTGTTTATAAAAAATCCTTTAATGGAACTATGGAGCGTAGATGATTCACCTACTTTATTGCTTTTAGGGCCTCATTTATTGAACGGTCATAATCATCTGCATGGTAAGGAAAGAGTTTCTCGTTAGGAGAACAGTAAATCTGTATATACCTTTGATCTTGTTCCAATGGGAACTATGAACTATCCAATGCAAAAAATGGCATGGAAATATTATTTAGTCTAAAAGATTTTTATGTACAATTGCAGTGGTATCATAACTTCAGTAGAGGGGTTTATACAAGTTACTGGGAATAGCTTGCTGACATTTATTATTCATAAGTGCTGAGACATTACAGATGCCTTTCTTAAAGCATATCAGTAAGAACAGCTAATCAGCTACAGAAAGTGCATCCCAACTTAACTATTCTTCTGCGCACAATAAACTAGCGAGACAACAGATTTGCAACTATGTAACTAAGCTTAGCAGGTTCAGACATTATTGACATGACACTTATGTGCACAGTATTTCTCATATGAAGGTGTGGATGAAAGCCTTTATAGAAGCTAGCCCTAATTCAGGCCGCGCTCAACCAAAATAAAGATAAGAATCCTATTGCTAGGAAGTTAGCAATTAGTTTCTGTTTGATAGGCTACGATTAGTTTATGGTTGTTAAGGTACTCTACCCATCCAATGTACTGCCACATGCCATTTGAAGATAGGCAAGAATCAATAAACAAAAGAAGGTCATTCTCATCCCTGATCTCTTCTCTACCAAAGAAAGCTGTGCAGCCCTTCCATCTTCTCGATCATTACGGTGATGCTAAAGCATGAAATGCCAATGAAACATCTAATGTGAAGGGTTGGCTAAATGAACAAGAAACTATAACAGCCGGTAAACACGTAATGGAGGAAATGCTACCATATTAGGACAACTAATTAATAGCAGTGTCAACTTTAGTCTTAAGCTTACCGAAAGTATAGGTGACACGCTTTCTTTCACGATGGGAGCGGCCAGAGGTGAATCTATCAAATGTCAAGTAGCTATTAAGGAGAAGGGCTTCTCTTTGTTGCTTTTTTAGCAGCTTCTCCTTCTTCTGCAAGAGGATTTCTCACATGTTAAATAGGCAGTTATTGTACTCTAGGCAGATAATTTGAACTCCTTTAGAGGAGCAGTTGAATACCTTGTGAGTCTTTTCCATCTCTGGGAGATAATTGAGCTTCAACTTCTTTCCAAGTGAGACCTCTGTCCTGTTACTACTTGAAAAGAGTTTTTCCTACATATAAGATTGAAAGAAAATAACTAATATCAGTGAACTTCCATAGAATTTTCGTAAGAGTAAGAGATCTAAAACTACTTCACAAGAATATTTTATGCCATTTGATGCCAAAAGTTCGCATTTTTATTTGGGTAAGCTCTTCCAGTGCGTCTCTCACTAAAGTCAGTAACCTTTGATGTACTTGGGGACCTTGGTTATCTCTGCCCACAGCATTAGATGGTTGCAGATGCCGGAATATTACATAGGGCATTGTAAGGTGGACACCTGACAGAGCACACTTTTGCACATGCTCGTATCCTCCCTCCCTCTCAGTTATGTTGCACAACATGCACCAACAAATAGTTAAATACTGGAGTACATGTTGATGTTATCTAAATTGGTTCTGGAAGGCCCTTGATCACATCTGCCTTTAATTTAATCTTGTCGCGAACATATGTCACACAAGAATCAAAACCAGCAATATCTAAGAAAAGCAAGCCCAAGTGTGAATAGTTGCCACCAAGCTACTAATGATACACAAGCACAGAGATTGACCAATTAATTGATCCTGTTTCCATGCATGCTCAATATGCTTTTCAGAGAAAATCATGCCAGCACCATGCATCAGTAGCAACAGAAGATGTCAAATGATGCTCACAGAAAGCGCATTTGCCTTGTGGGTGCTACTGTGTGCGTGTAAGTGTCTGATTCAACTCCATTCAGAGGAACAATTCCAGGACTCCATTCAGTAACAGAGGACCTAAAAAATGCATATGATTAACTCGAAAGTTTAAACTTACTGCTGCTGCTTCAAATTCAACAAAGTTTGTCGCGACAGTCTCCCACTGATAGGATACAACTGGAACACCTAAGAACCCCTTTCGTTTAGATTTTCTTGTTTGCTCCTTCACATACTCCACTTGTCTAATTTCACGATATAATCGATGCCCGAGAATCGGATCTTCATCATACCTATAGTGCATTGGTTGATTAGAATTGACCTTGGTCACAACAAGGTGCTTAAGATTCATTTCAGAATTAAAAGTTGTCTTTTGCCCACCAGTATGAGATTCCATGGGAATCTCCCCCAATTCGTTCTTTGCAGAAATCACGGAGCTGATAACCCTTTTTTAGACAACTATCTACGAAGATCCGAACATCCTCTTGCTGCAAAATAACTGTATCCTATCAGTTAATATGTCAACAATTATTTATCAATCTTGAAGCACTCATGACCAGAAAACTTAACGATGACAGACATTTGCAGCTAGTTGTAGACATCTCTTAACAATTACAAACATGAAGATATTGGGAGCATTTACATGCTCACAGAGGTGTTGTACACACATGGGAGATACAACAAAACACTTCCTGGGCCTTGCTAGGAACCACATATTTCATCCACACAGGATTACATCAAAAATATGTCATTAAATCCATTACCACTCACAGTTTAACATGTGGAGATGAAATATGTCCAGAAAGAGATGTGTAAAACAGCAGGTAATTCATGCCACTGTTCTAAACAGCGGTTAGTGAACATTCAGAGAATCACTAATCGCTTATGCAGATTAGCAGACTCGATATGCAATTGAGTAATGAATACATCAAGCAGGTGCACATGTAGATTGCAGAGCAATACTCAAATCACTGATCATATGTTTAGATAACTGTAAGTCGCATGCCCAGACCTATCACTAGGCTGCAAACATATGCATTATTAAATCTGACTTTTGCGAGTACATCAGGCAGCTTTTAGTAACATATACGAACATTCCTATGTAATTGACCACAGATATTACTGACTATTTAGCAGGAGGCCGACTACAAGTAACCTTTCATAGATTAAATGCAGACGAAGCACCAACATTCATATGTTACCATTAGCTGCTAGATAAACAACCTAGAATGTGGGTTTTGTTTCATATGATAACATAACACTGTGAGGCTCACCACTATCACTGCAAATGTTCCACACGAAAATTAGGGGCACACACCTCACAACGTATGTCACATATTGCTTTCAGGATCATTAATCGAGTCGCTGGCTCAAGTTCCTTGTACGTTTCAATTTCCGCTCTGAGAAACGGAAAACAATAAGTCATCCAATATTCAATTGTAGCAAGGGATTCAGGTGAGGAATTGCTTGGGCACAGAACTCACCCATGTGAGGCAACGATTGGTAGATTGCCTTCTGCAACCTGAAGATCATGCCTTTATTTTTAGCTCATTAACCAAATGCAGCACTACCCCTATTGCAAAATTGTTCTTGACAATGAACAAATCACATACCAGATGCCACCAGTCCTTCAATTTTCTACATAACACAGTCACCCATTTTCCGTCTGCCATGGACATTCGAGCTACAGGAGGAATCGACTGCAAAATGCAAATAAGAAACACTAAGAAGCTATGTACTCCTGTAATATTTGACAAGCTTATCAATTATTATTTGAACACTGGTTCTATGGAGGAGAATGTGTGATGTTGTTGCAACATTTCCCAACATCAGGCTCACCCTTAATAGCGGCACATGCAAGCCTTCCAACGTGCCATTGGGCACTATGAGGGCGTCCTCCAGCTCCTCCGCCGTGAACTCCACCGCGATGTTGAGCAATGGCCGGAACACCTGCAGCTCCGGAGGCCGGAGCAGAGCAACCGCGCCGAGGGTCAAACTCCGAATGCTAAACCCTAAACCCTAGAGGAGAAGGCCCAGGCAGCGGAACGCGATCGGGAGCGCTCACCTGGAGGAAGTTGAGGACGGAGGCGAGCTCCCACATGCCCCGCAGCCTCCACCGCGGCAGCTCGCCGGGGTCCGCGGGCTCCGCGACGAGCGGCGTCACGACGCGGCATTGCGGCGCGTCCGGCTCCGGCTCCTCGGGCTCCTCCTCCGCGATCTTCCTCGGGCGGCCCGGGCCCGGCCGCCGCGGCGGGGGCGTGGGGTAGGGCGCGGGCGGCGCGAGGGGGCGGCTGCACGCGCGCGGCGGGCGCGTCCTCCTCGCCGGCGGCGCGCCGGCCTCCGCCTCGGGCGGCGGGGGCTCGCGCGGAGGATCCTGCTCCGGCGGCGAGGAGGCGGCCATCTCCGGTGAGATTTTGGCGGCGGAGCGTCGGATCGGCGGCGAGGGGCAGGGGCGGGAGGGGAGGGGGCCGGGCCGGTCACGGGCTCACGGGGAAAAGGGGGAGGAGTGAGGGGGCAGAAAGGGGATTTCGCGTGGGGCGAGGTAACGGAAGCGCGTGGGAAGCGGGGGGGAACAGAGCGCTCGGGGCAGGGGCAAAAGCGGGATTTCGGGCGGGCCGGGGTTTTGGGGAGGTTTCGGCCGGACCGGGTCATCATGCCCCAATCATCATCACAAGGTGACATACATAGATAGGGTGATCCCATTAAAAACCAAGTGCTAGTGCTGATGCTGCTATTGTTGTTGCTGCCGAGGGAACAATGTGCAAATCTCACAACCTTGAAGGATAAAAGTTTATGCTTTGAGTCGAAAATGAGGGGAAAAAAGGGTAATGATATCTTGCGAACGCCCCAGAAACATACGATCCACATCCAAATAATGGCACTACAGATATTGCACTGAAGAGTAAAGACCGTCATGATTTTTCTGAAAACGGCCGCTATCCATAGCACTAGAAATGCCGCCCCGCGTGTTCGCAAATGCCATGTGTGGCAGCAAACGCTTGCCGGGGATTAGCGTCCCAAAAAACGCTAAAAGAAGTGTAAAGTTTTGGCGAGAGACCTGCAAAAGATATGTCTCATTCATCTAATCATCTTACAAATGTTTGCCGGTTGGAGAAACCAATGAAATATATGAGAAACAGTCATGAATCCGCATATAAATAAAACATCATGTTAGGCGATCTGCAACCTTTCGAGTATATCTCTAAACTGATATTACCGATGATACCTTCATCTCCATCCAAGTTTCTTCTTCAAACGTGGATTATATTTTATAGGCCGAAACTATTATTTGTTGTTACTCCCTCCGCGTCGAAGAAATGTTGCCTTTTTCATGAATTACTAACCTTAAAGCCTTTGTTGCGAAAGATATCAGGCACAACTTTGGTCATTGAAGAATCATGCCAATTTAAGTGGACATACTCCAACCTTCATCCTCTGTGACTTCAAAGTGAAAATTCTAGTTTCCACATCACATAGGTCCACGAAAACCATGTTTTACAGGCCAATCTACCCATGCTTAAAATCCAAACGTTTATTTATTAAGGTTTAAAAAAAATACGTTTTTCGATGTCCTCTAAAAGGAATTTTTAGGTGGACCAACCTGTGGTTGGATACTTAAGAGGATAGTGGTATCCCAGCTCATCGGGAGTTCAAATCTTGTCGACTACGAGGTCCTGGTGCTCGCATTTATTTCAGAATTTCTGGCGATGTGTGTTCAGTGAGAGGGGGCGTTTCCGTCGACTACGAAGCGCCTGCGGTGACTTCGTAAATCTCAAGATAATATACCGACTCAGTTTTTTAAAGGTGCTCATAAAACTATGATATGTGTGTGCATGTTTGTAAGAATGAATATATGCACGTATATACGAGCGTTTGCGTCTATACTGCGTTAAGAAAACAAGGCTTTTGGCTGTTGGATACGCGGCGCCTTGGGGAATTTTCACCAGCGTTCCCCTCTCTGCCTTCGGCCAGCCCTTGCCGTTGCTTCAGAATTCAGACTTACATCTCCGCCGCCGTTCTCTCGTTTGCTTACAGCGCGCCCACATCAGGCTCCTTCCAAGTCGACGGTAAGATCTGCGGGCCATCAGATGGCTGCCGTGCCGCGGCGGTCGAATGAAGCAAGGGGCGAGGGAGGACGGGTCCGATGTCGCGGTGGACCTCTGGGTCCGGCTGCAGCGGGCGGCTGGGCCGAAGGGCTGGTTTCGACGGCGGGCGTCGCTGTGAGCATCTGGGCACGGCGGGTGAGAGGAGACGGGCACTGCAGGTGCAGGGGGGGGGGGGGGGGGGGCCCCCCGGGGGGGGGGGGGGGGGGGGGGGGGGGGGGGGGGGGGGGGGGGGGGGGGGGATCCCCCATGGCCAGCAGGTAATTTTCAGTTCGAACAACCTCAAATCTCTCCGTTACTGACATGGCAAAAATGGATCTACACTGGAGCTAGATTCACGATCTGAAGCCCGTGGTCAGAATAATTCCAGGCATTCTTGAAAAAATATAATTCCAAAGGTACTGGTTTTGGAAGTTCCAAGTTGGATCATTGGTTCACGACATGGACAGCCAGAGTCAGACCATGGAGTTAATGCCCGTGAAAGGCTGTTTTCATTTTCCATTTTGATGATTGATAGCTGACTCATTTCTGCCCCTCAACCTTCACAGACCAGGTCTCTTCACGAGAGCCGACTCGCTCTGCTCCTCCTTCCAGATCCAATCCATGGCGATGTGTGCTACAACAAGCCTGCCAGCCATGAGAAAGACGATTCATAAACTGTATTGCCGCGTCGATTCCTAAGAGGTATGTTGGGCTCAACCGTGACCATCTTTAAACCGTACTGAATTTTTGTAGTTGCTTCAGTGGGTAGCTTTCCACAGGTTTGCATTTTGACATTCCAGATCTTTGGTTCTATGCTTCAATTGGTTTCCACCTGTCCTCCTAGTGTTATCCCTTCTCCCTGTTAGAAAGCACTTGACTGCTTTTCGTTTGGTTTGCACCTGGATGCAGAATTACCCAGTGCCTACCCTGAAGCTCCAGTTACTACCACGGCAGAACTGAACAATAATGATTAATTTTGCTATCTCCTACCCACAGTCTCGCCCTTCCCTTGTGGGTGCAATTCCCTCCATTGATGAAGTCCACCAACAAAATTAAACAATTTTCTACAATTTTGTGCAAATTACTGAAGAACCAACCTAGGAAAACGCAAAGGCACAGTGTCTCACTGCATAGATGAAAGAAGAGTTTGTACAAGCCCTAAGAAGGGCGACACCTGGTGATTACAACACGACGCCTCTAATCGCTAGACACCTACTCACCTAGGTTTATTATAATTAAACCAGACAATATTTATTCTTCATCATCTAGAGAACATGGTCTATGATTAAATTGGCGAAAATCGAGCACTCTTATTCTTTCATTTACGTGTTGGGCTCAAATCGACTCATACCCCATCTTTGGTCAACTTCCTATCCTTCGGCAGCCAGAGGAGATCTTTCATGAAAAACTATTTTGTATACGCACGTCAATGTTTTTGTCAGTACGTGGACATCTTATATGACCACAAATCACTTGCCAATCATTGATTCTGCAATACTTCTATGTTGTTGATAACTCTGGTTATCTGAGATCTGAGTTTCACATTTTTGGCAACTATTTTTCAGGTCAAGTTGATGCATCCAGCATATACTAGTCAAGGCTAACTGGTATACGCAGTCTTTGCTACTTTTCTTTCATATAAGATGGACCTTCGAGAAAGTATGGTAGCAGATATGATCCAAAGGGATGATAGATCAAAGTGGTTATCACATAGCAATCATAACATAAAATCCTTCACAGAGGATGAGATAAGAAGAATTACCAGCAACTATGAAACTATCATTGGAAAAGGCGGCTTCGGAGAAGTTTGCAAAGGTGTTCTCCAAGATGGAAGAACAGTTGCAGTCAAGAGATTTATCCGTAATGAAGAGGAAAATTTTGCCAAAGAGCTGAAAGTCCACTGTGAAATCAACCACAAGAATGTAGTTAGGCTCATAGGCTACTGTGCCGAGGAAAATGCCTTAATGATTGTCAGTGAGTACATATCCAAAGGGAATCTCAGCGATGTTCTTCATCATGAATGCATTCCCATCACGTTGGATACACGACTGCGGATCGCGGTGGAGTGTTCAGAGGCACTGTGTTACATGCATTCACAAATGTATACTCAGGTCATTCATGGTGATATCAAGCCTGCCAATATACTATTAGATGACAACTTCAATGCAAAAGTATCCGACTTTGGAATATCAAGACTTGTGAACACAGACTCGACCCTTTTCACTGATCGTGTAATAGGGAGCATAGGTTACATGGACCCTTTGTTTGCCCGCAGCGGGCGTCTCACCTCGAAGAGTGATGTTTACAGTTTCGGAATTGTTCTGGTTGAATTGATCACAAAGAAAAAGGCAACAACAAGAAATGGGGGGACCAGCATAGTTGAATGTTTCACCCAAGCTCTTGCGACAGGGAAGAGAAGGGTGAGAGATCTGTTCGATGTTGAAATCTCAAGCCAGAACAACATGAAGGTTCTTGAAGGGGTTGCAGAGCTGGCAGGACAATGTTTGAGGATGGAGATGGATAGACGCCCTGAGATGACAGACGTGGCAGAATGTCTTCGGGCACTTAAGAAAACTCAAGTTCAAGGAAAACAAACACCAACTATTTTTCCTTGGGGGTGGAGGAACAAGCCAGCTGCTCTAAACAACCAGCAATCTTCTAGCTCAGTCACGCAACAATCTTTGCTACCCAACTTGTACCGCCATTTCTCACTTAGGGAGTTGAAATCTGCGACAAGAAACTTTGATAACTCACACCTTCTTGGTCAGGGTATACATCGTAGAGTTTACTATGGAGTGATTTATGGGGGTCCAACCAAGGTGGCTGTCAAACGTGGCAGTGTTGACTATGATGGAAGTGACTTCCAGACAGAGATAGCGATGATGGCAAAGCTCCGTCACGATCATCTCGTACCATTGGTCGGTTACTGCAAAGAGGAAAACGAGATGATACTGGTCTACGATTACATGGCTCGTGGCACCCTGCGTGAGAACCTTTACGCTAACAACACCGAGGAGCCACCTCTTAGTTGGAGGCAGCGTTTAGAGATTTGCATAGGTGCTGCTCATGCCCTGCATTACCTTCACGAGTGTTCCTTCATCCCCAATTATGTGTCGACGACAAACATTCTCCTGGATGAGAGATTGGTTGCGAAGGTTCCATGTAAAGTCTCGGTGCCGCATAATCTCACGCATACAATATATAAGGATTACGTCGATCCTCAGTTTTACCGCTCTTGCAAACTCACAGAGAAATCCCATGTATATTCCTTTGGTGTTGTGCTATTTGAGGTTTTGTGTGCACGGGCTGCTTATGATCTCAATCTTCCAAGAAGACAAGCTCACTTGGTAAAATGTGCCCTTAGTTGCCAAAAGAAGGGCATCCTTGATCTGATTGTTGATCCCTATCTTGAAGGAAAGATTGCTCCGCGGTGCTTCAACAAGTTTGTGGAGATTGCTGAGAAATGTGTTAGTGAACATGGTACAGACCGCCCTACAATGCAAGAAGTGCTTGAGAGCCTGGAATTGTGCCTTGCAGAACAAAGTGGAAGCCTTGGTGATGAGATGCCAGGCGATGATGACATTAATGGTCTTTCGAGGAGAGAACGTCGGCTGAACCTAGAGATGTACCTTGCAGAAGACGATGATGATTGCAGCTATTGTAGCGAGATATCGAAATCTGAAGATGATGGCATGGATGGAGATGAGCAATTTGCAGATTGTATGGATTCCGAATTGCCAGTGGCTTGATGAGCAGGCAAGAAGTGTTTTCACGACCAATCTTCCTACCGTCAATGCTCTCTCCTCTCCACTGACGGATCATGCCAGAGAATCCTTCCATGCATGTACACTGCATAATATGTCCCTTTCTTTTTTTTTTTGAGGAATGATGAATGACCAAGAGCTGTTCCAGCATGAACCCTCTGGGTGTTTCACAATTACTACATTTGTTGAGACGGTCAAATTTGTGGATTTTTTTTTTTCGATGGAACTACGAGCGAAATTCGGCCTTATACCCTATCCAATAAAAGAGAACCAGAGTTCTTTACTGAACCTTTTTCGGTGGGAAGAAGCTTTTTATTAGAGCATCTTCTTGGCGTTGTAGAACCAACTTTGGAAAGACGAGAACCGTCCCAAAGATCCAAGTCCATCCGATCTCAGGCGACACCAAACATACAGGGTAACCCGATAAACCAACTGCTCTGCTACTCAGGGAACATGCATAAATCCGCAGTATTCATGAAGAGAAGCCTGTGAGAAGTTCAAGCTTTGGAAACTAAACAAAAAAACTCAAAAAAGAAAATGTTTTAAAGCTTTCACATCCTGACAGGTTTCATGAAAAAAAATCAGTTCCGCGTTCATCTTACGAATGATTATCGGCTACAGAAATCCATGGGATACATGAAAGTCGTGAATACACGAGGAACCGTCCTTAATCCGAAGGCCAAAACAAAAAAGCACTGCGAGCAGCGGTCTCCCTAAATGTATGTCCGATGTCTCCACCAGCAATTACAGCTCCAAAAGCTAGGAAAAAAACTACTCCCTCCACTCCATAATATAAGAGCATTCTTTGGAGGGAGTATTATTAACTGAACTATAGAGGGTAACACAATTCCATAGAAGTGAGAATCGTGACTTGGCATACCTCAATTTGATGTTCCAAAGCTTGGACATAATTAATTATCTCATCAAGGACTTATGCTTTGCCGATAACCTGACCAAGGAAGAAAAAGCTTCCCAAAGAAAATCATTTACAGAAACAGAACTATAGGGAAGACCTAGAGCTTGATGATTTTTTTTTGGAAAAGGGGGACTTCCCCGGCCTCTGCATCGGAAAGATGCATACGGCCACCTTTATTAAAAAAGCAAAGAGATTCAACACAAGTCTAAAATTCTCAAAAAAAGCAGCTCACAGAGTTGAAGAAGCAAAACAAATGCCACAGCCGGCCGGCAAGAGAAAGATAGGAAAACTAATTGCCTATCCTATTACATGACCGCCATTCAAACCGGCTGAAGATATCCCGTGCAACCATCTCCCATCGGATAGATCCAGTAACCAAACGCTCCCTGGCCTCCGTCGGAGTGAGTAATGACCACATACGGATCAACGCAAATGGTTCGGAATATAACCTGCAAAAAATGAGTGTTGGATGTTCTGTTAAAGACTAAATCATTTCTGTAATTCCATATAGCCCATAATAACGCACATACTCCAACACGAATGTGTCTCGCTGTATGGGGCTCAATCCCATCCAACCACGTTCCGAATAACGTATTAATATTCTGTGGAGGAGTAATATTAAAGGCTATTGTCACTGACTGCCATAAAATTTTTGCCATAGGACAATCGAGAAAGAGGTGTTTAATAGTTTCATCTGTATCACAAAAGCTACACCGACTAGATCCATTCCAGTTGCGTTTAATCAAGTTGTCCTTAGTTAAAATGACTTGTTTATGCACAAACCACATGAACACTTTAACTCTCAAAGGGACTTTGACTTGCCATACATGTTTCGACTTTGGAATAGAACTAGAGTTAATGATATCCACGTACATAGATTTAACCGTAAAAACTCCATTTGTCGTAAGCTTCCAACATAACCGATCTGGGCGCTGAGAAAGTTGAACCTCCATCAGTCTTCTCACAAGATGGAGCCAAGCTTCCCAACGGTTACCGGCTAAAGCTCTCCTGAAGCTTATATGTAGAGGCGTGGACTGACACACCGTCTGAACGGTCGCATCTCTTCGTTGAACAATACTGTAGAGAGAAGGATACTGAACCGCCAATGGCGTATCCCCTAGCCAGGTATCCTCCCAGAACCTTGTAGACGTACCATTACCGATAACCACCTTGGCCCGGTTAAAGAATAGCGACTTAACTCGCATCAGGCCTTTCCAGAAAGGCGAATCCGTCGGCCTCACCGTCACCTGGGATAAGGTCTTGGAATGAAGGTACTTATTACGCAGAATCTGGGCCCAAGTGGCTTCGGTCTCTCGCGAAAGCTTATATAGCCATTTACTGAGGAGACATTTGTTCTTAACCTCCAGATTTTCGATCCCGAGACCCCCTTGGTCCTTAGGTCGACAAATAATGTCCCATCTAGCTAATCTATACTTTCTCTTCAACTCGTCGCTTTGCCAGAAGAAACGAGATCGATAGGAATCGAGTCTTTTTCGAACACCCACTGGTACTTCGAAAAAAGACAGAAGGAACATGGGCATACTAGTGAGCACCGAATTAATAAGAACTAACCGGCCTCCATATGACATCAGTTTGCCTTTCCAACATCCCAATTTCTTCTCAAAACGATCCTCAATGCACTTCCATTCGCTATTTGTTAGCCTAGAGCTTGATGATGATACAAAGATAAATACATATGGTACATTAGTGGGACATAATGGAAACGTAAGAAATATTGGGTGCTTGTTGAGATTAAAATGCACCTTATTACATCCAGGGACAATATCTTGAAGAATTTTCACCTGCTCGGGTATTTTTTCACGCCATGCTTGTGAAAATAAGTACAACTTTTAGTTAGGCTATGGCTTTCAGTTGCTTGACCCCATCTTGCCCTCGCATGGATGAAATCTTGCTTTGGTGGCTTTGGCCAAGGAGGATTTTGGGCGGGGTTGAGGTAACAGAAGCGCGTGGGAGGTGGGGAGGGGGAGGGGGGAGCAGCGCTGCCGCATCCGCTGGGACAGGGGTAAAGGGGGGATTTCATGTGGCTCGGGTTTGGGGCAGGGTTTTGGCCGGACCAGGTCATCATAACTCAATCATTTGAGAAAGAAACTTGGAAAGATAAATAAACAAGTCATAAATTTTACACTTCTATTATTTTTAGAAGAAAACAATTGAAATGTGTAAAGCTTTGACCAAAGACTTGAAAGAAGTTGGTTCCATTCATCTTATAAATAATTGTCGGCTACATAAATAAATACATGAGGAATCCTCTATTCCTAAGCGGTTATAACCCACTACCCAATCCCTCTCCATACAACAATGACACATCACCAAGTCATGCATGTAGTCATAATTTGCCTTTTTACAATAATTTGTTCATGCAAAACATGGCACATCATTAACTCATGCCTGTTATTAGTTTAAGTTTATTTAGCACTTTTTATGCATTTTTGATAAGACTCACACAACAATGCATATCGCATCTTCTAGTAGTCATGAATCCATAGGTAAAAAAAGCAGCCCGCTAGGCGATCTACAACTTTGAGTTGTATCAGTGATGCCTTCGTCTTCATCCAAGGTTTTTTTCAAAGAGGGTTCCCTCCGATTTCACCACTGAGTTTGCAACTACTAAAAAAAAAGAAAAGAAAATCAACCATAAGGCTAGATAACCTGGGCACCCTATCATTAGTTGACTACTATATCAACCAAGCCAAAAGCTCCAGGATGCCGTCACCAGGCCCCTAATAAGGCAAGCAACGTTTGTGACCCTGTTGTGAATATATTACAAGTTTTAGAGACAAAATAAGCAACGAAAATGATGAGTGTTTCTTAAGCAGGTCAGCTACATTTGATCTTCATTGCCAAGTTGACTGCATCATCTCCAGGCCAAAGCACTATTGTATTCGCAGCACACCAAAAGTCCACCCTTGTACCACCTTAAAGACTTCATTTCTTGTTAGTCCTAGAACTCTTACGACCCACTTTAGCCTTCTTTTCATTTCCCGTTTTAACAGTCCAATCACCCAGCCATCTGGCGATCATGTTAATGGGGGCATAAGGGTCAGTAAATTTTTTTATTATATAAAAAGAGTTCCATTTCTAATCTTCCAGATTGTCCAGAAGGCCACATAAATCTCAACAAATGCCAAGTGCTTATCATCAGAATGGAATTTTTGCAACCAATTCCCAAGCAAAAGCATCAATGTTATCAAGGATATCAAGAAGGTTAAAATCACATTTTATAATGTTCCAAAGCATTCTAGCCAAGGAACATTTCATAAAAGAGGCGATTATTTGATTCATCCATCCCACAAAAAGGGCAAGCCCTGCTACCAATCCACACCCTTCCAATCAAATTGAGTTTTGTCAAAATACTTTTTCTTAGGGCTAAGTACATCAAAATTTTGATCCTTGGAGGAATGTTGGTTTTCCATATAAACTTGTGTGGAAGTTCAACACCATTTTCTATCAAGTTCCTAAAATATGATTTAACTGTGTATACACCATTTTTGTTAGAGTCCATTTAACAATACCTTTTTCATTATGGAGAGTAACACTAGAGCATACCTCCTTAATATGATTCCACAGTTCAAAAGAATTACCAATTAGAATCCTTTTGAACTGAATTTGATGAAGCCCTTTCACCAGCAAATCAACAACATACATGTTTTTGTTAAAACATATGTTATATGATCTAGGGAAATTATGCTAGCGGGGTTTATCCCCTTTCCACAAATCCTCCCCAAAACCTTACATTCTTCCCATTACTAACACCAAATTTACAAAGAGAAAAGAAATGGTCCTTACATTTCAGTAATCCTTTCCGGAATTGTGAATCTCCTTGTCTGTGTTTGATCCCAGTAAGGCACCGATTTCTTTGGCATTTCCTAGTCGGGATTTCCAGCTCTTGTGATGGAAACTCTGCATTTCGCTTATTCCATATTGTCCACGAGGTGAGCATGGCGAGGTATGCGAGGGCCTTTCTATTTTGTACAGAAGCGTCCGACATATGTCAATCTACCAATCCTTGATGGAATGCTTTAGGTGCAAAGGGGAGGTATCGATGCTCACAATTTGTAACCAATCTTGGATCATATCACATGGTCTAATGGAGAACCGACACTTAAAGAACAGTTGGTCAACTGATTCTTGCTCACGCTTGCAAATAGGGCAAAGGCCAAAGTTTGACCATCCTATTTTCGCCAACCTATGCGATGTCCATATCCTTTTTTGCACGAACAACCATCTAAAGAACTTGACCTTTGGTAGATCACATGCCTTCCAAACCGCATGGACCACAGGGGAGCCTGTGGCACTTAAGAATTGTGATAACCCACAAGTATAGGGGATCAATTGTAGCCTCTTTCGATAAGTAAGAGTGTCGAACACATCGAGGAGCTAAAGGTAGAACAAATATTCCCTCAAGTTCTATCGATCACCGATACAACTCTACGCACGCTTAACGTTCGCTTTACCTAGAACAATTATGAAACTAGAAGTACTTTGTAGGTGTTTTTGGATAGGTTTGCAAGATAATAAAGAGCACGTAAACAAAAAGTAGGGGATGTTTAGATAAATAAACAATAAAGTTAGTATAGCGAGTGTCGAAAAGTGGTGGTAGGAGTTGCGAAATTGTCCCTAAGCAATTGACTACTTTCCTAGACCGATAGCAAGTTTTATGTGGGAGAGGCCACTGCTAGCATGTCATCCCTGACTTGGAATTCTATAACAAGCATCCGCAACTACTAACGTTCATTAAGGTAAAACCCAACCATAGCATTAAGATATATTGGTCCCCCTTCAATCCCGTATGCATCAATTTCTATGCTAGGTTGAAGCTTCTGTCACTCTTGCCCTCCAATACATAGTCCTATCAACATACAACTAACCCTATGGTGTGATCCACGCGCGCACTCATATGATGGGCACCAAAGGACAGCAACATAACCACAAGCAATTTAAACCAATCATAGCAATTTACCAATTACCGATAGGACAACGAAAATCTACTTAGACATCATAAGATGGCAACACATCTGTAACGCCCTTGATGCGGCTATATCTCCCACGTGTCGAAGCACGACTTAGAGGCATAACCGCATTGAAAGAAATGTCGCAAGTGAGGTAATCTTCACACAACCCATGTAATACATAAGGGAAAGAGATACATAGTTGGCTTACAATCGCCACTTCACACAATACATGAATAAAGCATTACATCAACCAGATACAAACAAGGTCCGACTACGGAACCAAAATAAAAGAAGACTACCCCAAATGCTACACAGATCCCCGATCGACCCCAACTAGGCTCCACTACTGATCCACTAGAACGAAACAACACAAAGGACAAGATCTTCATAAAGCTCCTCTTTGAGCTTGGTTGCATCATCTGCACGGTATCCTCAGCACCTGCAAGCTGGTTTTGGAAGTATCTGTGAGTCATGGGGACTCAGCAATCTCACAGCCTCGCGATCAAGACTATTTAAGCTTATAGGTAGGGTAAACGGTATGAGGTGGAGCTGCAGCAAGCGACTAGCATATATGGTGGCTAACATACGCAAATGAGAGCGAGAAGAGAAGGCAAAAGCACGGTTGAACAACTATGATCAAGAAGTGATCCTAGAACAACCTACGTCAAGCATTACTCCAACACCGTGTTCACTTCCCGGACTCCGCCGAGAAGAGACCATCACGGTTACACACGCGGTTGATGTATTTTAATTAAGATCAACTTCAGATTTTCTACAACCAAACATTAACAAATTCCCATCTGCCCATAACCGCGGGCACGGCTTTCGAAAGTTCAATCCCTGCAGGGGTGTCCCAACTTAGCCCATCACAAGCTCTCATGGTCAACGAAGGATATTCCTTCTCCCAAGACAATCCGATCAGACTCGGCATCCCGGTTACAAGATGGTAACCCACAAGTATAGGGGATCAATTGTAGCCTCTTTCGATAAGTAAGAGTGTCAAACCCAATGAGGAGCTAAAGGTAGAACAAATATTCCCTCAAGTTCTATCGACCACCGATACAACTCTACGCACGCTTGACGTTCGCTTTACCGGAAACAAGTATGAAACTAGAAGTACTTTGTAGGTGTTTTTGGGTAAGCTTGCAAGAAAGTAAAGAACACGAAAATAAAAGCCAGGGGCTGTTTAGATGAAGACACAACTAAATTAGTTTTAGTAAAGAGCTTTTGTCAACAAGAAAGTTATTTGTCCCTAGGCAATCGATAACTAGACCGGTAATCATTATTGCAATTTTATTTGAGGGAGAGGCATAAGCTAACATACTTTCTCTACTTGGATCATATGCACTTATGATTGGAACTCTAGCAAGCATCCGCAACTACTAAAGATTCATTAAGGTAAAACCCAACCATAGCATTAAAGTATCAAGTCCCCTTTATCCCATATGCAAACAACCTACTTACTCGGTTGTGTGCTTCTGTCACTCACGCCACCCACCATAAGCAAATCATAAGCATATTGCAAACCCTACAGCGGGAATCCCTCACGCTTGCGCGACACGGAGAGCACCATAGGACAGCACCAATAATAAAACATACAACTCAAACCAATCACGATCATCAAATAGCCATTAGGACAAAACAGATTTACTCAAACATCATAGGATAGCCATACATCATTGGGAAATAATATATAGCGTTGAGCACCATGTTTAAGTAGAGATTACAGCGGGTAAGAGAGAGGTTACACCGTTGCATAGAGGGGGGAAGAGTTGGTGATGATGGCGGTGAAGTTGTTGATGAAGATCGCGGTGATGATGATGGCCCCCGGTGGCACTCTGGTGCCACCGGAAGCGAGGGGGAGAGAGCCCCCCCTCCTTCTTCTTCTTCTTCCTTGACCTCCTCCCTAGATGGGAGAAGGGTTTCCCCTCTGGTCCATGGCCTCCATGGCGTGGGAGGGGCGAGAGCCCCACCGAGATTGGATCTATCTCTTTGTCTCTCTCTGGTTCTGCGTTTTGTTCTGGCTCTGTTTCACCGTTTCTTATATATATGGAGATCTGTAACTCCGATTGGCCTGAAACCTTCGCCGTGATTTTTTTCCCGAATATTAGCTTTCTTGCGGCAAAAGAAGAGCATCAACCGCCTTACGGTGGGCTCACGAGGGTAGGGGCGCGCCCTAGGGGGGGGGGGCGCCCCCCTGTCTCGTGACCACCTCGGGCACTGGTTCGCGTTGATTTTCCTTCCGAATTTTCCATATTTTCCAAAAATATGCTCCGTCTGTTTTATCCCGTTTGGACTCCGTTTGATATGAACATTCTGCGAAACCAAAAACATGCAACAGACAGAAACTGGCACTGGGCACTGGATCAATATGTTAGTCCCAAAAATAATATAAAAAGTTGCCAAAAAGTATATGAAAGTTGAATAATATTGGCATGGAACAATCAAAAATTATAGATACGACGGAGACGTATCAGCATCCCCAAGCTTAATTCCTGCTCGTCCTCGAGTAGGTAAATGATAAAAAAAATAATTTCTGATGTGGAATGCTACCTAGCATAATCTTGATCATATTTCTAATCATGGCATGAATATTAAGACACGAGTGATTCAAAGAAATAATCTATCCTTTGACATAAAAATAATAATACTTCAAGCATACCAACCAAGCAATTATGTCTTATTGAAATAACATAGCCAAAGAAAGTTCATCCCTACAAAATCATATAGTCTGGCTATGCTCCATCTTCACCACACAAAGCATTCACATCATGCACAACCCCGATGACAAGCCAAGCAATTGTTTCATACTTTTGATGTTCTCAAACCTTTTCAACCTTCACGCAATACATGAGCATGAACCATGGACATAACACTATAGGTGGAATAGAATATGATGGTGGAGAAGACAAAAAGGAGAAGATAGTCTCACATCAACTAGGTGTATCAATGGGCTATGGAGATGCCCATCAATAGATATCAATGTGAGTGAGTAGGGATTGCCATGCAACGGATGCACTAGAGCTATAAATGTATGAAAGCTCAACAAAAGAAACTAGTGGGTGTGCATCCAACTCGCTTGCTCATGAAGACCTAGGGCACTTGAGGAGGCCCATCATTGGAATATACAAGCCAAGTTCTATAATGAAAGATTCCCACTAGTATATGAAAGTGACAACATAGGAGACTCTCTATCATGAAGATCATGGTGCTACTTTGAAGCACAAGTGTGGTAAAAGGATAGTAGCATTGTCCCTTTTATTTTTTATTTTTTTATTTGGCCTCTCTTTTTTTCCTTTTTTTTTCCTTTCTTTTTTTATTTGGCCTTTCTTTCTCTTTTTTTGGGACAATGCTCTATTGAATGATGATCATCACACTTCTATTTATTTACAACTCGATGATACAACTCGATACTAGAACAAAGATGACTCTATATGAATGCCTCCGGTGGTGTACCGGGATGTGCAATGATCTAGCGTAGCAATGACATCAAAAAACGGACAAGCCATGAAAACATCATGCTAGCTATCTTACGAGCATGCAAAGCAATATGGCAATAAATGCTCAAGTCATGTATATGATGATGATGGAAGTTGCATGGCAATATATCTCGGAATGGCTATGGAAATGCCATGATAGGTAGGTATGGTGGATGTTTTGAGGAAGGTATATGGTGGGTTTATGGTACCGACGAAAGTTGCGCGGTACTAGAGAGTCTAGCAATGATGGAAGGGTGATAGTGCGTATAATCCATGGACTCAACATTAGTCATAAAGAACTCACATACTTATTGCAAAAATCTATTAGTCATCGAAACAAAGTACTATGCGCATGCTCCTAGGGGGATAGATTGGTAGGAAAAGACCATCGCTCGTCCCCGACCGCCACTCATAAGGAAGACAATCAATAAACACCTCATGCTCCGACTTCGTTACATAACGGTTCACCATACGTGCATGCTACGGGACTTGCAAACCTCAACACAAGTATTTCTCAATTTCACAATTACTCGACTAGCATGACTCTAATATCACCATCTTTATATTGCAAAACTATTGCAAGGAATCAAACATATCATATTCAGCGATCTACAAGTTTATGTAGGATTTTATGACTAACCATGTGAATGACCAGTTCCTGTCATCTCTCTAAATAGATATAAGTGAAGCACGAGAGTTTAATTCTTTCTACAAAAGATATGCCCGTGCTCTAACAAATATAAGTGAAGCAAAAGAGCATTCTACAAATGGCGGTTGTCTATGTAAAGAGAAACAGGCAATCCAAACTTCAAATGATATAAGTGAAGCACATGAAGCATTCTATAAAGCCACCAAGGACCATCTCATACCAGCATGGTGCATAAAAAACCTAAATGCAAAAGACGCTCCAAGACTTGCACATATCGCATGAACGAAATGAATCCGAAAACATACCGATATTTGTTGAAGAAAGAGGGGATGCCTCCCTAGCATCCCCAAGCTTAGACGCTTGAGTCTCCTTGAATATTTACTTGGGGTGCCTCGGGCATCCCCAAGCTTGAGCTCTTGCCTCTCTTCCTTCTTCTCACATCAAAACCTTCTCAATCATCGACCACTTCATCCACACAAAACTTCAACAGAAAACTCGGTAAGATCCATTAGTATAATAAAGCAAATCACTACTCTAAGTACTGTTGCAAACCAATTCATATTTTGTTTTTGCATTGTGTCTACTGTAATATAACTTTTTCATGGCTTAATCCACTGATATAAATTGATAGGTTCATCAAAACAAGCAAGCTATGCATCAAAAACAGAATCTGTCTAAAACAGAACAGTCTGTAGCAATCTGAACATTCACCATACTTATGATACTTGAAAAATTCTACCAAAATTAGGAAAAATAAAAAATTTGTATAGGAAGACAGTGAAAAAAGAATCAGAACCATTTGACGTTCCAGCTAAAAATGTAAAATCGCGCACTACAGCCAAAGTTTCTGTCCTGCACCGTACAAACCATCAAGCAAATGTAAACATCCTAAAGGCAAACATTGGCATATTATTTTTATAATACAATGAAATTGTACAAGGGGATAATTATTTTTGTTGAAAGGTTTCTGTAATTAAGATTCACAAAGTTCCCATGGGCATGAACAAAGTTCAAGGACGTCCCCCACTTTCACAATGCTCGTCTCTCTCACTTTCACTTTTCTTTTTGAAAAAGTTTTGGGTTCCCCTCTTTATTTTTGTTGTTTTTAAACTATATGAAAGCACTCAACAGAAATAAATGACTCTCTAAAACTTCCGGGTTGTCTCCCTGGCAGCGCTTTCTTTAAAGCCATTAAGCTAGGCATATAGTGCTCGAGTAGTGAATCCACCCGGATCCCAAGGTATATCAAAGCCAATTTTAATTAACAATGATTTGTAATTTATTAGTGAGCACAAAGTAAAATATATCATGTAACAACGAAGTCTAACTCTCTTCCTATGCATCGGCATGTCATAAAAGAACAATTCATGCACACAAAGTAAAGGCCAATGCACAGTATAAACAGTTTCTTGCAATTTTATCGTATTGGAAACATAGAGAGGTGGAGATATAGTTTCTCTCTCATAATAATTGCAAGTAGGAGCAGAAAGCACATGCATATTATATTCATCAAAATCATCATGTGTAGTAGTAAAAGGCAACCCATCAATATAATCCTTAATAAGTGCAAACTTCTCCGATATAGTGTAGTCGGGAGAATTCAAAAAGATAATAGGACTATCATGTGTGGGTGCAATAGCAACAATTTCATGTTTAACATAAGGAACTATAGCAAGTTCATCTCCATAAGCATAATTCATATTGGCATCTTGGCCACAAGCATCATCAAAAAGGGATATTTCAAGAGAATCAAAGGGAGCATAACAATCATCATAGCAATCATCCTTCGGTAAGTACGAAGGGAAATTAAACAATGTATGAGTTGAAGAGTTACTCTCATTAGAAGGTGGGCACGGGTAGCTAATCCGCTCTTCCTCCTTTTGTTCTTCGCTCTCCTCATCATCCTTTTCATCCAATGAGCTCACAGTTTCATCAATTTCTTCTTCCATAGACTCCTGCAAAATATTAATCTCTTCTTGGACAGCAAAGTAGTACTCAATATATGGTTCAACATAGGCATTAGAAGCATAATTATCATAGCAATATTTAAATATGTTAAAATTTTCAGATTTGTGAAGAGTAGCATCATACTTTTCAATCAAAGAAGCAATTTCAAAAGCACCCTTAAAAGCAACAAATTCTTCAATTTGTTGAACATCATAGTAATTATAAACACCCTTAGCATATGAAGATAAGATTCCATTATCAATAAACTCACATTGGTAGGGAAGGTGTTTCTTAGGGTTTTTAGAACAAGAAGTAAAATCATATATTTCACATAAATTCCAAGCATAGCATTGCAAATGTTGAATTTGACCCGATAATAGTTTTCCTTTTTCAGATATACGTTGTCGCACATAACAAGCATGCTCATCTAAAGATTTGCCCTCAACTAAGCTAGTTGGGGTTTCGGCACGAGCACAAAGGGATCGAAGATGATCCAAGTAATAAGCTTCAACAGTGTGATAGATTTTGATTGGTTCTTCAACCATTGGTTCAGTAGGTACAACTAATTTTTTTTTGGTATTTTGCGTTTCCTACCCATAACTAAAGATAGAAAACAACTAAGAACAGCAAATAAAAATTACTTAGTGATAAAGCAAACAAGCACACACGAGAATATTCACCCCACGCTATTGCTCCCCGGCAACGGCTCCAGAAAAAGGTCTTGATAACCCACAAGTATAGGGGATCAATTGTAGCCTCTTTCGATAAGTAAGAGTGTCGAACCCAACGAGGAGCTAAAGGTAGAACAAATATTCCCTCAAGTTCTATCGACCACCGATACAACTCTACGCACGCTTGACGTTCGCTTTACCGGAAACAAGTATGAAACTAGAAGTACTTTGTAGGTGTTTTTGGGTAAGCTTGCAAGAAAGTAAAGAACACGAAAATAAAAGCTAGGGGCTGTTTAGATGAAGACACAACTAAATTAGTTTTAGTAAAGAGCTTTTGTCAACAAGAAAGTTATTTGTCCCTAGGCAATCGATAACTAGACCGGTAATCATTATTGCAATTTTATTTGAGGGAGAGGCATAAGCTAACATACTTTCTCTACTTGGATCATATGCACTTATGATTGGAACTCTAGCAAACATCCGCAACTACTAAAGATTCATTAAGGTAAAACCCAACCATAGCGTTAAAGTATCAAGTCCCCTTTATCCCATACGCAAACAACCTACTTACTCGGGTCTGTGCTTCTGTCACTCACGCCACCCACCATAAGCAAATCATAAGCATATTGCAAACCCTACAGCGGGAATCCCTCACGCTTGCGCGACACGGAGAGCACCATAGGACAGCACCAATAATAATACATACAACTCAAACCAATCACGATCATCAAATAGCCATTAGGACAAAACAGATCTACTCAAACATCATAGGATAGCCATACATCATTGGGAAATAATATATAGCGTTGAGCACCATGTTTAAGTAGAGATTACAGCGGGTAAGAGAGAGGTTACACCATTGCATAGAGGGGGGAAGAGTTGGTGATGATGGCAGTGAAGTTGTTGGTGAAGATCGCGGTGATGATGATGGCCCCCGGTGGCACTCCGGTGCCACCGGAAGCGAGGGGGAGAGATCCCCCTCCTTCTTCTTCCTTGACCTCCTCCCTAGATGGGAGAAGGGTTTCCCCTCTGGTCCATGGCCTCCATGGCGTGGGAGGGGCGAGAGCCCCTCCGAGATTGGATCTATCTCTCTGTCTCTCTCTGGTTCTGCGTTCTGTTCTGGCTCTGTTTCACCGTTTCATATATATATGGAGATCCGTAACTCCGATTGGCCTGAAACCTTCGCCGTGATTTTTTTTCCGAATATTAGCTTTCTTGCGGCAAAATAAGAGCGTCAACCGCCTTACGGTTGGCTCACGAGGGTAGGGGCGCGCCCCCTGTCTCGTGACCGCCTCGGGCACTGGTTCGCGTTGATTTTTCCTTCCGAATTTTCCATATTTTCCAAAAATAAGCTCCGTCCGTTTTTATCCCGTATGGACTCTGTTTGATATGGATATTCTGCGAAACCAAAAACATGCAACAGACAAGAGTCCCAAAAATAATATAAAAAGTTGCCAAAAAGTATATGAAAGTTGAATAATATTGGCATGGAACAATCAAACATTATAGATACGACGTAGACGTATCACAAGACATCCTCGACAATGGTAAAACAAGTCCAGCAAAGCCGCCCGAATGTGCCGACAAATCCCGATAGGAGCTGCACATATCTCGTTCTCAGGGCACACTCAGATGAGACATCCTACGAGTAAAACCAACCCTTAAGTTGCCCCGAGGTGGCCCCGTAGTCTACTCGGTTCAGACCAACACTCAGAGGAGCACTGGCCCGAGGGGGTTAAAATAAGATGACCCTCGGGAGCGCGACTCCCAAGGGAAAAGTAGGTGGTGGTGACGCAAATAGCAAAACCAAGGTTGGGCCTTGCTGGAGGAGTTTTATTCAAAGCGAACTGTTAAGGGGTTCCCATTATAACCCAACCGTGTAAGGAACGCAAAATCTGGGAACATAACACCGATATGACGGAAACTAGGGCGGCAAGAGTGGAACAAAACACCAGGCATAAGGACGAGCCTTCCACCCTTTACCAAGTGTATAGAGCATTAATTAAATAAGAGATATTGTGATATCCCAACAAAAGTCCATGTTCCAACAAGGAACAAACTCCAATCTTCACCTGCAACTAGCAACGCTATAAGAGGGGCTGAGCAAGCGGTAACATAGCCAAACAACGGTTTGCTAGGACAAGGTGGGTTAGAGGCTTGGCTTAACAATATGGGAGGCATGATAAGCAAGTGGTAGGTATCGCAGCATAGGCATAGCAATAGAGCGAGCATCTAGCAAGCAAAGATAGAAGTGATTTTGAGGGTATGGTCATCTTGCCTGAGATCCCGCAAGGAAGAAGAACGAGTCCATGAAGAAGACAAACGGACGTTGCCAACGGATCCTCACAAACGCAACGTTACCAGATTATCGAGAAGAAGTACACCGGAAAGAAAGCAAACAACATAGTAAACAAACATCACATAAGCATGGCACTATGCGCAAACAAGTATGATGCATGTCCGGTTTAATGAGGCATGGAATGGAAAAATGCACAAACAACCCTACAAATCAAGTGGAGCTCAATATGCAACGGAGTTGCATATTGAAGAAAACACCACATGACTTATTTAGTTCCCTCTCGTTTATGTACCCAACAAGATTAAATGTTGTTAGCATGGCAAGAGGCGAAGCATAATGAAACTATCTATCTAGGCAAGTTTAAATGAGGCCAGAACAACAAAACAACAAGTCCGGAAACTCCTCATGTGCATATTTTGGTTATGGTACTGTTCTGCGCTAAACACAATTTTAGGGTTGTTAAACATACAAGATGAATGCACCATGTTAAACTAGGCATTTTTCCACCCCATTTACATATAAAGATTATTAAATTCCGAGTTACGGTTATTTAGTTATGAATTAAAGCATTTTAGCATGGCATAGGAGCAAATTAAAGCAAACATCATTTTAAGCATTTTAAACATGGATGAGAGTGGCAAATTATGAAACTACGCAAAATTCTAAGCAACTTTCATATTAAGTTTGTTTTAATCCGATGCACGGCTCAACAGTTATTAAATGCAAGATGCTTGGGGGGTTTTCTGCAAAACTGTTAATTCTGGAAAATAGCTAAAATTGTTCGGCAGGAAAAAACAAATACTGGGCTGAAACCATAGGCGGCTGGGTGCTCACCAAGGCCCAAGGCCTGAGTCAGTGGAGATGCTGGGCTTCTGCTGAACAGGAACGAAGCCCACTAGGCCAGGTCAACGGGCGCAGTCGCTCGTTCCTGGACAGAACGAGAAGCAGGCCCGGAGGCATTCGTCCTCCTTTGAACGTAGGGGAGGTAGCGGCGCGGTCCATGTCGTTCCCGCACGACGAAGCAGGGAAGGCCGGCGAGGGACTTGGCGCGGGGCGACGGCTTCCTGCCGACAACGTGCGCGGGTCTGGGCGGCGCGGGGCGACAGAGTTCCTTTGGCGAGGACTCGGCGACGATGGGTCAACGCGAGGCAGCAGCGCTCGCTCGAGGAGCAGAGGAGAACAGGCAACGGCGGCGACGCGACGCGGCAGGCGCTCCGGTGAGCTGAGGAGGTCCGGCAACGATGGGGATGGCCGGAACCCGACGGACTCGTGGGGATGCGATGGTGGTGCTCCATGAGGAAATCCATGGCGGCGGACGCGGATGACCCGGGACGATGTTGCGAGGCGAGGGAGGCAGGCGCGCGTGCGTTCGAAGCTGAGGAGGCTGGTGGCGCAGGTCGACGGGGTCAGCACAGAAACGACACGACGGCTCGAAGACGGACTTGTCATGAGCGAGCTGGACAGCCGTAGTACTCACCATGAACGAAGAAGACGGGCGGCGCAGGACAACCGTGGGAACGAGGCCAGCTCAGGTGCGGCTGAAGGAAATATACCCTAGAGGTAATAATAATGTTATTATTTATTTCCTTGTATCATGATAAATGTTTATTATTCATGCTAGAATTGTATTAACCGGAAACATAATACATGTGTGAATACATAGACAAACAGAGTGTCACTAGTATGCCTCTACTTGACTAGCTCGTTGATCAAAGATGGTTATGTTTCCTAACCATAGACATGAGTTGTTTGGTTAACGGGATCACATCATTAGGAGAATGATGTGATTGACTTGACCCATTCCATTAGCTTAGCACTTGATCGTTTAGTTTGTTGCTATTGCTTTCTTCATAACTTATATATGTTCCTATGACTATGAGATTATGCAACTCCCGTTTATCGGAGGAACACTTTGTGTGCTACCAAACGTCACAACGTAACTGGGTGATTATAAAGGTGCTCTACAGGTGTCTCCGAAGGTATTTGTTGGGTTGGCGTATTTCGAGATTAGGAATTGTCACTCCGATTGTCGGAGAGGTATCTCTGGGCCCTCTCGGTAATGCACATCACTCAAGCCTTGCAAGCATTGCAACTAATAAGTTAGTTGCGGGATGATGTATTACGGAACGAGTAAAGAGACTTGCCGGTAACGAGATTGAACTAGGTATTGAGATACCGACGATCGAATCTCGGGCAAGTAACATACCGATGACAAAGGGAACAACGTATATTGTTATGCGGTCTGACCGAAAAGATCTTCGTAGAATATGTAGGAGCCAATATGAGCATCCAGGTTCCGCTATTGGTTATTGACCGGAGACGTGTCTCGGTCATGTCTACATAGTTCTCGAACCCGTAGGGTCCGCACGCTTAAAGTTCGGTGACGATCATAATTAGGGTTTTTTTGTTTTGATGTACCGAAGGTTGTTCGGTGTCCCGGATGTGATCACGGACATGACGAGGAGTCTCAAAATGGTCGAGACATAAAGATTGATATATTGGAAGCCTATATTTGGATATCGGAAACGTTCCGGGTGAAATCAGGATTTTACCGGAGTACCGGGGGGTTACCGGAACCCCCCCCGGGGGTTATTGGGCCTACATGGGCCCTAAGGGAGAAGAGGAGGGCCGGCCAGGGCAGGCCGCACGCCCCCTCCTCCTAGTCCGAATAGGACAAGGAGGGGGGGGGGCGGTGCCCCCTTTCCTCTTTCTCCCTTCCTCCTTCCTTTTCCAACAAGGCAAGAGGGGGGAGTCCTACTCCCGGTGGGAGTAGGACTCCTCCAGGCGCACCCCTTGGGCCGGCCGCACCTCCCCCTCTCCCTCCTTTATATACGGGGGCAAGGGGGCACCCCATGACACACAAGTTGATCTTCGTGATCGTTCATTAGCCGTGTGCGGTGCCCCCTTCCACCATATTCCACCTCGGTCATATCGTAGTGGTGCTTAGGCGAAGCCCTGCGTCGGTAGAGCATCATCACCGTCATCACGTCGTCGTGCTAACGAAACTCTCCCTCAACACTTTGCTAGATCGGAGCTCGAGGGATGTCACGAAGTTGAACGTGTGCAGAACTCGGAGGTGCCGTACATTCGGTACTTGGATCGGTCGGATCGGGAAGACGTACGACTACTTACTCTACATTGTGTCAACGCTTCCGTTGCCGGTCTACGAGGGTACGTAGACAACACTCTCCCCTCTTGTTGATATGCATCACCATGATCTTGCGTGTGCATAGGAATTTTTTTGAAATTACTACGTTCCCCAACAGTGGCATCCGAGCCTAGGTTTTATGCGTTGATGTTATGCACGAGTAGAACACAAGTGAGTTGTGGGCGATATAAGTCATACTGCTTACCAGCATGTCATACTTTGGTTCGGCGGTATTGTTGGATGAAGCGGCCCGGACCGACATTACGCGTACGCTTACGCGAGACTGGTTCTACCGACGTGCTTTGCACACAGGTGGCTGGCGGGTGTCAATTTCTCCAACTTTAGTTGAACAAAGTGTGGCTATGCCCGGTCCTTGCGAAGGTTAAAACAACACCAAGTTGACAAACTATCGTTGTGGTTTTGATGCGTAGGTAAGAACGGTTCTTGCTAAGCCCGTAGCAGCCACGTAAAACTTGCAACAACAAAGTAGAGGACGTCTAACTTGTTTTTGCAGGGCATGTTGTGATGTGATATGGTCAAGACATGATGCTAAATTTTATTGTATGAGATGATCATGTTTTGTAACCGAGTTATCGGCAACTGGCAGGAGCCATATGGTTGTCGCTTTATTGTATGCAATACAATCATGCTGTAATGCTTTACTTTATCACTAAGCGGTAGCGATAGTCGTGGAAGCATAAGATTGGCGAGACGACAACGATGCTACGATGGAGATCAAGGTGTCGCGCCGGTGATGATGGTGATCATGACGGTACTTCGGAGATGGAGATCACAAGTACAAGATGATGATGGCCATATCATATCACTTATATTGATTGCATGTGATGTTTATCTTTTATGCATCCTATCTTGCTTTGATTGACGGTAGCATTATAAGATGATCCCTCGCTAAATTATCAAAGTATAAGTGTTCTCCCTGAGTATGCACCGTTGCGAAAGTTCTTCGTGCTGAGACACCACATGATGATCGGGTGTGATAGGCTCTACGTTCAAATACAACGGGTGCAAAACAGTTGCACACGCGGAATACTCAGGTTAAACTTGACGAGCATAGCATATAACAGATATGGCCTCGGAACACGGAGACCGAAAGGTTGAGCGTGAATCATATAGTAGATATGATCAACATATTGATGTTCACCATTGATACTACTCCATCTCACGTGATGATCGGACATGGTTTAGTTGACTTGGATCACGTGATCACTTAGAAGATTAGAGGGATATCTTTCTAAGTGGGAGTTCTTAAGTAATATGATTAATTGAACTTAAATTTATCATGAACTTAGTACCTGATAGTATCTTGCTTGTATATGTTTGATTGTAGATAGATGGCTCGTGCTATTGTTCCGTTGAATTTTAATGCGTTCCTTGAGAAAGCAAAGTTGAAAGATGATGGTAGCAATTACACGGACTGGGTCCATAACTTGAGGATTATCCTCATTGCTGCACAGAAGAATTACGTCCTGGAAGCACCACTAAGTGCCAAGCCTGCTGCAGGAGCAACACCATATGTTATGAACGTCTGGCAGAGCAAAGCTGATGACTACTCGATAGTTCAGTCTGCCATGCTTTACGGTTTAGAACCGGGTCTTCAACGATGTTTTGAATGTCATGGAGCATATGAGATGTTCCAGGAGTTGAAGTTAATATTTCAAGCAAATGCCCGGATTGAAAGATATGAAGTCTCCAATAAATTCTATAGCTGCAAGATGGAGGAGAATAGTTCTGTTAGTGAACATATACTCAAAATGTCTGGGTATCATAATCACTTGACTCAACTGGGGGTTAATCTTCCTGTTGATAGTGTCATTGACAGAGTTCTTCAATCACTACCACCAAGCTACAAAAGCTTCGTGATGAACTATAATATGCAAGGGATGAATAAGACTATTCCTGAGCTCTTCGCGATGCTAAAAGCCGCAGAGGTAGAAATCAAGACGGAGCATCAAGTGTTGATGGTCAATAAGACCACCAGTTTCAAGAAAAAGGGCAAAGGGAAGAAGAAAGGGAACTTCAAGAAGAACAACAAACAAGTTGCTACTCAGGAGAAGAAACCCAAGTCTGGACCTAAGCCTGAGACTGAGTGCTTCTACTGCAAGCAGACTGGTCACTGGAAGCAGAACTGCCCCAAGTATTTGGCGGATAAGAAGGATGGCAAAGTGAACAAAGGTATATGTGATATACATGTTATCGATGTGTACCTTACTAATGCTCGCAGTAGCACCTGGGTATTTGATACTGGTTCTGTTGCTAACATTTGCAACTCGAAACAGGGGCTACAGATTAAGTGAAGATTGGCTAAGGACGAGGTGATGATGCGCATGGGAAATGGTTCCAAAGTCGATGTGATCGCGGTCGGCACGCTACCTCTACATCTACCTTCGGGATTAGTATTAGACCTAAATAATTGTTATTTGGTGCCAGCATTGAGCATGAACATTATATCTGGATCTTGTTTGATGCGAGATGGTTATTCATTTTAATCAGAGAATAATGGTTGTTCTATTTATATGAGTAATATCTTTTATGGTCATGCACCCTTAAAGAGTGGTCTATTTTTGATGAATCTCGATAGTAGTGATACACATATTCATAATGTTGAAATCAAAAGATGCAGAGTTGATAATGATAGTGCAACTTATTTGTGGCACTGCCGTTTAGGTCATATCAGTGTAAAGCGCATGAAGAAACTCCATACTGATGGACTTTTGGAACCACTTGATTAGGAATCACTTGGTACTTGCAAACCGTGCCTCATGGGTAAGATGACTAAAATGCCGTTCTCTGGTACTATGGAGAGAGCAACAGATTTGTTGGAAATCATACATACAGATGTATGTGGTCCAATGAATGTTGAGGCTCGTGGCGGATATCGTTATTTTCTCACCTTCACAGATGATTTAAGCAGATATGGGTATATCTACTTAGTGAAACATACGTCTGAAACATTTGAAAAGTTCAAAGAATTTCAGCGTGAAGTTGAAAATCATCGTAACAAGAAAATAAAGTTTCCGTGATCTGATGGTGGAGGAGAATATTTGAGTTACGAGTTTGGTCTACATTTGAAACAATGCGGAATAGTTTCACAACTCACGCCACCCGGAACACCACAGCGTAATGGTGTGTTCGAATGTCGTAATCGTACTTTATTAGATATGGTGCGATCTATGATGTCTCTTACTGATTTACCGCTATCGTTTTGGGGTTATGCTTTAGAGACGGCTGCATTCATGTTAAATAGGACACCATCGAAATCCGTTGAGACGACGCCTTATGAACTATGGTTTGGCAAGAAACCAAAGTTGTCGTTTCTAAAAGTTTGGGGCTGCGATGCTTATGTGAAAAAGCTTCAACCTGATATGCTCGAACCCAAATCGGAGAAATGTGTCTTCATAGGATACCCAAAGGAGACTGTTGGGTACATCTTCTATCACAGATCCGAAGGCAAGACTTTTGTTGCTAAATTCGGAGTTTTTCTAGAGAAGGAGTTTCTCTCGAAAGAAGTGAGTGGGAGAAAAGTAGAACTTGATGAGGTAACTGTACCTGCTCCCTTATTGGAAAGTAGTACATCACAGAAACCGGTTTCTGTGACACCTACACCAATTAGTGAGGAAGCTAATGATAATGATCATGAAACTTCAGATCAAGTTACTACCGAACCTCGTAGAAATCAACCAGAGTAAGATCCGCACCAGAGTGGTACGGTAATCCTGTTCTGGAAGTCATGCTACTAGATCATGATGAACCTACAAACTATGAAGAAGCGATGGTGAGCCCAGATTCCGCAAAATGGCTAGAAGCCATGAAATCTGAGATGGGATCCATGTATGAGAACAAAGTGTGGACTTTGGTTGACTTGCTCGTTGATCGGCAAGCAATTGAGAATAAATGGATCTTCAAGAAGAAGACTGACGCTGACGGTAATGTTACTGTCTAAAAAGCTCGACTTGTTGCAAAAGGTTTTCAACAAGTTCAAGGGATTGACTACGATGAGACCTTCTCACCCGTAGCGATGCTTAAGTCTGTCCGAATCATGTTAGCAATTGCCGCATTTTATGATGTCAAAACTGCATTCCTGAATGGATTTCTGGAAGAAGAGTTGTATATGATGCAACCAGAAGGTTTTGTCGATCCAAAGGAAGCTAACAAAGTGTGCAAGCTCCAGCGATCCATTTATGGACTGTTGCAAGCCTCTCGGAGTTGGAATAAACGCTTTGATAGTGTGATCAAAGCATTTGGTTTTATACAGACTTTTGGAGAAGCCTGTATTTACAAGAAAGTGAGTGGGAGCTCTGTAGCATTTCTGATATTATATGTGGATGACATATTATTGATTGGAAATAATATAGAATTTCTGGATAGCATAAAGGGATACTTGAATAAGAGTTTTTCAATGAAATACCTCGGTGAAGCTGCTTACATATTGGGCATTAAGATCTATAGAGATAGATCAAGACGCTTAATTGGACTTTCACAAAGCACATACATTGACAAAGTTTTGGAGAAGTTCAAAATGGATCAAGCAAAGAAAGGGTTCTTGCCTGTGTTACAAGGTGTGAAGTTGAGTAAGACTCAATGTCCGACCACTGCAAAAGATAGAGAGAAAATGAAAGATGTTCCCTATGCTTCAGCCATAGGCTCTATCATGTACGCAATGCTGCGTACCAGACCTGATGTGTGCCTTGCTATAAGTCTAGCAGGGAGGTACCAAAGTAATCCAGGAGTGGATCACTAGACAGCGGTCAAGAACATCCTGAAGTACCTGAAAAGAACTAAGATATGTTTCTCGTATATGGAGGTGACAAAGAGCTCATCGTAAATGGTTACGTTGATGCAAGCTTTGACATTGATCCGGACGATTCTAAATCGCAAACCGGATACGTGTTTACATTAAACGGTGGAGCTGTTAGTTGGTGCTGTTCTAAATAAAGCGTCGTGGCGGGATCTACATGTGAAGCGGAGGACATAGCTGCTTCGGAAGCAGCAAATGAAGGAGTCTGGATGAAGGAGTTCATATCCGATCTAGGTGTCATACCTAGTGCATCAGGTCCAATGAAAATCTTTTGTGACAATACTGGTGCAATTGCCTTGGCAAAGGAATCCAGATTTCACAAGAGAACCAAGCACATCAAGAGACGCTTCAATTCCATTCGGGATTTAGTCCAAGTGGGAGACATAGAAATTTGCAAGATACATACGGATTTGAATGTTGCAGACCCGCTGACTAAGTCTCTTCCACGAGCAAAACATGATCAGCACCAAGGCTCCATGGGTGTTAGAATCATTACTGTGTAATCTAGATTATTGACTCTAGTGCAAGTGGGAGACTGAAGGAAATATGCCCTAGAAGTAATAATAAAGTTATTATTTATTTCCTTGTATCATGATATATGTTTATTATTCATGCTAGAATTGTATTAACCGGAAACATAATACATGTGTGAATACATAGACAAACAGAGTGTCACTAGTGTGCCTCTACTTGACTAGCTCGTTGATCAAGGATGGTTATGTTTCCTAACCATAGACATGAGTTGTTTGGTTAACGGGATCACATCATTAGGATAATGATGTGATTGACTTGACCCATTCCATTAGCTTAGCACTTGATCGTTTAGTTTGTTGCTATTGCTTTCTTCATAACTTATATATGTTCCTATGACTATGAGATTATGCAACTCCCGTTTACCGAAGGAACACTTTGTGTGCTACCAAACGTCACAACGTAACTGGGTGATTATAAAGGTGCTCTACAGGTGTCTCCGAAGGTATTTGTTGGGTTGGCGTATTTCGAGATTAGGATTTGTCACTTCGATTGTCGGAGAGGTATCTTTGGGCCCTCTCGGTAATGCACATCACTCAAGCCTTGCAAGCATTGCAACTAATAAGTTAGTTGCGGGATGATATATTACGGAACGAGTAAAGAGACTTGTCAGTAACGAGATTGAACTAGGTATTGAGATACCGATGATCGAATCTCGGGCAAGTAACATACTGATGACAAAGGGAACAACATATATTGTTATGCGGTCTGACCGATAAAGATCTTCGTAGAATATGTAGGAGCCAATATGAGCATCTAGGTTCCGCTATTGGTTATTGACCGGAGACGTGTCTCGGTCATGTCTACATAGTTCTCGAACCCGTAGGGTCCGCACGCTTAAAGTTCGGTGATGATCGTAATTAGGGTTTTTGTGTTTTCATGTACCGAAGGTTGTTCGGTGTCCCGGATGTGATCACGGACATGATGAGGAGTCTCGAAATGGTCGAGACATAAAGATTGATATATTGGAAGCCTATATTTGGATATCGGAAACATTTCGGGTGAAATCGGGATTTTACCGGAGTACCGGGGGGTTACCGGAACCCCCTCAGGGGTTATTGGGCCTACATGGGCCCTAAGGGAGAAGAGGAGGGCCGGCCAGGGCAGGCCGCGCCCCCCCTCCCCCCTAGTCCGAATAGGACAAGGAAGGGGGGCGGCGCCCCCCCCTTTCCTCTTTCTCCCTTTCCCCTTCCTTTTCCAACAAGGCAAGAGGGGGGAGTCCTACTCCCGGTGGGAGTAGGACTCCTCCAGGCGCACCCCTTGAGCCGGCCGCACCTCCCCCTCTCCCTCCTTTATATACGGGGGCAAGGGCCCCATGACACACAAGTTGATCTTCATGATCGTTCCTTAGCCGTGTGCGGTGCCACCTTCCACCATATTCCACCTCAGTCATATCGTAGCGGTGCTTAGGCGAAGCCCTGCGTCGGTAGAACATCATCACCGTCATCACGCCGTCGTGCTGACGAAACTCTCTCTCAACACTTTGCTGGATCGGAGCTCAAGGGACGTCACCAAGTTGAACGTGTGCAGAACTCGGAGGTGCCGTACGTTCGGTACTTGGATCGGTCGGATCGGGAAGACGTACGACTACTTCCTCTATGTTGTGTCAATGCTTCCATTGCCGGTCTACGAGGGTACGTAGACAACACTCTCCCCTCTCGTTGCTATGCATCACCATGATCTTGCGTGTGCGTAGGAACTTTTTTGAAATTACTACGTTCCCCAACAGCGGCCGTGGCATCTCTGACGGCAGCGGAGGCAAACGACGGAGGGGACGGAGCTGCAGCAGGCTTCGGTGAGGAGGCGTCGGAGATGGCTGGATCCGAAGCCAGGGCGACGGTGGAGCTCCGTTCTGACTTCTGAGGTAGCCCGCGGGCGGAGACGAGGCGGGGTCCTGGTTCAGGGAGAGAGATGTGAGAGGAGGGACTAGAACACAGGGGAAGGGAAGGAAGGAATGACACAGGGCTCATCTGCTGGATCGGTTGGCCGGCGACGAGGCGGACGTGGAGCTTGTGTGATAGCAGACGAGCTCGGGGCGAAGGACGAAGACGGGAGGCTGGTGCCTTGGAGGCGCTGGGTACGGCCGAGGATGGTGGTTCACTGCTATGATTTGGGCGGTGCTGAAAAACAGGGAGGGGGTCGGAGAGGATTTGGATCGGGAGGAGATCCCGAGGAAGAAAGGAGTAGGTGGCCAGCGGCGGCGCGATGGGACAAGAGAGCTAGAATTTAGGGTTTGACTAAATTGGACTAGGGGTTGTTTATATAGGGTAGGTGACTTGGGTTAGGGGGTTATTCGGTCCGTTCGATCGTAATCAGGTGGTCGAGAATAAATTGGTAGGGAGTCCAAAAAAACAAAACGGAGATGTTTTGTAGATGTTTGGGGATGATCCGGACACAACGGTGGCAACAGTCCGGGTCGGGTTCGGGACAACTTTCGGACGCGCGCGAGGGGGTGCTGCAGGCTGACGAGAGAGGTTAGGTTGGACCTGGCGGTAGGTAGTGAGCTGTGTAGACGGTCTCGTGCTGAGGGAAGAGAAGAGAGGGAGGCCCGACGACTGTTTTTGGAGACCGAAAACGTCTGACGAAGAGACCGGCTATACTGCCGCCATAGTTATCCGTTGGGCTATCAAACAGACTCCAAATGCGATGAAACTTGACAGGCAGTCTATCTACACTAAAATAAGACCGCACGCCAACTTTCAACCCATTCCTAGAACATTTTCCGGCCACTTATAAAATAATAATTCGGACGTGCCGCGGGCGTGTGCAAGTGTGTCTGGGCTCAGAACGGACAACGGATGGAACCGGGGGAACCCGGACGGATGCAAGTTTTGAAAACATGATGATGCAATGCACATGATGACATCACAAGATGCAGCACGCAAGCAAATGACATGGCAACAACAACGAATAACTGGAAGACACCTGGCGCAACGGTCTCGGGGCGTCACAACACTCCACCACTACGAGAGGATCTCGTCCCGAGATCTAGAATGGCACCGGAGGGAAAAACGGAAGAGAAAGAGAAGAGGTAAAACTAAGTTGCTTCTTTGACAAATGAGTGAGACGAAAGAACCTTGGAAAGGTTAAGCCATTTCGAGAAAAGAATACAACGGAGATGAACGAAGTTGAAAACACTCCGTTAGAAAAAGAGGGACAAGGAAGAACAACTTCGGACATCACTTCGATTGAAAAGAAAAGGAATTGAATAAGAACTTGATAAGATGAGAAGACACTTGATGAAATCACAACATACAGCCTCCGGAACTATTGAATGAATGGAACAAGGGGTAAGAAAGATCTCAGACAACACTCTGGTAGAAAAGAGATGCAAGGCTTGATAAGGCGAAAAGAACTTGAGCAAAAGGGCACAACACTCCGGTTAAATGGATATGCATGAAAAGAACATGATCTTTTGACAAAACGAGATGATGGGTTGAAAAGAGCAACATCACAATACCTCCAGAACAAAAGAATAGAAGATAGATAATTGAAATAGGAGAATGGAGAAGAAAATGCCAACTTCTGCCACAAAAGAGCTTGAAAAGGCATCTTTAGGAGAAGGGTCGAACGGAGTTGTTGGAAAACCAGCAACGAAAAGGATAAGCTTGATATGGACTTATAGGAGACATCTCAAAATTATGAGGTGACAACTTGCCACTCACGAAAAAGATTTGATTGGATTGATATCAACAAGGGAGCAAGAAACTTATTTCACCGGGAGGATAAATGAAGAACTAGGGTCATTTCTAAGCACCATAAATAGCAACAATCCTTAGGGAAAGCTTTAGTTGAAACATGACACCAGATAACTCCAACGAAGAGGTTGATGGATTTAAAATACCTCATCCTTAACACATGCAAATCATGAAACATGAATTCAAATTGTCACGAATGACATAACACCACCTCAAAAGATAAGATAGAAGGAATTGCACATCGGAATGCAAGATGAAGAATAGTTGACCTCCTTTGAAAAGAATCTTGATGAACACTTCGAGAAGGAATTAAATCCTTGATGAACCACCATGTAGAGCCTCCATGAAGAACTCCGGTAATAAAAGAACGATCACACGAAAGGAAAGAGAAGTTGAAAACACAAGGTGAATCCTTGCAATGATTTAGATGGAGCTTCTCAATGACATAACCGAGAAAACTTGGCACTCCGAAAAGAAAGATGAACAACTGAAAACAAGAATTTTGATGAACCTCCGGAATAAGGAATTAATCATTTGGGTGAATCAAGAATAAGAATTATGTTATGCTTCTCCTTCACCAATTAAATTGATGATGAGCAAACGGATTGCATACAACTTATTCCCGTAGAAAGGATTAAGAGAGATATAGCTCAAACTTGAGAAGGTCTTCGACGAACCACGGGTAGAATTGAAAATGAATGTAGCAAAGGCACAATTCACCGGGAAGAATATGAAGAACGAATGAAGATACTTGAGGGTATTTAGATACAAGTGGACGAAGAGATCAAGAACTGCTTAGATAATACTTGAATGAAGCACATGTAATATTTGGAGAACGAGATTTGAAAGCTGAATATGAATGATCCCGAAATGTTGGCCTTCAGAGAATCAAACTGAAAAGAATCTTGAATTGCTCCGGATAGGTGAAAAGAATTCTCACAATCGAAAACAATTATGAGAGGATGGTATCAAGCTTGAACTATGCATCTCTGAGAGAATGGTTAAGATTTTGAGGAAAACTCTTCTTCGGTCTTCAAAATCCGAGAATGACGACGAGAAACACCACCAAGAATTGTTGAGGCACTCCGGAATTAAAATTGAAAAAGTTGAACCAACGATGAGAAGAATTTGAAAGATCTTGGAGAAAGACATATGACGGATGATAATCATTCTTACGTCAAACTTGGAAAAGAATTTGATAAGCTCCGGGAAAATAGAAGAGTCGGGTAAGATCCTGGGAAAAGACCTGTGGGTTAGGGCCGACTCAAAAAAACACCGTTGAAAAGATTTAAAGAGAGAGATTGCACCGGTTGAATTAAAATGGCTTGAATGAGATAATAGCCCCAGAATAGGTTTGAACGGATCTTGAAGAAAAGATGAGCCTTCCGAGATATATTCAGCACTCCGGAATAATTGAATAGCGAGAAATGAATGAATATGATGAGCACCGGCATGAGAAGGTATTTGAAACGAGGAAAATGAAGGAAATATGCCCTAGAGGCAATAATAAAGTTATTATTTATTTCCTTATATCATGATAAATGTTTATT
Organism: Triticum urartu; assembly: GCF_003073215.2. Taxonomy (NCBI): domain Eukaryota; kingdom Viridiplantae; phylum Streptophyta; class Magnoliopsida; order Poales; family Poaceae; genus Triticum; species Triticum urartu. The sequence continues at coordinate 588,218,678 of NC_053026.1, forward strand.
ATTCATGCTAGAATTGTATTAACCGGAAACATAATACATGTGTGAATACATAGAGAAACTAAGTGTCACTAGTATGCCTCTACTTGACTAGCTCATTAATCAAAGATGGTTATGTTTCCTAACCATGAACAAAGAGTTGTTATTTGATTAATGGGATCACATCATTAGGTGAATGATCTGATTGACATGACCCATTCCATTAGCTTAGCACCCGATCGTTTAGTATGTTGCTATTGCTTTCTTCATGACTTATACATGTTCCTATGACTATGAGATTATGCAACTCCCGTTTGCCGGAGGAACACTTTGTGTGCTACCAAACGTCACAACGTAAATGGGTGATTATAAAGGAGCTCTACATGTGTCTCCAATGGTAGATGTTGGGTTGGCGTATTTCGAGAATAGGATTTGTCACTCCGATTGTCGGAGAGGTATCTCTGGGCCCTCTCGGTAATGCACATCACATAAGCCTTGCAAGCATTGCAACTAATGAGTTAGTTGCGGGATGATGTATTACAGAACGAGTAAAGAGACTTGCCAGTAACGAGATTGAACTAGGTATTGGATACCGACGATCGAATCTCGGGCAAGTAACATACCGATGACAAAGGGAACAACGTATGTTGTTATGCGGTCTGACCGATAAAGATCTTCGTAGAATATGTAGGAGCCAATATGGGCATCCAGGTCCCGCTATTGGTTATTGACCGGAGATGTGTCTCAGTCATGTCTATATTGTTCTCGAACCGTAGGGTCCGCACGCTTAACATTACGATGACAGTTATTATGAGTTTATGCATTTTGATGTACCGAAGTTAGTTCGGAGTCCCGGATGTGATCACGGACATGACGAGGAGTCTCGAAATGGTCGAGACATAAAGATTGATATATTGGAAGCCTATGTTTGGATATCGGAAGTGTTCCGGGTGAAATCGGGATTTTACCGGAGTACCGGGAGGTTACCGGAACCCCCCGGGAGCCATATGGGCCTTAGTGGGCTTTAGTGGAAAAGAGAAGGGGCAGCCCTAGATGGGCCGCGCGCCTCCCCCTCCCCTAGTCCTATTAGGACAAGGAGAGGTGGCCGGCCCCCTCTCTCTCTTCCCCCTCGGGGAATCCTATTCCAACTAGGATTAAGGGGGGGGGGGAGTCCTACTCCCGGTAGGAGTAGGACTCCTCCTGCGCCCTCCTCCTGGCCGGCCGCCCCCTCCCCCTTGGCTCCTTTATATATAGGGGCAAGGGGGCACCTCTAGACACACAAGTTGATCCTTGAGATCGTTCCTTAGCCGTGTGCGGTGCCCCCTGCCACCATATTCCACCTCGATCATATTGTAGCGGTGCTTAGGCGAAGCCCTGCGACGGTAGAACATCAAGATCGTCACCACACCGTCATGCTGACGGAACTCTTCCCCGACACTTTGCTGGATCGGAGCCCGGGGATCGTCATCGAGCTGTACGTGTGCTAAGAACTCGGAGGTGCCGGGGTAACGGTGCTTGGATCGGTCGGATCGGGAAGACGTACGACTACTTCCTCTACGTTGCGTCAACGCTTCCGCAGTCGGTCTGCGTGGGTACGTAGACAACACTCTCCCCTCTCGTTGCTATGCATCACCATGATCTTGCGTGTGCGTAGGATTTTTTTTGAAATTACTGCGTTCCCCAACAGAAAAAGGGATATGATCCACACCAAAAACTTGAATTAAAACCACCGGAGAAGAAAGAGAACGAACAGTGATGGACTTGTAGAGCATCTTCATGAGAATCACCGGATAAGAGCATTGACTGAAAGGAATGGAGAGACTTCATATCCATAAAATGGATAACAAACTAAGAAATCCGAGTCCTTGAAGAAAAAGGGGTGGGTGGGTAAACAAAGGCAACTTGGAACGAATGAAGCAAACACCATTGAGAAGAACTGATAATTGATCTTGCTAATGTTGAAGTGATCGGATCCACTTGAAGAGAGACACACCGGTTGAAAAGGATTGACATGACAATCTTGATTATCATGAAGGGTTGGTATTCACATGGGAGTATGAGAACACTGTCTAGGAGAGGTATGGAATCAACATTTGACTTCGAAGCAACTCGAATACCACAACTCAAAACAAAACAAAGGATTGGCTTGCAGAATAAGCCAGAACAAACATATGATAGAGATTTCATCCGAAGTTTTCGTGGTGGGGCCTACACGGGCTCGATCGTACATCACCATCATGTACAAGGCAGTGCACATGACATACGAAGTATCCCCGAGTCAGCATAGCCAAGGACTCTTTAAGACACAACGAGACCACTATAAAACCAACCGTGGATAGGCGGACCACTAGACGTTGAACCCCAATTTCATATCATACATCTGTCGGAAAGATATCCTAGGAGCTACTTGAATTCCCACTTATAAACTCCCGAAACTTTCCGGTTATGCAATCAGGTGTTGGGGATACAGGGGAAGCATAATATCTCACCCAAAACTAACAAATCCTACATCCAGCTGTATCCATCCTTCAACACATAACCAAGAAACCTTCGGAAATCGTTTACCTCAACCTTCGAAAAGCATCCGTTATACGAGTTATGGTAATACTCCTGAACTCCCGCCCCAGTACTGGGTGGCGTCGAGGTTATCTCACCAACAACTGCATAAAAGAGATTTTCGATGTCGGCGAAACTCAGGTATTCCAAAATTGCAACGATAAAATTGTGACAAGAACAACTCGGAGCTCAACTCCCCGGGACACTGCCACAACCCCTAAATGTCAGGAGGCACCAAGAACAATGTTCTCATCACAAAACCATCGGAACGATTCCAAGATACCCGCGTGATCCTAAGAAATTTTTTAGTGAAATTTGAGAAGAGAAGAGTCAAAACTCTACGTCAGGATGCCTCACTAGAGCGACGAAGGGACTGAGGAGTAAAAAGAATCCTACTCTCTGATATATATAATCCTAAATGACTCAAAAACATTTTTCTAGACTCAACAACGCCAGCGATTCGATCAAGCAGGGGGCTCCTAAGGTCGGGGAAGGCTCTGATTACCAACTTGTAACGCTCTCGATGCGGCTATATCTCCCACGTGTCGAAGCATGACTTAGAGGCATAACCGCATTGAAAGCAACATCGTAAGTGAGGTAATCTTCACACAACCCATGTAATACATAAGGGAAAGAGATACATAGTTGGCTTACAATCGCCACTTCACACAATACATGAATAAAGCATTACATCAACCAGATACGAATAAGGCCCGACTACGGAACCAAAATAAAAGAAGACTACCCCAAATGCTACAAAGATCCCCGATCGACCCCAACTGGGCTCCACTACTGATCCACTAGAACGAAACAACACAAAGGAGAAGATCTTCATAAAGCTCCTCTTTGAGCTTGGTTGCGTCATCTGCACGGTATCCTCGGCACCTGCAAGCTAGTTTTGGAAGTATCTGTGAGTCACGGGGACTCAACAATCTCACACCCTCGCGATCAAGACTATTTAAGCTTATAGGTAGGGTAAACGGTATGAGGTGGAGCTGCAGCAAGAGACTAGCATATATGGTGGCTAACATACGCAAATGAGAGCGAGAAGAGAAGGCAAAAGCACGGTCGAACAACTATGATCAAGAAGTGATCCTAGAACAACCTACGTCAAGCATTACTCCAACACCGTGTTCACTTCCCGGACTCCGCCGAGAAGAGACCATCACGGTTACACACGCGGTTGATGTATTTTAATTAAGATCAACTTCAGGTTTTCTACAACCGGACATTAACAAATTCCCATCTGCCCATAACCACAGGCACGGCTTTCGAAAGTTCAATCCCTGCAGGGGTGTCCCAACTTAGCCCATCACAAGCTCTCACGGTCAACGAAGGATATTCCTTCTCCCAAGACAATCCGATCAGACTTGGCATCCCGGTTACAAGACATCCTCGACAATGGTAAAACAAGTCCAGCAAAGCCGCCCGAATTTGCCGACAAATCCCGATAGGAGCTGCACATATCTCGTTCTCAGGGCACACTCAGATGAGACATCCTACGAGTAAAACCAACCCTCAAGTTGCCCCGAGGTGGCCCCGCAGTCTACTCGGTTCGGACCAACACTTAGAGGAGCTTTGGCCCAGGGGGGGGGTTAAAATAAGATGACCCTCGGGAGCGTGACTCCCAAGGGAAAAGTAGGTGGTGGTGAGGCAAATAGTAAAACCAAGGTTGGGCCTTGCTGGAGGAGTTTTATTCAAAGCGAATTATCAAGGGGTTCCCATTACAACCTGTTGGAAATATGCCCTAGAGGCAATAATAAATTGATTATTATTATATTTCCTTGTTCATGATAATCGTTTATTATCCATGCTATAATTGTATTGATAGGAAACTCAGATACATGTGTGGATACATAGACAACACCATGTCCCTAGTAAGCCTCTAGTTGACTAGCTCGTTGATCAATAGATGGTTACGGTTTCCTGACCATGGACATTGGATGTCATTGATAACGGGATCACATCATTAGGAGAATCATGTGATGGACAAGACCCAATCCTAAGCATAGCACTAGATCGTGTAGTTCATATGCTATAGCTTTTCTAATGTCAAGTATCATTTCCTTAGACCATGAGATTGTGCAACTCCCGGATACCGTAGGAATGCTTTGGGTGTATCAAACGTCCCAACGTAACTGAGTGACTATAAAGGTGCATTACAGGTATCTCTGAAAGTGTCTATTGGGTTGGCACGAATCGAGACTGGGATTTGTCACTCCGTGTAAACGGAGAGGCATCTCTGGGCCCACTCGGTAGGACATCATCATATGCGCAATGTGACCAAGGAGTTGATCACGGGATGATGTGTTACGGAACGAGTAAAGAGACTTGCCGGTAATGAGATTGAACAAGGTATAGGGATACGGACGATCGAATCTCGGGCAAGTAACATACCGCTAGACAAAGGGAATTGTATACGGGATTGATTAAGTCCTTGACATCGTGGTTCATCCGATGAGATCATCGTGGAACATGTGGGATCCATCATGGGTATCCAGATCCCGCTGTTGGTTATTGACAGGAGAACGTCTCGGTCATGTCTGCATGTCTCCCGAACCCGTAGGGTCTACACACTTAAGGTTCGGTGACGCTAGGGTTATGAAGATATGTGTATGCAGTAACCCGAATATTGTTCGGAGTCCCGGATGAGATCCCGGACGTCACGAGGAGTTCCGGAATGGTCCGGAGGTAAATATTTATATATAGGAAGTCCTGTTTCGGCCATCGGGACAAGTTTCGGGGTCATCGGTATTGTACCGGGATCACCGGAAGGGTCCCGGGGGCCCACCGGGTGGGGCCACCTATCCCGGAGGGTCCCATGGGCTGAAGTGGGAAGGGATCCAGCCCAAAGTGGGCTGGGGCGCCACTTCCCTTATGGCCCATGCGCCTAGGGTGAAGGGGGAAACCCTAAGGAAGAGTCCCAAGGAGGGAAGGCACCTCCTAGGTGCCTTGGGGGGGGGACTCCTCCCCTGGCCGCCGCCCCCCTGGAGATTGGATCTCCTAGGGGATGGCGCACCCCCCCTTGGGATTCCTATATATAGTGGGGTAGGAGGGCCTCTTAAACACACCTTTTGCCTTTGGTGCAGCCCCTCCCTCTCTCCCCGTTACGTCTCTCTCTCGTAGTATAGGCGAAGCCCTGCTACTGTGACGCCCTGCATCCACCACCACGCCGTCGTGCTGCTGAATCTTCATCAACCTCTCCCTCTCTCCTTGCTGGATCAAGGCGTGGGAGACGTCATCGGGCTGTACGTGTGTTGAACGCGGAGGTGCCGTCCGTTCGGCACTAGGATCATCGGTGATCTGAATCACGACGAGTACGACTCCATCAACCCCGTTCACTTGAACGCTTCCGCTTAGCGATCTACAAGGGTATGTAGATGCACTCTCCTTCCCCTCGTTGCTGGTTTCTCCATAGATAGATCTTGGTGATACGTAGGAAAATTTTGAATTTATGCTACGTTCCCCAACACAACCCAACTGTGTAAGGAACGCAAAATCCGGGAACATAACACCAATATAACGGAAACTAGGGCGGTAAGAGTGGAACAAAACGCCAGGCATAAGGTCGAGCCTTCCACCCTTTACCAAGTGTATAGATGCATTAATTAAATAAGAGATATTGTGATATCCCAACAAAAGTCCATGTTCCAACAAGGAACAAACTCCAATCTTCACCTGCAACTAGCAACGCTATAAGACGGGCTGAGCAAGCGGTAACATAGCCAAACAACGGTTTGCTAGGACAAGGTGGGTTAGAGGCTTGGCTTAACAATATGGGAGTCATGATAAGCAAGTGGTAGGTATCGCAGCATAGGCATAGCAATAGAGCGAGCATCTAGCAAGCAAAGATAGAAGTGATTTCGAGGGTATGGTCATCTTGCCTGAGATCCCGCAAGGAAGAAGAACGAGTCCATGAAGAAGACAAACAGACGTTGCCAACGGATCCTCACAAACGCAACGTTACCGGATTACCGAGAAGAAGTACACCGGAAAGAAAGCAAACAACATAGTAAACAAACATCACATAAGCATGGCATTATGCGCAAACAAGTATGATGCATGTCTAGTTTATGTGGCATGGCATGGCAAAATGCACAAACAACCCTACAAATTAAGTGGAGCTCAATATCCAACGGAGTTGCATATTGAAGAAAACACCACATGACTTATTTAGTTCCCTCTCGTTTATGTACCCAACAAGATTAAATGTTGTTAGCATGGAAAGAGGTGAAGCATAATGAAACTATCTATCTAGGCAAGTTTAAATGAGGCCGGAACAACAAAACAACAAGTTCGGAAACTCCTCATGTGCATATTTTGGTTATGGTACTGTTCTGCGCTAAACACAATTTTAGGGTTGTTAAACATACAAGATGAATGCACCATGTTAAACTAGGCATTTTTCCACCCCATTTACATATAAAGATGATTAAATTCCGAGTTACGGTTATTTAGTTATGAATTAAAGCATTTTAGCATGGCATAGGAGCAAATTAAAGCAAACATCATTTTAAGCATTTTAAACACGGATGAGAGTGGCAAATTATGAAACTACGCAAAATTCTAAGCAACTTTCATATTAAGTTTGTTTTAATCCGATGCACGGTTCAACAGTTATTAAATGCAAGATGCTTGGGGGGTTTTCTGCAAAACTGTTAATTCGGGAAAATAGCTAAAATCGTTCGGCAGGAAAAAAAACAAATACTGGGCTGAAACCGTAGGCGGCTGGGCGCTCACCAAGGCCCAAGGCCTGAGTCAGTGGAGATGTTGGGCTTCTGCTGAACAGGGACGAAGCCCACTAGGCCAGGTCAACGGGCGCAGTCGCTCGTTCCTGGACAGAACGAGAAGCAGGCCCGGAGGCGTTTGTCCTCCTCTGAACGCAGGGGAGGTAGCGGCGCGGTCCATGTCGTTCCCGCATGATGAAGCAGGGAAGGCCGGCGTTGGACTTGGTGCGGGGCGACGGCTTCCTGCCGACAACGTGCGCGGGTCTGGGCGGCGCGGGGCGGCAGAGTTCCTTCGGCGAGGACTCGGCGAGGACGGGTCAACGCGAGGCGGCAGCGCTCACTCGAGGAGCAGAGGAGAACAGGCAACGGTGGTGACGCGACGCGGCAGGCACTACGATGAGCTGAGGAGGTCCGGCAACGACGGGGATGGCCGGAACCCGACGGACTCGTGGGGATGCGATGGTGGTGCTCCATGAGGAAATCCATGGCGGCAGACGCGGATGACCCGGGACGATGTTGCGAGGCGAGGGAGGCAGGCGCGCGTGCGTTCGAAGCTGAGGAGGCTGGTGGCGCCGGTCGACGGGGTCAACACGGAAACGGCACAACGGCTCGAAGACGGACTTGTCGCGAGCGAGCAGGACAGCCGCAGTACTCGCCATGAACGAAGAAGACGGGCCGCACAGGACAGCCGTGGGTACAAGGCCAGCTCGGGTGCAGTCGTGGCATCTCTGATGGTAGCGGAGGCAAATGGCGGCGGGGACGGACCTGCAACAGGCTTCGGCAAGGAGGCGTCGGAGATGGCTGGATCCGAAGCCAGGGCGACGATGGAGCTCCGTTCTGACTTCTGAGGTAGCCCGTGGGCGGAGACGAGGCGGGGTCCTGGTTCAGGGAGAGAGATGTGAGAGGAGGGACTAGAACACAGGGGAAGGGAAGGAAGGAGCGACGCAGGGCTCATCTGCTGGATCGGTCGGCCGGCGACGAGGCGGACACGGAGCTTGTGTGATAGCAAAGGAGCTCGGGGCGAAGGACGAAGATGGGAGGCTGGTGCCTTGGAGGCGCTGTTACGGCCGAGGATGGTGGTTCGCTGCTGTGATTTGGGAGGCGCTGAAAACCAGGGAGGGGGTCAGAGAGGATTTCGATCGGGAGGAGATCCTGAGGAAGAAAGGAGTAGGTGGCCAGCAGCGGCGCGATGGGACAAGAGGGCTAGAATTTAGGGTTTGACTAAATTGGACTAGGGGTTGTTTATATAGGGCAGGTGACTTGGGTTAGGGGGTTATTCGGTACGTCTGATCGTAATCAGGTGGTCGAGAATAAATTGGTAGGGAGTCTAAAAAACCAAAACGAAGATGTTTTGTAGATGTTTGGGGATGATCCGGACACAACAGTGGCGACAGTCCGGGTCGGGTTCGGGAAAACTTTCGGACGCGCGCGAGGGGGGGCTGCGGGCTGACGAGAGAGGTTAGGTTGGACCTGGCGGTAGGTAGTGAGCTGTGTAGACGGTCTCGTGCTGAGAGAAGAGAAGAGAGGGAGGCCCAGCGACTGTTTTCGGAGACCGAAAACGTCCGACGAAGAGACAGGCTATACTGCCGCCATAGTTATCCGTTGGGCTATCAAACAGACTCCAAATGCGATGAAACTTGACAGGCGGTCTATCTACACTAAAATAAGACCGCACACCAACTTTCAACCCATTCCGAGAACATTTTCCGGCCACTTATAAAATAATAATTCGGACGTGCCGCGGGCGCGTGCAAGTGTGTCTGGGCTCAGAACGGACAACGGATGGAACTGGGGGAACCCGGGCGGATGCAAGTTTTGAAAACATGATGATGCAATGCACATGATGACATGACAAGATGCAGCACGCAAGCAAATGACATGGCAACAACAATGAATAACTGGAAGACACCTGGCGCAACGGTCTCAGGGCGTCACAACATCATTGGATAATAATATGAAGCATAAAGCACCATGTTCAAGTAGAGGGTACAACGGGTTGTAGGAGAGTGGACCGTTGTAGATAGATGGGGGAAGGTGATGAAGATGTTGGTGAACATGATAGAGGTGTTGGTGTAGATCGCCGTCACACGATGATGGCCCCGACGGCGTTCCGGGGCCACCGAGAGAGAGGGAGAGAGGGGCCCCCTTCTTCTTCTTCTTCTTCCTTGACCTTCTCTCTAGATGGGAGAAGGGTTTCCCCTCTGGTCCATGGCCTCCATGGTGGCGGAGGGGCGAGAGCCCCTCCGAGATTGGATCTTTCTCTCTGTCTCTCTTTGTTTCTGCGCTCCAGATTCTGCCCTTTCACCGTTTCTTAAATTCCTGGAGATCCGTAACTCCGATTGGGCTGAATTTTGGACACAATTTTTATCCGGATATTAGCTTTCTTGCGGTGAAAGAAGGGCATTAACCGCCTTACGGGGTGGCCACGAGGGTCAGGGGCGCGCCCCCCTACCTCGTGGGCCCCTCGAGCATCGTCTCACGTTGATTTCACTTCCCAAAATTCACATATATTCCAAAAAAAATCTACGTCAGTTTTTATCCCATTTGGACTCCGTTTATATGGATTTTCTGCGAAACAAAAAACATGCAACAAACAGGAACTGGCACTGGGCACTGGATCAATATGTTATTCCCAAAAATAGTATAAAAAATTGTCAAAAGTGTATGAAAGTTGTATAATATTGGCATGGAACAATCAAAAATTATAGATACGACGAAGACGTATCAGCATCCCCAAGCTTAATTCCCGCTCGTCCTCGAGTAGGTGAATGATAAAAAAGATAATTTTTGATGTGGAATTCTACCTAGCATAATCTTGATCATGTAATCTAATCATGGCATGAATATTAAGACACGAGTGATTCAAAGCAATAGTCTATCATTTGACATTAAGACAATAATACTTCAAGCATACTAATAAAGCAATCATGTCTTTTCAAAATAACATGGCCAAAGAAAGTTATCCCTACAAAATCATATGATCTGGCTATGCTCCATCTTCACCACACAAAGCATTCAAATCATGCACAACCCCGATGACAAGCCAAGCAATTGTTTCATGCTTTTGATGTTCTCAAACTTTTTCAATTTTCACGCAATACATGAGCGTGAGCCATGGATATAGCACTATAGGTCGAATAGAATATGATGATGGAGGTTGTGTGGAGAAGACAAAAAAGGGAGAAAGTCTCACATCGACGTGGCTAATAAATGGGCTATGGAGATGCCCATCAATTGATGTCAATGCGAGGAGTAGGGATTGCCATGCAAGGGATGCACTAAGAGCTATAAGTGTATGAAAGCTCAACCTGAAACTAAGTGGGTGTGCATCCAACTTGCTTGCTCATGAAGACCTAGAGCATTTGAGCAAGCCCATCGTTGGAATATACAAGACAAGTTCTATAATGAAAATTCCCACTAGTATATGAAAGTGATAACTCAAGAGACTCTCTATATGAAGAACATGATGCTACTTTGAAGTACAAGTGTGGTAAAAGGATAGTAACATTGGCCCCCCTTTTTTGGCGGGCTTCTTTGGCCCCCTTTTTTATTCTTTTTTTCATGGGGCAATGCTTTAATAATGATGATCATCACACTTTTATTTACTTAGAACTCAATATTACAACTCAATACTAGAACAAAATATGACTCTGTATGAATGCCTCTGGCGGTGTACCGGGATGTGCAATGATCTAGCGTAGCAATGACATCAAAAAATGGACAAGCCATGAAAACATCATGCTAGCTATCTTATGATCATGCAAAGCAATATGACAATAAATGCTCAAGTCATGTATATGATGATGATGGAAGTTGCATGGCAATATATCTCGGAATGGCTATGGAAATGCCATAATAGGTAGGTATGGTGGCTGTTTTGAGGAATATATAAGGAGGCTTATGTGTGACAGAGCGTATCATATCATGAGGTTTGGATGCACCGACAAAGTTTGCACCAACTCTCGAGGTGAGAAAGGGCAATGCATGGTACCGAAGAGGCTAGCAATGATGGAAGGGTGAGAGTGCGTATAATCATTGGACTCAACATTAGTCATAAAGAACTCACATACTTATTGCAAAAATATATTAGCCATCGAAACAAAGTACTACGCGCACGCTCCTAGGGGGGTAGATTGGTAGGAAAAGACCATCGGTCGTCCCCGACCGCCACTCATAAGGAAGGCAATCAATAAATACCTCATGCTCCAACTTCGTTACATAATGGTTCACCATACGTGCATGCTACAGGAATCACAAACTTCAACACAAGTATTTCTACAATTCACAACTACCAACTAGCATGACTCTAATATCACGATCTTTATATCGCAAAACTATTGTAAGGAATCAAACATATCATATTCAGTGATCTACAAGTTTTATGTAGGATTTTATGACTAACCATGTGAATGACCAATTCCTGTCATCTTTCTAAATAAATATAAGTGAAGCAAGAGAGTTTAATTCTTTCTACAAAAGATATGCCCGCGCTCTAACAAATATAAGTGAATCAAAAGAGCATTCTACAAATGGCGGTTTTCTATGTGAAGAGAAACAGGCAATCCAAACTTCAAAAGATATAAGTGAAGCACATGAAGCATTCTATAAAGCCATACTCAAAAGATATAAGTGAAGTGCAATGAGCATTCTATAAATCAACCAAGGACTATCTCATACCAGCATGGTGCATCAAAGAAAAGTTAAAACTAAATGCAAAAGACGCTCCAAGATTTACGCATATCATGTGACAAATAAAAATATAACTCCAAGTGAAACTACCGATGATTGTTAGAAGAAAGAGAGGATGCCTTCCGGGGCATCCCCAACCTTGGTTGCTTGGGAGTCCTTGAATATTGCCTTGGGGTGCCTCGGGCATCCCCAAGCTTAGGCTCTTGCCACTACTTATTCCTTCATCCATCGTGATCTCTCTCAAAACTTTAAAACTTCAATCACATAAAACTTAACAGAAAGTTTGGTAAGATCCGTTAGTATAATAAAGCAAATCACTACTCTAAGTACTATTGCAAACCAATTCATATTTTTTTTTGCATTTTAGCTACTGTAATATAACTTTTCCATGTCTTAATCCACTGATAGAAATCGATAGTTTCATCAAAACAAGCAAACTATGCATCAAAAACATAATCTGTCTTAAACAGGACAGTCTGTAGTAATCTGAACATTCACCATACTTATGGTACTCCAAAAATTCTGAAACAATTAGGAAAAATAAAAACTTTGTATAGAAATACAATGCAAAAAGTTTCAGGACCGTTTTCCATTCCAGTAAAAAATGGAAAATCGCGCAGTACAGCCAAAGTTTCTGTTCTGCACCGCACAAACCAACAAGCAATGTAAACATCCTAAAGGCAAATCTTGGCACATTATTTTTATAATACAATGAAATTGTATAAGGGGATAATTATTTTTGTTGAAAATTTTCTGTAATCAAGATTCACAAAGTTTCCGTGAGCATGAACAAAGTTCAAGGAGCTCCCCCACTTCAACAATGCTTGTCTCTCTCACTTTCACTTTCCTTTTTGAAAAGTTTTGGGTTACCCTCTTTATTTTTTGTTTTTAAACTTTATAAAAGCACTAAACAGAAATAAATTACTCTCTAAAACTTCCGGGTTGTCTCCCTGGCAGCGCTTTCTTTAAAGCCATTAAGCTAGCATATAGTGCTCAAGTAATGAATCCACCCGAATCCCAAGGTATATCAAAGTCAATTTTAATTAACAATGATTTGTGATTTAGTAGTGAGCACAAAGCAACACATATCATGTAATGACGAAGTCTAACTCTCTTTCTATGCATCGGCATGTCATAAAAGAACAATTCATGCACACACAGTAAAGGCCAATGCATAGTATAAACAGTTTCCTGCAATTTTATCATATTGGAAACATGGAGAGGCAAAGATGTAGTTCCTCTCTCATAATAATTGCAAGTAGGAGCATAAAGCACATGGATATTATATCTATCAAAATCATCATGTGTAGTAGTAAAACGCAACCCATCAATATAATCCTTAATAAGGGCAAACTTCTCCGATATAGTGTAGTCGGGAGAATTCAAGAAGATAATAAGACTATCATGCGTTGGTGCAATAGCAACAATTTCACGTTTAACATAAGGAACTATAGCAATTTCATCTCCATAAGCATAATTCATACTGGCATCTTGGCCACAAGCAGAGCAAGCATCATCAAAAAGGGATATTTCAAAAGAATCAACGGGATCATAACAATCATCATAGCAATCATCCTTCGGTAAGCATGAAGGGAAATTAAACAATGTATGAGTTGAAGAGTTACTCTCATTAGAAGGTGGGCACAAGTAGCTAATCCGCTCTTCCTCCTTTTGTTCTTCGCTCTCCTCATCATCTTTTTCATCCAATGAGCTCACAGTGTCGTTAATTTTTTCTTCCATAGACTCCTGCAAAATATTAGTCTCTTCTTGGACAGCGGAGACTCTCTCAATAAATTCATCAATATCGGAATTGAATTCATAATTCTCATAGCAATATTTAAGTATAGCAAAATTTTCAGGTCTATAAACTGAATCATCAAAACCTTCAAACTCTTTAAATAAAGATTCAATTTCATAAGCACCCATAAAAGCAATGAATTCTTCTATTTGTTCCACATCATAGTAATCATATATACCATTAGCATAAGAAGCCAAGGTTTTATTATCATTAAAATTGCATGAAAAGGGAAGGTGTGGAGCCTTCATCCTAGAGAAACAAGTATAATCATATCTCAAGCATAGTTGCCGAGCATACCAATGCAACACATAAATTTGATCCCATAATAGTTTCCCTTTTTGAGTCAAGCGATAATCCCTAAAGTACTCACGTTGATCCAACATTACTCCCATTATAAAGTTCAATGTGGTTTTCTCAGGACTATCAAAGTAGTACATAATATCTTTCACATAATGAGTATCGAGGGTTTTAGGAGGTTCCCCATCTCCATGAGTAGCAAGTAAACCTATTTTTTTTGGAATTTTGTGTTCCATATCCATAACTAAGGATAGAGAACAACTTAGAACAGCAAATAAAAATTACTTAGTGATAAAACAAACAAGCACACACGAGAATATTCACCCCACGCTATAACTCCCCGACAACGGCGCTAGAAAAGGGTCTTGATAACCCACAAGTATAGGGAATCAATTGTAACCTCTTTCGATAAGTAAGAGTGTCGAACCCAACGAGGAGCTAAAGGTAGAACAAATATTCCCTCAAGTTCTATCGACCACCGATACAACTCTACGCACACTTAACGTTCGCTTTACCTAGAACAAGTATGAAACTAGAAGTACTTTGTAGGTGTTTTTGGATAGGTTTGCAAGATAATAAAGAGCACATAAATAAAAAGTAGGTGCTGTTTAGATAAATAAACAATAAAGTTAGTATAGCGAGTATGGAAAAGTGGTGGTAGGAGTTGCGAAATTGTCTCTAAGCAATTGACTACTTTCCTAGACCGATAGCAAGTTTTATGTAGGAGAGGCCACTGCTAGCATGTCATCCCTGACTTGGAATTCTATGCACTTATGATTGGAACTATTAGCAAGCATCCGCAAGAACTAACGTTCATTAAGGTAAAACCCAACCATAGCATTAAGTATTGTCCCCCTTCAATCTCGTATGCATCAATTTTTATGCTAGGTTGAAGCTTATGTCACTCTTGCCCTCCAATACATAGTCCTATCAACATACAACTAACCCTATGGTGTGATCCACGCGGGCGCTCATATGATGGGCACCAAAGGACAGCAACATAACCACAATCAACTTAAACCAATCATTGCAATTTACCAATTACCGATAGGACAACGAAAATCTACCCAGACATCATAAGATGGCAACACATCATTGGATAACAATATCAAGCATAAAGCACCATGTTCAAGTAGAGGGTACAGCGGGTTGCGGGAGAGTGGACCGCTGTAGATAGATGGGGGAAGGTGGTGAAGATATTGGTGAAGATGACAGAGGTGTTGGTGTAGATCGTCGTCACACAATGATGGCCCCGGCGGCGTTCCGGCACCACTGAGAGAGAGGGGGAGAGGGCCCCCCTTCTTCTTCTTCTTCCTTGACCTTCTCCCTAGATGGGAGAAGGGTTTCCCTTCTGGTCCATGGCCTCCATGGCGACGGAGGGGCGAGAGCCCCTCCAATGTCTCTCTGTCTCTCTTTGTTTCCGCGCTCCAGATTCTGCCCTTTCACCGTTTCTTAAATTTCCGGAGATCCGTAACTCCGATTGGGCTGAATTTTGGACACGATTTTTATCCGGATATTAGCTTTCTTGCGGCGAAAGAAGGGCATTAACCGCCTTACGGGGTGACCACGAGGGTCAGGGGCGCGCTCCCCCCTGCCTCGTGGCCCCCTCGAGCATCATCTCGCGTTGATTTCACTTCCCAAAATTCACATATATTCCCCAAAAAATCTCCGTCGATTTTTATCCCGTTTGGACTCCGTTTGATATGGATTTTCTGCGAAACAAAAAACATGCAACAAACAGGAACTGGCACTGGGCACTGGATCAATATGTTAGTCCCAAAAATAGTATAAAAAGTTGCAAAAAGTATATGAAAGTTGTATAATATTGGCATGGAACAATCAAAAGTTATAGATACGACGAAGACGTATCAAATTACGCCTTGTACGCGGACTCCGCGGAGTAGTGTCCACTACGGTGTGTTTCCACACAATGGCGTCCTTGGCATTTGCATCAAAGTTGGATACCATGGAGGGTAGCCCAAAGGCTTACAAATTCACGAAAGTGGGCTGAAGGTGAAGTTGGGCCCAAATCTTGATCTTGGAGACCCAAGCGTCGTCTTTGAGAGGTTCGTGCACCTTCCAATATTTTCTTGCGGACGCCGCATATATGAGTGGCACCATATCTTCTGGCTTCGATCTTGGACCCAAAGAGAGTCCCAAAAATGCGCATCCGCGCGCCCTCTCCCACGGTGGTGGTGGTGGATGGGTAGAACAAATTGAAGCCCATCTCATCGCAAGAGTTTTCCCACTTCCGCCCTCATTTTGGTTGGCTCCTTCCACTCGAACCATGGCCAACAAAGGCGAAGAGCATGAGCAATTTTTTTTTCTGTTTTTAGGGCCCGTTCTGAACTCCTCCCGCTCCCTGCTTCTCAAACTTTGGGCGAGGAGCCGGACAGAACGCCCGGGCTCCGCGGAGTTAGCTTCCTGAAGCGTTGCGAGCCTGCAGTGTAAAAAGCTGAAGCTGCTAAAGCCCAGCTTCACCAATTGGAGAAGTGAGGAGTTGGTAATAATTACGAGGGGATGCCACCGCAAAGTTAAAAAACAGTTCGTGAAACAATTCCCCCGATGCCTCTTGATGCCTGCCTCGCTTCAACTCTGTGCGAGCGCACGTGGCCAACCCTCCTCCACAGAAAGATGCAGCGTGGGGCCATATGGGCTGCCTCGAGCTGGCCCAAATTGGCGACCAACAGGCTAGTAGGCTCCCAGCTGGGCCGAATCGCTAGGAGAAGCTACAGGTGTTGCCGAACGGATGAAATCGCCAAGTGAAGTTAGAAGCTAGCTCCAGAAGCTAATTTTGTGGAGTTTGGGAAGCTGGGAGAGGTTCATAACAGGCCCTTAGCACACCAAATCCAAATGCAAAGTTCATTGTTTTAAGGAGGCTAATAAGGTGACACATAATCTTGCTAGGCATGCTTATAACTCTAAATTAAAAGTGGTGTGGAATGTGATCCTCTAGTTTTCCTTTTTTTTGCCAGATATTTTATTTGATGTAACTTCATTTGAGTTTGAATAGAGTACGCTTTCCCTTAAAAAATTACATTTCTGAGTTCTAATTGTTGGATACACCCTTCCACGGTTATCTCTACTACTTAAAAAGAATGTAAGGTTCTTATTTTACCTTTTCTTCTCATCACCCCTTCATCCAACCTTCCATGTATATGATAATCAATCACCTTAATTTACTTATCTTCTAAACCAATTCCACTTTAATTTACTTATCAAATTTCTAATCAAAATATAAAGTAATTCACGATCATAATTTGATGAACATTTATTTACACAATCGTATTATTATTGACAGGTAAATTATAAGCTAACGTACTGGAATATTTATATTTCGTTGTAACGCACAGTCATTGTTCTGGTCCATAGAAAAAACGTTACGAGTGCCTTGATTTTTTTTTTTGCGAGGGTTACGAGTGCCTTATGACCTCTCTGTCTCCGCCTCCGGCCAGTCTTTGCCGTTGCTTGACCGTTCTCAGGTTGCGCCCACATTAAATGTCGGCGGCGAGATCAGCAGGCCCATCAGATGGCTGCCGTGCCGCGGCGGTTGAATGGGAGGAGGGTCTGATGTCCCAGTGGGCAGTGGACCTATGGTGTCCGGCAGTGGCTGGGGCGAAGGGGGCTTCGACGGCGGCCGTGGCTGTGAGCATTTGGGCACGGCGGCTGAGAGGAGGAGACAGCCCGCTGCAGGCGCAGGGGATCCTCCATGGCTGCCAGGTAATTTTCCGTTCCAACAACCTCAAATCTTCCATCACTGATATGGGGAGAAAAATGGATACACAATGGAGCTAGATTCACGATCTAAATTTTGTGGTCAGAAAAATTCCAGAATTCTCATTTGGAATTCCTTTTTTTTTGCAGGTATCGATTTAGGAAGATTCATAAAAGCACTAGCAGTAGCAGGCCTGTAGAATACAAATCCAAAACGTCTGGTTTAGGAAGCTCCCAAGTTGGAACATTTTTCCACGACATGGACAGTCAGGCCGTGCTATGCCCATAAAAAAGCACGCGTATTGTGGAGTATTTGCTTTTTCATTTTGACCCCTCAACCTTCACAGATGAGGTCTTCCCATGAGAGCTGAGAGCATCTTCAGCCGTTCGGCCCCCCAGGACGCATAAAAAGCGCCCCAGGCCGGCGATGCAATCGGCGCTGGGGGCGGTTTCGCGCCGAGTCGTCGCCCCCAGGTGCCGAAATTGGCCCACTTTTCAGCCCCATTTCGGCGAATAAAGGGCCCATATGGGCGACAATAGGCCCATATTCGGCGTGGTTCGCCTTTGTTCGGCGTTCAATTATGCACATAAATTTTTTTTATCACATATTTCATCACAAAAATATCAAATACTTCAACAAAATAGTACAGCAACAAATAGTTCAATACAAATTATATAGTTTAACAAATAAAAACTCATATTTCATCACACGTCGCCCGGCGTCGCCCTTCAGCCTCCATAGATGCTCTATCAGATCTTGCTGCAGTTGATGATGCATCTGTGGGTCTCGGATCTCCTGACGCATACTGAGATAGGCAGTCCAGGTTGCCGGTAGTTGATGATCAACTTCGGCTAGAGGACCCTGCCTGTAGTATGGTTCAGTGTCAAACACTGGGTCTTCTTGCTCGCTCTCAATGATTATGTTGTGCAAGATGACACAGCAAGTCATAATCTCCCACATTTGATCTTTCGACCAGGTCTGAGCGGGGTACCAGACAACAGCAAATCGAGATTGGAGCACACCAAATGCCCGCTCGACATCCTTCCTGCAAGCCTCGTGAACCTTCGCAAACCAGGCGTTCTTGCCTCCTGGCACAGGGTTTGAGATCGTCTTCACAAATGTCGACCATCTCGGATAGATGCCATCAGCTAGATAGTACCCCTTGTTGTAGTGCCGCCCATTGATCTCGAAGTTCACCGGAGGAGAATGACCTTCAACAAGCTTGGCAAAGACAGGAGAGCACTGCAGCACGTTGATGTCATTGTGAGTTCCTGGCATACCAAAGAAGGAGTGCCAAATCCAGAGGTCCTGTGTGGCCACCGCCTCAAGCACCACACTGCAACCGCCTTTGGCGCCTTTGTACATCTCCTGCCAAGCAAATGGGCAATTCTTCCATTTCCAATGCATGCAATCGATGCTTCCAAGCATCCCAGGAAATCCTCTTGCTGCATTCTGTGCTAGGATCCGAGCAGTGTCTTCCGCATTGGGTGTTCTCAAGTATTGCGGTCCAAACACTGCCACCACTGCCCGACAGAACTTGTAGAAACACTCCATGCTGGTGGACTCGGCCATGCGCCCATAGTCGTCGAGTGAATCACCGGGAGCTCCGTATGCAAGCATCCTCATCGCTGTCGTGCACTTCTGGATGGAGGTGAATTCAAGAGCGCCGGTGCAATCCATCTTGCACTTGAAGTAGTTGCCGAACTCCCGGATGGAATTCACAATCCTGAGGAAGAGCTTTCGGCTCATCCGATAACGGCGCTGAAATGTTTTCTCTCCGTGAAGTGGAGCATCGGCGAAGTAGTCGGAGTAGAGCATGCAGTAGCCTTCGAGACGATGCCGGTTCTTTGCTTTCACCCGCCCAGGCGCCGAGCCACCTCGCCGTGGCTTTTCATTGCTCGCCAGCAGCTGGGCGAGGGCGGCGAGCACCATGAGATGCTCTTCTTCCTGGACGTCGGTCTCGGCTTCCTCCTCCAGCAGCGCGGCGAGCGCTTCCTTGTCATCCGAGTCCATCACCGAGGCAGGCAAATCGCCGAACTCCTTGCGCTCGGTGGGCGTGTACCCGCCGCTAAACCGCACCTCCGCGGCCGGAAACGCCCAGCTGATGTTGGAGGGGCTGCCGGCACGAAGCACTGCTATTTTTCCGGCGGGGAATGGCTATCTAGCGGTGTAGGACGGCGGGCGGCGCCGGGATATAGCTACTGGTGGCCGAGGGCGCGGGGGGTGGGAGGCGAGTCGGGGAAAAACCTTGACTTTTCTCCTGACGGTGTGGGCCAGCCACGCTTTTCCCTTGCGCCGGAGCCCCCAACTGCTCCCCAGTGCGCCGGGTTCGGCCTGTGACCGCCGGGCGGAAAAAAGGGCCGAACCGGCGTTTTTCGGCATCCTGGAGGCGTGACTGGGCCGTTTTTTCGGCGCCGGCGCCGAAAAAGTGGCCTGGCGAGGCCTGTTGGGGACGCGGCTGGAGATGCTCTGAGCATCTGCTCCTTCTTTCAGATCCACTCCATGTCGGTGTGTGCTTGTACAAAATATGACAAAGATGCTTCATCATAAATTGTATTGCCGCATCAGTTCCTAAAGAGGTATATTGGGCTCAGCAGCGGCCATCTTTATAATCTTACTGAATTTTAAGATTTTCTTCAGTGGATAGTTGTCCACAGGTTTGCATTTTTCGCATTTTAAATCTTCAGTTCTATGCTTCCATCAGCTGGTTTCTACCTTTTTTCTCATCGTGTTAAATGCATTTTCCTTGTCAGAGTTATGGGGCTTTAGTTGTCTTTTTTTCTTTTGGTTTGCACCTGGATGCAGAATTACACAACGCGTACCATGTAACTGTTGACTACGCCCAGGAGGAGGAAGAAGACTCACGCACACAAGCTCGAGGAAGAAGAAGATACACACACTTTGGCACACGCACATAGTGCCTTTTCTCTTGTATTTCCCTTCTCACACATACATTTTTTTAGAACGAAGATGCTCGATGCGTCCGACTTTATATTAATAAAGCCAACAGAAGGCAGTAAACACAATATTCAAGTCTTACAACACATCGAAGCCCACAAAAGCTCGAGCGAAGCGGGGGCAAAAGTTCAGGATTACATGCCGGAGGCGGCAAGACCAGAGCACGCAGGCTCGCAATGAAGAAGCCAAAAGGATCACCCAAGCCCTACGGGGGCGGCGTTGGAGCTCTCGCCAAAGTGTAGACCTGTCGAAGACGGGCGAGAGCGAGGTGCAGCGGCTCAACGTCTTGGCGCCTTGCCAGTGGCGCCCACTGCTGCAAAAAGATAACACATTTGAAGATAACATCAGCCGGATGTGAGGGGAACACGCCCTCAATCGTAAGTTTGTTCCTAATGCGCCATAATGCCCAAAGTAAAGCCCCAACACAGCTCCACACGACACGGCCAGCAGAACCAGGCACTGACGACAGCATAACACTTAGCTCAGCACCTGACCTAGGATCCCAATCCCGGCCAGTGGCCTCTCGGACCGCACTCCACGCAAACTGAGCCAGATGGCAATGAAAAAACACATGATTAGCAGTTTCAGGCTCCCCACACACCGCACACGACCCGTTCGTCGGTCCATTGCGTTTAGCTATATTAACCGAAGTTGGGAGTTTGTCAAGGCACAATTGCCAAAGAAAAATCTTGATTTTTAGAGGGAGCCGAGCCTTCCAAAGCCCGGTCGCAACTTGATGCTGTGGGCCTCTAGCTAGTGCTCGGTACAGGGAGTTAACCGAGAATTTGCCGGAGGCGGTAAGGCGCCAAGATACCACGTTTGGGCCTTGAGACAATGCAACCCCTTCCAGCAGAGATAGCAGGTTTCCCAAACTTGCCGCCTCCGGGCCAGTAAGTTCCCGCCTGAACTGCAGAACAGGGGGGACTCGGCCAAAACTTGCTCCACAAAAGAGTGCGGATCCAGCGCAATATTATACAGCAATCTGAAACGGGACCAGAGAGGTTGGTCGCCAATCCAAAGGTCCGTCCAAAAGCGCGTTGAGCGGCCGTCCTTGACCAGGAACTTCACCCCCATGGCGAAGATTGGTTTTAGCTCCTGGATGGAGTTCCAAAAGGCAGACCCCCATCTAGTTGCAGCAAAGAAATTGCCCGTCAGGAAATACTTGGCTCGGAGAAGGTTGACCCAAAGACGAGATTCACCCTGAGGCAACTTCCAAATCCACTTGCACATTAGTGCAATGTTCATCAATCTGGAATTCAACACCCCTAATCCCCCCTGGGACTTAGGACGGCACACCGCCGTCCATTTGACTAGGTGGTATTTCCTTTTGATGCTGGCTCCTTCCCAGAAGAAACGAGACCGCGGTGTGTCCAGCTTGACATGCACACCCTCGGCTAGCAGCAACATCCCCATGGTAAACATAGGGATCAAGGAGAGACTCGAATTAGTAAGAATAAGCCGTGCACCCGACGACATAAATCTCCCTCGCCACGGGCCGACCCGGCCAGCCACCGTATTGCATAACGGGGCCCAATCTTGGATGGTAGGAGCCCGACCCCTTATCGGAAGCCCCAAGTATTGGAATGGCAGAGATCCCAGCTTACAATTAAGTAGGTCTGCCACCTCCTGACTATCGTCGGGCCCCATCCCCATGGCAACCACTTCACACTTGTGAAAATTGATTTTTAGCCCCGACATTAGTTCGAAACACAACAGTATAGCCTTGACCGTAGCAATGCTATGTCTGTCAGGTTCGAACAGCAGCAGTGTATCGTCTGCATACTGTAGGTAGGAAACTCCTCCCGGGACCAACTGGGAGGCCACCCCTCTAAGGTGGCCAGCCATGTTGGGGAACGCAGTAATTTCAAAAAATTTCCTTCGCACACGCAAGATAATGGTGATGCATAGCACGAGAGGGGAGAGTGTTGTCTACGTACCCATGCAGACCGACTGCGGAAGCGATCACACAACGTAGAGGAAGTAGTCGTACGTCTTCCCGATCCGACCGATCCAAGCACCGTTACTCCGGCACCTCCGAGTTCTTAGCACACGTACAGCTCGATGACGACCCCCGGGCTCCGATCCAGCAAAGCGTCGGGGAAGAGTTCCGTCAGCACGACGGCGTGGTGACGATCTTGATGTTCTACCGACGTAGGGCTACGCCAAAGCACTAGAACAATATGATCGAGGTGGAATATGGTGGCAGGGGGCACCGCACACGGCTAAGGAACGATCTCAAGGATCAACTTGTGTGTCTAGAGGTGCCCCCTTGCCCCTGTATATAAAGGAGCCAAGGGGGAGGGGGCGACCGGCCAGGAGGAGGGCGCAGGAGGAGTCCTACTCCTACCGGGAGTAGGACTCCCCCCAATCCTATTCCAAATAGGATTCCCAAGGGGGAAAGAGAGAGAGGGGGGGGCGGCCACCTCTCCTAGTCCTAATAGGACTAGGGGAAGGGGGAGGCGCGCGGCCACCTTGGGCTGCCCCTTTTCTCCTTTCCACTAAAGCCCATTAAGGCCCATATAGTTCCCGGGGGGTTCCGGTAACCTCCCGGTACTCCGGTAAAATCCCGATTTCACCCGGAACATTCCGATATCCAAACATAGGCTTCCAATATATCAATCTTTATGTCTCGACCATTTCGAGACTCCTTGTCATGTCCGTGATCACATCCGGGATTCCGAACTAACTTCGGTACATCAAAATGCATAAACTCATAATAACTGTCATCGTAACGTTAAGCGTGCGGACCCTACGGTTCGAGAACAATGTAGACATGACTGAGACACATCTCCGGTCAATAACCAATAGCGGGACCTAGATGCCCATATTGGCTCCTACATATTCTATGAAGATCTTTATCGGTCAGACCGTATAACAACATACGTTGTTCCCTTTGTCATCGGTATGTTACTTGCCCGAGATTCGATCGTCGGTATCCAATACCTAGTTCAATCTCGTTACCGGCAAGTCTCTTTACTCGTTCCGTAATACATCATCCCGCAACTAACTCATTAGTTGCAATGCTTGCAAGGCTTATGTGATGTGCATTACCGAGAGGGCCCAGAGATACCTCTCCGACAATCGGAGTGACAAATCCTATTCTCGAAATACGCCAACCCAACATCTACCATTGGAGACACCTGTAGAGCTCCTTTATAATCACCCATTTACGTTGTGATGTTTGGTAGCACACAAAGTGTTCCTCTGGCAAACGGGAGTTGCATAATCTCATAGTCATAGGAACATGTATAAGTTATGAAGAAAGCAATAGCAACATACTAAACGATCGGGTGCTAAGCTAATGGAATGGGTCATGTCAATCAGATCATTCAACTAATGATGTGACCTCGTTAATCAAATAACAACTCTTTGTTCATGGTTAGGAAACATAACCATCTTTGATTAACGAGCTAGTCAAGTAGAGGCATACTAGTGACATTCTGTTTGTCTATGTATTCACACATGTATTATGTTTCCGGTTAATACAATTATAGCATGAATAATAAACATTTATCATGATATAAGGAAATAAATAATAACTTTATTATTGCCTCTAGGGCATATTTCCTTCAAGCCACACATGCCCTGTCTAACATGGCAGCTAAGGCGTCGGCCACGAAGTTGAAGAGGAGTGGAGAGGCTGGGTCGCCCTGACGCAGCCCTCGTTTGTTACGGAAGTATTGGCCTACTTCCCCATTAACTACAATAGCCGTCTACCCCCCCGAGACCAGTTCTAGCATGCGGTGCACCCAGACGGGCGAGAAGCCTCTACCCAAGAGGACCTGTCTAAGGAAGTCCCAATTGACACAGTCATACGCTTTTTCGAAATCTAGTTTAAGAAGGATCGCGGGCTCATGAGAACGTTTGAGCGAGTGGATAATCTCGAGCAAAGCGAGTGTCCCCTCCAAAATGTGGCGCCCACGGATGAACGCGGACTGATTCCTACTAATAATACGATGAGCCACCGGGGAAAGACGCGTCGATCAGGCTTTGGAGCAGATTTTGAAAGGGACGTTGATCAACGCAATGGGTCTAAACTGCATAATGTTATCAGCCCCCTGCACTTTGGGGATGAGGGAGAGAATCCCGAAGTTTAAACGTGAGATGTCGACTTCACCACGCATGAAACCATTGCAAACCCCGAAAATCTGGTCCTGAAGGAGAGCCCAGAAGCGTTTGAACATGGCCACCGGCCAGCCATTCGGCCGGGAGCCGTGTCAGACTTCATGCTATGGATGGCATCGTCAATTTCCTGGGTGGTGAAGGCGAGGCCAAGCGCGTCATTTTCGGCCTCAGACACCCTGGCATCCGGACCCCACATGTTCGCGCGAAGGCGAGCCCCTTGAGGTTCGCATGAGCCCATGAGTTCAATGTAGAACTGATAGACATGCCGCACTATGTCAACCTGACGCAACAACAGCCCCTGGTCGGATTGCAGTCGGAGGATGGCACATTTGCGACAGCGGCCGTTTGCATAGGCGTGCAAGTATTTCATGTTCGCATCGCCTTTCAAGGTCCATTTAAGCCCCCCGCGCCGCTGCCAGTACTCCTCCTCGGCACGGAGGAGCGACTCCACCTGTCTCTCCAGGTTGTACCGGTGGGCCCACTCGGCCTCGGAGAAAGAGTGGGAATTGGCCTGAGCGTCCAGAACCGCAAGCTCCTGGACAAGACGAGCCCGGCGGAGTTTATCTTCGCGTCCCTGGTTGGCCCCCAGCCCTTAAGAGACGCGCGTAGGCCCGCCCCGGACGCGACCCACAACTCCATGGGGCCCCGCTGGGGGTCGAGCCTATTCACACAAGCCTCCCACTTTTGCCTGAATACCTGATCAAAATCAGGGATTTCGAACCAAGCAGTTTCAAAGAAGAAACGTGGGCTACGCTTGATCCTGTCCTCCTAGGTGGATGATGTCAACTACACAACCTTCTTCTTGTAGACGTTGTTGGGCCTCCAAGTGCAGAGGTTTGTAGGACAGTAGCAAATTTCCCTCAAGTGGATGACCTAAGGATTATCAATCCGTAGGAGCCATAGGATGAAGATGGTCTCTCTCAAGCAACCCTGCAACCAAATAACAAAGAGTCTCTTGTGTCCCCAACACACCCAATACAACGGTAAATTGTATAGGTGCACTAGTTCGGCGAAGAGATGTTGAAACGAGTGGTATATGGATAGTAGATAAAGGTATTTGTAATCTGAAATTATAAGAACAGCAAGGTAGCAAGTGATAAAAATGAGCGTAAACGGTATTGCAATGCATTGAAACAAGGCCTAGGGTTCATACTTTCACTAGTGCAAGTCCTCTCAACATACTAACATAATTGGATCACATAACTATCCCTCAACATGCAACAAAGAGTCACTCCAAAGTCACTAATAGCGGAGAACGAACGAAGAGATTATGGTAGGGTACGAAACCACCTCAAAGTTATTCTTTCCAATCAATCTGTTGGGCTATTCCTATAAGTGTCACAAACAGCCCTAGAGTTCGTACTAGAATAACACCTTAAGACACAAATCAACCAAAACCCTAATGTCACCTAGATACTCCAGTGTCACCTCAAGTATCCGTGGGTATGACTATACGATATGCATCACACAATCTCAGATTCATCTATTCAACCAACACAAAGGACATCAAAGAGTGCCCCAAAGTTCTACCGAAGAATCACGACGAAACCGTGTGCTAACCCCTATGCATAGGTTCATGGGCGGAACCCGCAAGTTGATCATCAAAACATACATCAAGTGAATCACGTGATATCCCATTTTCACCATAGATATCCATGGCAAGACATACATCAAGTGTTCTCAAATCTTTAAAGACTCAATCCGATAAGATAACTTCAAAGGGGAAACTCAGTCCATTACAAGAGAGTAGAGGGGGGAAGAAACATCATAGGATCCAAATATAATAGCAAAGCTCGCGATACATCAAGATCGTATCACCTCAAGAACACGAGAGAGAGAGATCAAACACATAGCTACTGGTACATACCCTCAGCCCCGAGGGAGAACTACTCCCTCCTTGTCATGGAGAGCGCCGGGATGACGAAGATGGCCACAGGAGAAGGATCCCCCCCTCCGACAGGGTGCCAGAATGGGTCTAGATTGGTTTTCGGTGGCTACGGAGGCTTCTGGCGGTGGAACTCCCGATCTATTGTGGTCCCGGATGTTTTTAGGGTATATGGAGATATATAGGCGGAAGAAGTACGTCAGGGGGGGCATGAGGGTGGAGGGCGCGCCCCCCTGCCTCGTGGCCTCCTCGCAGGTCCCCCGACGCGCACTCCAAGTCTTCTGGGCTTCTTTCCTTCCAAAAATGAGTTCCGTGAAGTTTCAGGTCAATTGGACTCCGTTTGATTTTCCTTTTCTTCGAAACCCTAAAACAGGGTAAAAACAGAAACTGGCACTGGGCTATGGGTTAATAGGTTAGTCCCAAAAATGATATAAAAGTGTATAATAAAGCCCATAAACATTCAAAACAGTAGATAATATAGCATGGAGCAATCAAAAATTATAGATACGTTGGAGACGTATCAGCATCCCCAAGCTTAATTCCTGCTCGTCCTCGAGTAGGTAACTGATAAAAACAGAAGTTTTGATGCGGAGTGCTACTTGGCATAATTTCAATGTAATTCTTCTTAATTGTGGCATGAATATTCAGATCCGAAAGATTCAAGACAAAAGTTCATATTGACATAGAAATGATAATACTTCAAGCATACTAACTAAGCAATCATGTCTTCTCAAAATAACATGGCCAAAGAAAGTTCATCCCTACAAAATCATATAGTTTAGTCATGTTTCATTTTCGTCACACAAGAATGCTCTCATCATGCACAACCCCGATGACAAGCCAAGCAATTGTTTCATACTTTAGTAATCTCAAACCTATAAACCTTCACGCAATACATGAGCGCGAGCCATGGATATAGCACTATGGGTGGAATAGAATAATGAGGGGGTTATGTGGAGAAGACAAAAAGGAGAAAGTCTCACATCAACGAGGCTAATCAATCGGCTATGGAGATGCCCACCGATTGATGTTAATGCAAGGAGTAGGGATTGCCATGCAACGGATGCACTAGAGCTATAAATGTATGGAAGCTCAACAAAAGAAACTAAGTGGGTGTGCATCCAACTTGATTGCTCACGAAGACCTAGGGTACTTGAGGAGGCCCATTGTTGGAATATACAAGCCAAGTTCTATAATGAAAAATTCCCACAAGTATATGAAAGTGATGAGAGACTCTCTACTATGAAGATCATGGTGCTACTTTGAAGCACAAGTGTGGTAAAAGGATAGTAACATTGTCCCTTCTCTCTTTTTCTTTCATTTTTTTGGGCAGTTTCTTTTTTTATGGCCTTTCTCTTTTTTTGGGCCTTTTCTTTTTTATGGCCTTTTTTTATTCCTCACTTGGGACAATGCTCTAATAATGATGATCATCACACTTCTATTTATTTACAACTCAATGATTACAACTCGATACTAGAACAAAGATAACTCTATATGAATGCCTCTGGCAGTGTACCGGGATATGCAATGAACCAAGAGTGATATGTATGAAAGAATTATGAATGGTGGCTCTGCCACAAATACTATGTCAACTACATGATCATGCTAAGCAATATGAAAATGATGAATGTGTCATGATGAACGGAATGATGGAAAGTTGCATGGCAATATATCTCGGAATGGCTATGGAAATGCCATAATAGGTAGGTATGGTGGCTGTTTTGAGGAAGATATAAGGAGGTTTATGTGTGAAAGAGCATATCATATCACGGGGTTTGGATGCACCGGCGAAGTTCGCGCCAACTCTCAATGTGAGAAAGGGCAATGCACGGTACCGAAGAGGCTAGCAAGGATGGAAGGGTGAGAGTGCATATAATCCATGGACTCAACATTAGTCATAAAGAACTCACATACTTATTGCAAAAATCTACAAGTCATCAAAAACCTCGGTACTACGCGCATGCTCCTAGGGGGATAGATTGGTAGGAAAAGACCATCGCTCGTCCCCGACCGCCACTCATAAGGAGGACAATCAAATAACACCTCATGTTTCAAATTTGTTACATAACGTTTACCATACGTGCATGCTACGGGACTTGCAAATTTCAACACAAGAATTTCTCAAATTCACAACTACTCAACTAGCACGACTTTGATATTATTACCTCCATATCTCAAAACAATCATCAAGCATCAAACTTCTCTTAGTATTCAACACACTCATAAGAAAGTTTTTACTAATCTTGTATACCTAGCATATTAGGATTTTAAGCAAATTACCATGCTATTTAAGACTCTCGAAATAATCTAAGTGAAGCATGAGAGTTCATCTATTTCTTCAAAATAAAACTACCACCATGCTCTAAAAGATATAAGTGAAGCACTAGAGCATCGACAAACTACTCCGAAAGATATAAGTGAAGATCAATGAGTAGTTGAATAATTATGCAACTATGTGAATACTCTTTAACATTTAAGAATTTCAGATCTTGGTATTTTATGCAAACAGCAAGCAAAACAAAATAAAATACAATGACGCTCCAAGCAAAACACATATCATGTGGTGAATAAAAATATAGCTCCAAGTAAAGTTACCAATGAACGAAGACGAAAGAGGGGATGCCTTCCGGGGCATCCCCAAGCTTAGGCTCTTGGCTATCCTTGAATATTACCTTGGGGTGCTGTCAGGACCCCGATTC
Organism: Triticum urartu; assembly: GCF_003073215.2. Classification (NCBI taxonomy): domain Eukaryota; kingdom Viridiplantae; phylum Streptophyta; class Magnoliopsida; order Poales; family Poaceae; genus Triticum; species Triticum urartu. Next base: position 588,248,103 of record NC_053026.1, read on the forward strand.
CAAGTCACATCGATCTAGCCGGTAACACCTCATATCACTTTGTGGCCTCACGCACGGTATTCCCACAGGTGTCGCCTTACCATGGCCTGGGACCGTTTGCGCCTTTTGGCTCACGTATATGATAGTGTCGCTAGCATCCATATGATAGGGAACCCGGGCCGACATGGCTAGTCGTGAACCCAAAGCGGCACCAACCTATGGGAACAGGCATACATGAATCACATCGAGCATGTCGGTCAGCAGCGTGAGAATCCGGGCTGTAGCACTGGGCTAACAGGACTCCGGATGTCACCGCGTGACATTTCCCCGAAGGGACAGACACAGGAACGAAGTGAAACACATGCCGGCCAGTCAAGTGTCCTGAGCAGTATTGCTGGGCTAACAGGACTCCGGTGAACCGGGCTGTAGCGGACTACTATGGCTCATGGAAGCACTAGACTACATTTCCCCATAAGAGAGGCTGCCAAGGATAAACAACTAGATTGTCGGATCCCACACATACCAAGCATTTCAATCATATACACAATATGCTCGATATGTGTAAATACAACATGGCATCACAACATAACTCTACAACTCAAGTATTTATTCATTAGGCTCCGAGGAGCGAGATATTACAAACATGGGTCTCATGACCCAACAATCATAGCATACAATGCAAAGCACATGCGGAAGCTTAACATGTCTGAGTACAGACATCTACAAATGAAAAAGGCTGAGAAGCCTGACTATCTACCAGATCCTGCCGAGGGCACAAGATCGTAGCTGAGGTATCAAGATAAATGTCGAAGTCCACGCGGAACTACTAGCAAGACTGAAATCTCTCTGCAAAACATAAATTAAGCAAATGTGAGTACAAAGGTACTCAGCAAGACTTACATCAGTACTAAACTACATATGCATCGGTATCAACAAGGGGGGTGGTGGAGTTTAACTGCAGCAAGCCAGCTTTGACTCGGTGGCTAACCTGAACTACGACTGCAAACAACTCTTTTGGGGTGGCGCACACGAGTCCACATATTCACCACTCAATACACCACTATGGATCCGCTCCCGTCTCCCTACGATAAGGCCATCCATAGCACTCACGCTTATCGTGCGAGTTTTAGAGTATCCACTTTCACTTGTCTATGAACTATGCAAGGGGTCCAAGTTTCCATATCCGAGGAATCCGGCTATTCGAATAGATAATGATCTGCAGGGGTGTACTTTTTCACACACGCTCCCACCACTTACCACCATATACACGTCATGTATCTCGGCAACCTTCAAGCGGAAGCCTGGCGAGGGTGTCGGCCACGGCCTACCTAAACACTTAAGTCTCTAGTCCAGGTTTATCGCCTATCCAGGTTCCATCCGCAGGGAGTCCGGCCGAGGTTTCCACATACGGCCCCGAACGATGTGAATAGGGTTCCCGAGACACCAAACGGGCGCCCGGTACACCGTGCCATGGTGTATCTACCGCAACATAGCCCACCCCTAGGGTCAGCGCTACGCACGACCACCAACACATAACCTACAAACACCAGAAACTAGTTGCAACTCCTGGACAGAGTACTAGGGTGATTAAGAAACCGAGAGGGTCAATTAAGGATCCCAATGAGTGGTAGTAGCTGGTCATGGACCACAGACACAGAACTCAGTTCCTGAGGACGGTTTCAATGAGACAACCCACCATGTACTCCTACATGGCCTCTCACCGCTACCTTTACCAAAACGTGTTCACACACTTAGCTCACACACAATAGGACATGTTCATCACTGTTCCAATTCACCCCCGATGAATCAGATCTGACTCAACTCTAAGCAGTAGCAGGCATGACAAACAAGCATGAATGAGTAGGCACATCAGGGCTCAAACAACTCCTACTCATGCTAGTGGGTTTCATCTATTTACTGTGGCAATGACAGGTCATGTAGAGGATAAGGGGTTCAACTACTGCAACAAGTAACAGATGATCGTTGTTGTCCTAATGTAGTAAAAGAGAGCAGGAGCGAGAGAGTGGGCTTGTATCGGAATGAACAAGGGGGTTGCGCTTGCCTGGCACTTCTGAAGATATCATTGGGTCTTCATCAGTGTCAACGATCACAGCGTCGGTACAACGTCTATCGAGAGGGGACAACCACCGGCAACAGAGAATGAACACAATCAATGCAATGCACAATATGACGCATGATCATGACATGTCAATATGCTGTGTTTTGAGCTAATGCAACTAGCAACATGTTAAATGGAGTTGGTTTGAACCCTAGGTTCAAATTCAAACTCCATATGTGAAATTCAAATGCCATTTAATTGATTTGACCTGATAAGCAGGTATAAGTTGATCTAACATGCATGAAAATGGCACAGATGGATTCCTTGAATTTTTCTGATAATTTTTCATATATAATTTATTTCATTTGGAGTTACGGTTGATTTTCTATGATTTTTAGAAGTTTAGGCAATTTTCTGGAATAAATAAATCATTTCTGATTTATTTAAAATCCCAAAAAAGCTTTACTGCATCAGCATTGCGCAAGGGTGATGTCAGCGGGTCAACTGGTCGGCCAGGTCAAACCTGACCTGCGGGACCCATATGTCATTGACTCAGCTAATTAATATGGTTAATTAACCTTAAATTAAGCCTAACTAAAATGTCAGTGGGGTCGGGGCCCACATGTCAGCGGCTAACCTAACTAAATTAGTGTTAGTTTAACTCCTAATCTAGGTTTGACCAGGGGCGGGGCCCACGTGGTCAAATGGGTCAACCCCACCGGCGACATGACGTCGGCGAGGCCCGAGATGGCGGCGCGGCTCAGAAACGCAGCACAGGCGACGAAGCAAGCGGCGGAGGGCATCCGCGGGGAGCTGGAGCTCTCCCGCATCCAGCGCAGCAAGCAGTAGTAGCTTGGGTGGCCGGGGTTGTGCGCGGCGTCGACCTCGGCGGTGGCCGGAGTTCGGGCGCACTCGGGAACGGGGCTGCGATGCGCAACAGGGGCGTGGAGAGGGGCTACGGCCTCCTGGGACTGTGGCAAACGCGGTGACGCGCTCGGTTTCGAGCCCGTGTGGCTGTGGACACGTCGACGGCGTCGCCGGCGGAGCAGAGTTCTCGGGCTCGGTGGAGATGGCGGCTAGGGGGCGCAACCGAGGCATAGAGGAGGGGGGTTAGGGGCAGGGGCTCACGGTGGATGCAGAGGTGGCCTCGGCGTGCTCGGGGAAGCACCGGAGCGAGCGGGGCGGCGAGAGGCATCTCCGGTGGCCGGCGACGAAGACGATGAAGATGGCGTCGATGCAAGGCCTCCGGCGAGGCGTGGCCGGATGGAGAGGATGAGGGAGGCGTGGCGATGCTCGTGGACACGTCGGGGAGGTGAGGAAGTGGCTGTGGCCACGGCGGTGCACGTCGGCGGCGACGGCTACGCTCGGCGGTTGCGCGTAAGAGCAACGGAGGAGGGGGATGAGTGAGGGAGAGTGCGAGGGGGTTTCAGGGGCGTGCGTGGCGGCGTTGGAGATGTCCAGGCGATGATGGGGGAAGCGGCAGGAAGCAGGAGGTGGCCGGGCGCGTGCCGGCGTGCCTCGGCCACGCGCGTTGTCTACTGGCGCGTGGAGGAAGACGACAGGGGAGGGCCAGGTGGGCTGGGCCGGCCACTTGGGCCGCCAGGTGGCTGCACAGGTGAGTTGGCCCAGGTAAGTTCTCTCTCTTCTGTGTTTTCTAAATTGTTTCAGTTTTCTATTTTTCTGCAATTGTTTTGGGTTTAGTTTTAACACCAAACCATTTTATAAAATCCTGAAAATAAATATGTGACTAGAACTAAAATATCCTAAACCACATAAAATGTTCCAGAATTATTGGACATATATTAATTATATAAAGAATATATATCCAATGCAAATAGTTGTTGAATTAATTCAAAGGCCCAAAATAAATATTTCTGAGACTCCAAAAATATTGGTTTGAGTTTTACCTCTGGCCAATATTTTTATAGCTTGACAGGAACATTTTCTTGGGTTTATTTGAAACAATTTTTTTAATGTTGATCATTTTTGTAAAAGACTTCTGAGGCAGGGGCGTGGAGAGGGGCTACGGCCTCCTGGGAGTGTGGCAAACGCGGTGACGCGCTCGGTCTCGAGCCCACGTGGCTGTGGTCACGTCGACGGCGTCACCGGCGGAGCAAAGTGCTCGGGCTCGGTGGAGATGGCGGCTAGGGGGCGCCAACCGAGGCTTAGAGGGGGGGGTTAGGGGCAGGGGCTCACGGTGGATGCAGAGGTGGCCTCGGCGTGCTTGGGGAAGCACCAGAGCGAGCGGGGCGGCGAGAGGCATCTCCGGTGGCCGGCGACGAAGACGATGAAGATGGCGTCGATGCAAGTCCTCCGGCGAGGCGTGGCTGGACGGAGAGGACGAGGAAGGCGTGGCGATGCTTGTGGACACGTCGGGGAGGCGAGGCAGTGGCTGTGGCCACGGCGGTGCGCGTCGGCGGCGACGGCTACGCTCGGCGGTTGCGTGTAAGAGCAACTAAAGAGGGGGATGAGCGAGGGAGAGTGCGAGGGGGTTCCAGGGGCGTGCGTGGCGGCGTTGGAGATGTCCAGGCGATGAGGGGGAAGCGGCAGGAAGCAGGAGGTGGCCGGGCGCGTGCCGGCGTGCCTCGGCCACGCGCGCTGTCTACTGGCGCGTGGAGGAAGACGACAGGGGAGGGCCAGGTGGGCTGGGCCGGCCACTTGGGCCGCCAGGTGGCTGCACAGGTGAGTTGGCCCAGGTAAGTTCTCTCTCTTCTCTGTTTTCTAAATTGTTTCAGTTTTCTATTTTTCTGTAATTGTTTTGGGTTTAGTTTTAACACCAAACCATTTTATAAAATCCTGAAAATAAATATGTGACTAGAACTAAAATATCCTAAACCACATAAAATGTTCCAGAATTATTGGACATATATTAATTATATAAAGAATATATATCCAATGCAAATAGTTGTTGAATTAATTCAAAGGCCCAAAATAAATATTTCTGAGACTCCAAAAATATTGGTTTGAGTTTTACCTCTTGCCAATATTTTTATAGCTTGACATGAACATTTTCTTGGGTTTATTTGAAACAATTTTTTTAATGTTGATCATTTTTGTAAAAGACTTCTGAGGCTTCCCACTTTCCCCAATTCAACTTTCATAAATATATACATGATGCATGAATGCTTGTGCAACTGGTTACAACCAAATCTAGGGCTGTGACAGGTGCCTTGGGCATCCCCAAGCTTAGGCTCTTTCCACTCCTTATTCCATAGTCCATCGAATCTTTACCCAAAACTTGAAAACTTCACAACACAAAACTTAACAGAAAACTCATAAGCTCCGTTAGTATAAGAAAATAAATCACCACTTCAAGGTACTGTAATGAACTCATTCTTTATTTATATTGGTGTTAAACCTACTGTATTGCAACTTTTCTATGGTTTATAAACTATTTTACTAGCCATAGATTCATCAAAATAAGCAAACAACACATGAAAAACAGAATCTGTCAAAAACAGAATAGTCTGTAGTAATCTGGATCAAACGTATACTTATGGAACCCCAAAAATTCTAAAATAAATTGCTGGACCTGAGGAATTTATCTATTAATCATCTGAAAAAAATAATTAACTAAATATCACTCTCCAAATAAAAATTAAAGCAGTTCCCGTGAGCGCTAAAATTTCTGTTTTTTACAGCAAGTTCAACCAGACTTTCCCCAAGTCTTCCCAGCAGTTCTACTTGGCACAAACACTAATTAAACACGAAAAACACAACCAAAACAGAGACTAAATAATTTATTTATTACTAAAATAGGACAAAAAGCTAGGAACAAAAATAAAGTTGGGTTGCCTCCCAACAAGCGCTATCGTTTAACACCCCTAGCTAGGCATGATGATTTCAATGATGCTCACATAAAGGATAGGAATTGAAACATGAAGATAGCATCATGAAGAATATTACTAGCACATTTAAGTCTAACCCACTTCCTATGCATTGGGATTTTGTGAGCAAACAACTTATGGGAACAAGAATCAACTTGCATAGGAAGGTAAAACAAGCATAACTTCAAAATTTTAAGCACATAGAGAGGAAACTTGATATTATTGCAATTCCTACAAGCATATATTCCTCCCTCATAATAATTTTCAGTAGCATCATGAATGAATTCAACAATATAACTAGCACCTAAAGCATTCTTTTCATGATCTACAAGCATGGAAATTTTATTACTCTCCACATAAGCAAAATTCTTCTCATTCGGGATAGTGGGAGTATCATAAGAGACTTGCATACTATAAATTGTTTCCACATTAAAAGAGTAATGTTCAGAAAAGGGGTAACCATAATCATGACAAGTTTTATAAATATAATCCTCACTACTTTTTATAGCATATGTATCATCACAATAATTATCATAAGTAGTAGGCATGTTATTATCATTATAAATTTGCATATCAAAACTTGGGATACTAAAAATATCATCTTCATTAAGCGTAGCATCCCCAAGCTTGGGAAAAACATTACATCATCTTCATCAAACATAGCATCCCCAAGCTTGGGCCTTTTCATATCATAAGCATAATCACTCTCATCATTAATAGTATAGATAGCACCAAAAGTATAGCAATTATCATATTCTTCCAAGCAAGTGCCAAAAAGATTTTCAAGATCATAAGAAGTATCATTACCTTCCACAATTATATTTTCATGAGGCACAGTAGTAATAGGAGCAACATTATTTAGGGGAGATATCTTTTTACCTCTCTTTCTTTTTCTTTTCTTCTTCTTCACCACATCATGTGTGGGTTCAATTCTCTTTTTTGAGCTCCTTATTAATGAGATTGGTTGAATAGGAGGCTCCTCCTCGTTACCTGATTCATCATAAGAAATAATAGGAGGATATTGGGAAGTCTCTTCCCTTTCATTAGTATTCTCTTCATCTTCTATTTGCTCTTTTCTTTATGTAATTGGCAATATAAGGATTTTCAATGCAATTCACCGCACAATACATATAAATTTCCTCTAGATCAAAGCCAAGAAGTTTGTAACGGCCAAATTCTGGAAGATGATTAGTTATACGTTTCATTTCTTCGTAACCCATAAGCAAAATAAGTTCATTATAATCTGTAAGGGAAATCAAGTCATCACAATTTTTGGACACGATACGATCATGAAACAATTTGCATTGGGTATTGAAATGATCATGTTCATTGCAAAGCTCACAAGCATGGCCAACATAATTTAAATTTTCAGCACATTCATCTAGCTCTTCTTGCAACAATTTAGTTTCTAAGTACTTATGTCTCTTGCAATATCTTTCTTCCCTATTTGGTGTGTACTTACAAACCCAATGTACTCCACAAAAATTGACATGTTTATAGGCGACATTTTCATCATAACTAATGCAATCATAATTAGCATCATGGATATTCAAAGAATTCGTACTAACAACATTGCAATCATGCTCATCATTCACATATTTAATGCCAAGCATTCTATGTAATTCTTCTTCTAGTACTTGAGCACAATTTTCCTTTCCATCATACTCACGAAATATATTAAAAAGATGAAGCGTATGAGACAAAATTAATTCCATTTTTTTGTAATTTTCTTTTATAAACTAAATTAGTGATAAAACAAGAAACTAAAAGACTCGATTGCAAGATCTAAAGATATACCTTCAAGCGCTAACCTCCCCGGCAACGGCTCCAGAAAAGAGCTTGATGTCTACTACACAACCTTCTTCTTGTAGACGTTGTTGGGCCTCCAAGGGCAGAGGTTTGTAGGACAGTAGCAAATTTCCCTCAAGTGGATGACCTAAGGTTTATCAATCCGTGGGAGGCGTAGGATGAAGATGGTCTCTCTCAAGCAACCCTACAACCAAATAACAAAGAGTCTCTTGTGTCCCCAACACACCCAATACAACGGTAAATTGTATAGGTGCACTAGTTCGGCAAAGAGATGGTGAAATGAGTGGTATATGGATAGTAGATAAAGGTATTTGTAATCTGAAATTATAAAAACAGCAAGGTAGCAAGTGATAAAAATGAGCGTAAACGGTATTGCAATGCGTTGAAACAAGGCCTAGGGTTCATACTTTCACTAGTGCAAGTCCTCTCAACAATACTAACATAATTGGATCACATAACTATCCCTCAACATGCAACAAAGAGTCACTCCAAAGTCACTAATAGCGGAGAACGAACGAAGAGATTATGGTAGGGGACGAAACCACCTCAAAGTTATTCTTTCCAATCAATCTGTTGGGCTATTCCTATAAGTGTCACAAACAACCCTAGAGTTCGTACTAGAATAACACCTTAAGACACAAATCAACCAAAACCCTAATGTCACCTAGATACTCCAATGTCACCTCAAGTATCTGTGGGTATGATTATATGATATGCATCACACAATATCAGATTCATCTATTCAACCAACACAAAGGACATCAAAGAGTGCCCCAAAGTTCTACCGGAGAATCACGACGAAAATGTGTGCCAACCCCTATGCATAGGTTCATGGGTGGAACCCGCAAGTTGATCACCAAAACATACATCAAGTGAATCACGTGATATCCCATTGTCACCACAGATATCCACGGCAAGACATACATCAAGTGTTCTCAAATCTTTAAAGACTCAATCCGATAAGATAACTTCAAAGGGGAAACTCAATCCATTACAAGAGAGTAGAGGGGGGAAGAAACATCATAGGATCCAAATATAATAGCAAAGCTCGCGATACATCAAGATCGTATCACCTCAAGAACACGAGAGAGAGAGAGAGAGAGAGAGATCAAACACATAGCTACTGGTACATACCCTCAGCCCCGAGGGAGAACTACTCCCTCCTCGTCACGGAGAGCTTTGGGATGATGAAGATGGCCACCGGAGAAGGATTCCCCCCTCCGGCAGGGTGCCGGAACGGGTCTAGATTGGTTTTCGGTGGCTACGGAGGCTTCTGGCGGCGGAACTCCCGATCTATTGTGCTCCCGGATGTTTTTAGGGTATGTGGAGATATATAGGCGGAAGAAGTACGTCAGGGGGGCCACTGTCAGGACCCCGATCCTAAGTCACACCGATCTAGCATGTAACACTTCATATCACTTTGCGGCCTCACGCACGGTATTCCCACGGGTGCCACCTTACCTGGCCTGGGACCGTTTGCGCCTTTTGGCTCACGTATATGATAGTGTCGCTAGCATCCATATGACAGAGAACCCGGGCCGACATGACTAGTCGTGAACCCAAAGTGGCACTAACTTACAGGGATAGGCATACATGAAACAACATCGAACATGTCGGTCATCAGCGTGTGAATCTGGGCTGTAGCAACTGGGCTAATAGGACTCCGGGAACCCGGGCTGTAGCAGGCTAGCAGGACTCCGGAAGTCACCGCGTGACATTTCCCCGAAGGGACAGACACAGGAACAAAGCGAATCACATGTCGGCCAGTCTAAGTGTTCCGGAGCAGTAGTACTGGGCTAGCAGGACTCCGGTAAACCGGGCTGTAGCAGACTACCAAGGCTCAGTGGAAACACCAGACTACATTTCCCCATAAGAGAGGCTACCAAGGATAAACAACTAGATTGTCAGATCCCACACATACCAAGCATTTCAATAACATACACACAATATGCTCGGTATGTGCAAATACAACATGGCATCACAACAAACCTCTACGACTCAAAGTATTTATTCATTAGGCTCCGAAGAGCCAGATATTACAAACATGGGTCTCATGACCCAACATACAAAGCATACAAGAAACAAGCACATGCAGAAGGATAACTTGTCTGAGTACAGACAACTACAAATGAAAAAGGCTGAGAAGCGTGACTATCTACAAGACCCTCCCAAGGGTACAAGATCGTAGCTGAGGTAACAAGCTAAACTTCGAAGTCCACACGATACTACTAGTGAGACCGAACTCTCTCTGCAAAACATAAATTAAGCAAACGTGAGTACAAATGTACCCAGCAAGACTTACATCAGAACTAACTACATATGCATCAGTATCGTCAAAGGGGTGGTGGAGTTTAACTGCAGCAAGTCAGCTTTGACTCGGTGGCTATCCTGAACTACGACTGCAAATAACTCTTTGAGGTGGCGCACATGAGTCCACATATTCACCATATCAATACACCACTATGGATCCGCTCCTGTCTCCCTACGAGAACGCCATCCATAGCACTCACGCTCATTTTGCGCATTTTAGAGTATCCACTTTCACTTGTCTATGAACTATGCAAGGGGTCCAAGTTTCCATATCCGAGGAATCCCGCTATTCGAATAGATAATGATAACCATGCAGGGGTGTACTTCTTCACACACGCTCTCGCCACTTACCACCATGTACACGTCGTGTATCTCGGCAACCTTCAAGCGGAAGCCTGGTGAGGGAGTCGGCCATGACCTGACTAATAACACAAGTCTCTCGTCCAGGTTTATCGCCTATTCGGGTTCCATCCGCAAGGAGATCTGGCCGGGGTGTCGCTCACGGCCCCAAACGATGTGTGCAGGGTTCCCAAGCCCACCATCCGGGTGCCACTTGGTACACCGTGCCACTGTGCCTAGTCTGTCCCAAGCCCACCTGTACCGGGTGCCACTTGGTAGACTACTAACACTACCTACAAACACCAGAAACTAGTTGCAACTCCTGGACAGAGATCGAGTTGATTAATAAGCCGAGAGGGGTCGAGTTACCGGAACCCAATGTGTGGTAGTAACTGTTCATGGATCACAAACATAGAACTCAGTTCCTGAGGACGGCAGCAATGAGACAACCCACCATGTACTCCTACATGGCCTCTCACCGCTATCTTTACCAAATCGTGTTCACACACTTAGCTCTCAACAGTAGGACATGTTCACAACTTTCCAATTCACCCCCGATGAATCAGACCTGACACAACTCTAAGCAATAGCAGGCATGACAAACAAGCATGAATGAGTAGGCACATCAGGGCTCAAACAATTCCTACTCATGCTAGTGGGTTTCATCTATTTACTGTGGCAATGACAGGTCATGCAGAGGAAAGGGATTCAACTACCGCAGCATGTAACAGTTGAATCGTTGTTGTCCTAATGCTGTAAAAGAGAGCAGGAGCGAGAGAGTGGGATTGTATCGGAATGAACAAGGGGGTTTTGCTTGCCTGGCACTTCTGAAGATAATATAGTTCTTCATCGGTGTCATCGATCACGTCGTCGGAAACATCGTCGACTCAGAGGGGACGGTTACCGGCAAACGGAGAAGGACACAATCAATGCAATGCAACAATATGATGCATGAATGTGACATGGAAATATGTTGTTGATTGGCCTAATGCAACTAGCAACAAGTTAACTGGAGTTGGTTTGAACACTAGGTTTAGGTTCAAACTCCACATGTGGTTATTTAAATGTCATTCACTTAATTTGTCCTAGACAGTAGCCATAAGTTGTTCTAACATGCATGAAAATGCCATAAACAGATTCTTTGGATTTTTCTGATAATTTTTCATATATAAATTATTCGATTCTGAGTTGCGGTTGAATTTATATGAATTTTAGAAGTTTAGTACATTTTCTGAAATTTATAAATCATTTCTGATTTATTTTAATTCCAGAAGCATTTATTACGTAAGCATGACGTCGGTGTGACATCAACAAGTCAACAGAGGCGGTCCAGGTCAAACCTGACCAGTGGGTCCCACTGGTCAGTGTCACGGTGCTAGCTAGAGTCACTGACGTGTGGGGCCAGTCAATGGCCACGTCAGCTTGGTCAAAGCTGACGCGTGGGGCCGCTCTGGTTTAGTTAATCCTAAGCAAAAATAAAACAGGGGTTAATTAGGGCGTGGGGCCCACGTGTCAGTGGCTAACTAAACTAACCTAATTTAATTAGCACTAACCTAGGTTAAACTAATTAAGTTTAAACCTAAACTAGATTAATTAGCCGGGCGGGGCCCGCATGTCATAGACCCAGGGGAGGTCAAATCCCCTGGTCAACCGGGGCTAAACCACCGGCGGTCAAAGTGGTCAACCCGCCGGCGAGGCCAGACGCGGCGGAGGGCCTCGGATTTGGTCCTCTGGTGACCAAATCGACGGCGGAGACGTGCTATGTGGAGCTGGGGGCTGCCGCATCCAAGGGTGCAAGTGGTTGGACAAGGGGACGCCGTAAACGACGCCGACGAGCTCGACAGCGGCGGCCGGAGTTCGGTTGGCTCGGGGTCGTCGTTGCGACGGCCGTGGTGGCTCGTGCAGGGCACCTACGTGCTCTACACTGCGCGGGGAGGGAGCTGGGCAGGACGGCCGGACCAGTAGATGGCCAGAGACACGTCGGCGGCGAGCACGGGCGGTGATGCGTGCGGGCAAGCTCAAGGCAGCGCATACGATGCACGCAAGCGAAAACGGAAAGGGGGGAAGGATCAGTGGCTCACTGCGGGTGCAGGCGAGCGAACGGCGAGCTCGGGGAGGCAGAGACGGCGACGAAACGGCGATGGGGATCTCGGCGTCGGGAGGTTAAAGACGAGCTCGGTGAGGTCGTCCGGGGGCTTCAGGCGTCGCGCGGCTCGGTGAGAAGGTTGAGGAAGAAGTGGCGGGGCTTCTGGGCGCGTCGGCGGGGCGTGGGGTGGCCGATGGCCGCGGCAGAGCACGGCGGCACCCTCTGGTGCGCTCGGGAAGAGAGGGGGAGGGAGCCAGAGGAGGGGAGGAGCTGCGGGTGTGAGAGAGAGGTCAGGGGGCGCGTGGCGTCGTCTGGAGTCGTCCGGGGCGTCGGCAGAAGCAGGAGGTGGCTCGGGCGTGTGGACGCGCGCGTCGAGCACGCGACTCTCGTCCTTCTGGCGAGAGGAGGGAGATGACTGGCATCGGCCAGCTAGACTGGGCCGTGCTGGGCCAGGCCAGCTAGGCGCCAGGTTAGTTTCCTTTCTCTCTCTCTCTTTTCTGTTTTCTATTTATTTTGTTTCGTTTTGATTTAGTAAAATACTAAACCATTTTATAAAATCCTGGAAATAATTAGGGGTGCTGTCTGAATTATTCCAGTGACCCATAACTACTTCCAACATTTTTGGAGCACCTAAAATATATATAGCATTTAAATAGCTCCAATTCAAATATGTTTGAATTAATTCAAAGCCCAAATATGTCCTGCAAAAATGTAAACCATTTTTGGTAGATGCTTCCACCTCAATCCAGAAATGTTGAACATTTTTAGAGGGCATTTTGAGTTCAATGAAAAATATTTTATTTTGACCCTAGTTGAATTCATTTGGTGCTAGGGTTTAAGCATCCCCATTTCAAGATTAATTGAAATTGAAAAAGATGCATGGATGCAATGCCACTAATTACAAGAAGATTTCTAGGGATGTGACGGCCACGAGGGTGGAGGGCGCGCCCAGGGGGGTGCACTCCAAGTCTTCTGGGCTTTATTCCTTCCAAAAATGAGTTCCATGAAGTTTCAGGTCAATTGGACTCCGTTTGATTTTCCTTTTCTTCGAAACCCTAAAACAGGGTAAAAAGAGAAACTGGCACTGGGCTCTGGGTTAATAGGTTAGTCCCAAAAATGATATAAAAGTGTATAATAAAGCCCATAAACATTCAAAACAGTAGATAATATAGAATGGAGCAATCAAAAATTATAGATATGTTGGAGACGTATCAGTGGACAAGACCAGAGGCACATGGTCAGACCCGATCCTAGTTTCGGCGACCAACAAGCACATAGGGAACCACAGCTCCCAGTCGGCCGTAACAAACACCCTATCTAGAACAGACCGCATCGGCGATAGTTGTTTGTTGGTCCAGGTGAACCGCGCTCCAGACCTGGCCACTTCCCTAAGTGCCATGGCTGCGATCGCATTGTTGAACATGGCGAATCTGTTCCAGTTAATGTTAGCATTGTTCTTGTCCGCACTCAAGCGGATTAAGTTGAAGTCGCCCCCATCACCACTGGCAAATGTTGGGCTTCCACAGAACCCACCCTAGCCTGGAGCTCGTTCAGGAATTCTAGCGAGCATGAGTGGTCAGCTGGGCCGTACACCACAAGCATCACCCATTCCCGCATAGACGCCCTATGTCTAACGTGGGCAGAAATAAAAAAAGGTGCCTGTCTCCCAAGATAGAACCTCAAAGCAAAGGTTGCTTAAACCCATGAGCAAGCCACCAGAGTGGCCGCGGGCCGGGAACCAATGCCACACGAAGCACTCCAGGGGATCAATTGCCAGCAACTCGTGATGCTGAAACTCAGCCTTAATGGTTTCCTGGATGCCTACCGCGTCAATGCCCTCATTGTGCAAGTACTCCTTAAGCTGGGTCCGTCTCCCAGCGTGGCCGAAGCCACGTATGTTCCAAAAGAGGAAACACATCAAATAATGCGGTTACGGAGGCGGATCCTGCGCGAGGTCACCGCTTTTGCCACACGCCTCGTCCTTTGGGGGCAGACGAGGGGGAGAGACGGTATCCTCCCCTGCGGATACCGCGCTCTGATCGGGCAGCGCAGCCATGGACAAGGGTGCCCCTGCTCCCTCTGCCGTTGTGGCCGCGCGCGCAGCTGCAGCACTAGCAAGTGTTGCTTGCGCTAGTTCCTTCGCACGAACTAAAGATATTAGCGAACGGGCATCTCCCTCACACACCAAGTCCACCCCACTATCCCCCAAAATAGCCCCCAGACGCGTGTCCGAGAAAGATTCTAGAATCGTAAAATGGGAGGAGGGGGGATTACCGTCAATCTCCATGTTCTTCTCGGCCTGCAGAAGTTGCGCGCGTTGGAGCGAAGGCATGTTGCCCTTGGCTCCCTTGGGGCGACCACTGGTGCGCGTCGGGGTAGGGTCCGTGGCCACCGTCTTGGAGCGACGCGCCTTGATCACCGGGAGCGCCACAGCCTCCGCCCGCAGGGCAGTGGCTAGTCCCGACGAGGCAGCCGCAGGACCGCCAACAGCCGGGGCTAGCGGAGAAGCCAAGGCCATGACCGCCTGCTTAGGCGTAGGTGGCGCGCCCAAATTCTCCATCGGAGGGATCAACGCCACCTTGCGGCATGCGGTCTTCTTCACCTGCCTCACCGACCCGCTCTTGCTCGCACCTCCGGAGGAGGGGGACAGCCACATGGCGGAGCCGCCCCCTGGTCTCCACCCCCGAGCCCCGGGGAGCGCACGCCTGGCAGGAGAGAGGAGCGACGCCCAGAGTCGCACGAGGCCGTCACTCCCCGTTCCGCCTCGGAGTCAAGGGCCAGATTGGACCCGTACTGGTTCACCTCCAGGAGTGCGCCCGTCGCGCCGGGAGGCGCAGACGCAGCCGCCACCGAGCCCTTGGGAGTACCCGCTGTCTTGTCCAGGGACTTGTCGTGGATGCCCAGCTTGTCCCATGCCGAAGTGTCGATGGAGTCATCGCCCATGCTCTTGTCGTTGTCGTGGTCCGCATCTTTGTCTTTGTTGCTGGGGCCTTTGCCATTGGAAGGTGGGGGCGGTGGAGGTGCCGCGCCGCGCCCTGGCGCCGCCAGCTCTGGCTCCAGCTTGATGACGTACCCCTCGCCGTTCAACCATAGTTCGACACGATCGCCGGCTTGTCAGGTGCACGGCAGGCGGACCGCATTCGCACCGGACCCACCCGGATCAGGGACAGCTCGTCGACCGCAATGGGGCGGCCGATCATGGTGGTGGCTGCCATGAGCCGATCGACCCGTCATTGCTTGGGGGGACGCCCCACAACTTCACCCACACCTCGGGCATGGTCATGGCCTTGGGTTCCTCCTCGTGCGCCTCCCGGATCAACGCCATGATATTGTTGAGGGAGAGGAACAGCTTTCCGCTGCGCGTCGCCATCCTTAGCATCGCTTTGTTGGGAAACACCACCGAGAACCGGTCCACGCCGACCGGAAGCACCTGCCAATCCCATCCTCCCTCAAAGAGGTGCGGCAGCTCCGCCTCAAGAACCACAGAGGAGAGCAGGCCCGGAGCGGCAGAGATGAAGGCCGCATCCGAGCCCAGGCCCTCGACCTCGGCAGCGTCCTCCGGGCCCTCCACGAACGGCAGGCAGAAGAACCCCTGGCCCGGGATCGCGTTCCCCATGATCTGCAGCTGCAGCGGCCTGCCACGGGTCGAGCAGTAGGCCGAGGCGTGGCCTTCTTCTTGACAGAGGATGCAGAGGGGCTTGAACGCGCACTCACTCTGGAAATGGCCGACCCGCCCGCACTTGAAGCACTCCGGCCCATCCGCTGCCTCCACCTCCACCGGGATTGGCTCTGCCGCCGTGCCCTTGGACGAAGACAGTGCCCCCGTCAGCGCAGGCGTAGCCCGGCGTAGATCCGCCACGGGCCCCGGCCGCTGCTTCTGCTTCTTGGCGTAGGGGTTGCCGACCCGGTCGCCGCCGAGAGAGTGCTGCATCTCCTTATGCTTCAGCTCCTTCTTCTTCTCGAGGCCGCGCCGCCGGTGCTCCTCCTTCTTTTGATGCTTGTGCTCCTGCTCCTTGATCCACCATGGGGGCGGCGGCCCCCAACCACCTGCCTCCGCCTCCTGGATCGCGAGCTGCATCTTGGCCTTGGCGCGCAGGTCGCGCTCGCGCTGCCGCTCGGCTTCTGGGTCCAGGGGAGGCGACATCGATGGCTTCTCCCCGCGCCGCTCCCCGCGCGAGCCCATCTGCACCACCTCGGCGAAAGAGCGACGAAGAGGAGGGGGAGGGGATAGGCGACGCAGCCGATGGGCTTGCTTTCCGAAGCGGCGGATCTGAGCAGTGGTGGCTGGAAACCCTAAGGAGGGATCTAGCGCGCCCCGGCGCACCCACATCCATTTATAGGGGAGGCGGGGAGGCAACCCTAGCGACGCGTCGACCGACCGGGCCGCGGGCCGCAAAGGCGCCCCCTGGGCCGCCTCCAACGCATTGCCAGCCCGCAGCACCAGGTCCAACCCCATCCCTGTGGAGCCAGGCCCCGAGGGGAGCACATCGGGCCCCCCCAACTGGACCGTGCGGCCCAACTGACGCCAGCGGCCCACCAATGGACCGCGGCCCAGCCACGGAAACCCTAACGGTTTCCCCTCCGAGCGGAGACGACGCCAATCCGCCGCCGCCACCCTGCGCGCCCATCGCCGGCCGCCGAGGCTCCGCGTCCAGCCGAGCTAGCTCCTGCGCCGCGGCCTCCCTCGCCGCTGTTAGGAGCGCAAGGGCACCCGCCCCCTGGCGACCCCGTGGTACCCCGCCACGCGACTCCGCTTGGCGACCCACGCCGCGGCCACCGGGCGCAAAACGCCGGTGCCGGCCCGCCCTACCGGAAGCTCCCTGCTCCTCGGCGTGCGTGACATAGTCAGCCAGCGAACACGACGAACGTGCCCGCGTCGAAATCGAACTCGCACTCCCACCCTCACTCACATGGCTTACCTCGTCGTCGTCCGAGCTTTCCCCCGCCAACGCAAGTGGCTGCCGCCCGACGGCGCCGGGCTGAGGAGGGGTGCAGCATGCGCCGCCCTGCCCCCCGCGCCCTTCCGCACCGCCGTCCACTCCTCGTCGGAGCAGACCGCCTCCTCCACCCGGACACCGAGCGCGTCGCCGCTGCCTCCTGACCGTACAGGAGCCGTTGGGAGCGCCATCATGGTTCCGACGACACTCTCACACATACATGATGCAGATACATGGGCTTTAATAGCCGGACTCACACGACTATCACGCACCCACTAACCACTACATGCACACACGCCGGCCAAGCCACACACAAATGGCTTGATCCGTTTTTAACTCCACACTACCTACCTTCATGCATGCACGTTCAGCACTAACTAGCCGAACCTCACGCAACGGCCACACAGCTCGGCCGTTTACCTCCATGCATGTAGTCTGCCACTAACAAACACTTGACCACACTAATATGCATGTACATCACTAAGTCTAACTAAATCATGTCACGGCCACTCATCTCCTGGCTTGCCGATTTGCTCGCCTGCACTCGCTCTATCTCTGTGTTGCTGATCCGGCCGCTTTGCCATGTTGCCGAGCATGCAACGAATCATCACTTAGTAACACTAATGCAACTCTACATCTCTATGACCAATGCAACAGATTAAACATGATCTAATCCTATATGCTTAATACTAATAACAAGATTAGTTCCAACAGTAACTCCAGTTAATACCACGGCAGAACTGAACAATAATGATTACTCTTGCTCTCCCCTACCTACAATTTCGAAATTTCCTTATGGACGCATGCCCTCCATCGATGAAGTCCAGCAACGAGATTAAATAATATTTTCTACAGTTTTGTGCAAATTACACGAAGAAGTAACCTAGGTATATTATAATTAAACCATCATCACCTAGAGGATATGTTCTATGGGACTGAAAATGACTCTTGTCCCATCTTTGGTCAATTTCCTACCCTTCGCGAGCAAGAGGAGATCTTGTATGACAAACTATCTTTGTTTCTTATCTTTGCACCGGATGCTGGATATGCGTTGTTCCGTTATCTGATGATAGTGGAACCCGGCCATAAGGTAGTAATTCAGTGTTTTTGTTAGTACGTGGCCATCTGATATGGCCACAAATTACTTACTCCCTCCGTCTCATAATATAAGAATGTTTTCCTCCGTTCCATAATATAAGAACGTTTTTGACACTAGCGTAGTGTTAAAAACGTTCTTATATTATGGGACGGAAGGAGTACCATTCAGTGATTCTGCAAAGTATCCCTATGTTGTTGATAACTCTGGTTATATGAGATTTCAGTTTCACTGATTTGGAAACTATTTTTCAGGTCAAGTCGGTGTGTCCAGCATATTAGCCGAAGCTAAGTTGTATGCTCAGTCTTTGCTGCTTCATTAATTGGCCGAACATTCGCGATCTAAAGCCTGTGGCCAGAAAATTTCCAGGTATTCGTGGGGAAAAAGATTCCAATTGGACTGGTTTAGGATGTTTCCAAGTTGGAACACTGTTCTGTTCCACCACATGGACAGTCAGACTTCTCATTTGGTAGCATGCGTACTGTGTATTTGATATGTATTTCATTTGGTACGTAGCAAGCCGGCTCATTTTGACCCCTCAACCTTCAGAGATAAGGTCTTCCTGTGAGAGTCGACCATCTCCTCGTTCGTCCAGATCCACTCCATGGCGATATGTGCTACAAGCATACAAATATGAGAAAGATGCTTCATAAATTGTATTGTCACATCAATTCCTAAGAGGTATGTTTGGCTCAATCATGACCGTCTTTATATCTTACTGAACTTCTATACTTCCGTTAGTGGATGATTTTCTATAGGTTTGCGTTCTGGCATTCTTATTCTTTGGTTCTATGCATCAATAGGTTTCCACCTGTTCTCCTGGTGTTATTCCTTTTCTCTGTCAGACAGCTTATGCAGAGTTACCCAATGCCTGCCCAGCTCCAGTTAGTAGTACCACGGCAGAACTGAACAATAGTGATTAATTTTGCACTCTCCTTCGACCTTTCCTTATGGATGTATTCCCTCCATCAATGAAGCCCAGCAACAAATTAAATAATTTTCTTAAATTTTGTGCAAATTACTGAAGAACCATCCTAGGTTTATTATAATTATGAAAACGTGACAATGTTTATTCTTCATCACCTAGAGACTATGTTATGTTATTCGATATGCGAAGTCGAGCACTCTTACTTGTGCGACTAGACGGAAGCGTCTTACCTCGATGTGAGGGACGCGTTACGTGTTATATGGAGCAGGGGCGCACCTCCCTGATAGCGCATACATTGCGGTAGTTTAGATCTTCTAGGAAGATTATATCTTGGGGAGGAAGCGATAAGAGAGAGGTTATAATATGAGATATGAGATAAACATCCAAACAATCTACTCTATCTATCTCTATCATGCACCGGTGTGGGGCTCAATGAACGTGACATGTTTACATGTTTGACACCCTCCCTTAATCACAACTTCATCAACTTGAGATTATGCTTGAAGTCCTCAAAGCTTCTGACAGGTAGGGCCTTTGTGAATCCATCTGCTATCTGATCTCTGGAATGCACAAACCGAATGTTAAGTTGCTTTTGAGCCACTCTTTCTCTGATAAAATGGAAATCAATCTTTATATGCTTTGTTCTGGCATGGAAAACAGGGTTAGCAGATAAGTATGTGGCACCTAAGTTATCACACCACAAACAGGGAGCCTTGGCACTTTTCACACCAAGCTCCTTTAGCATGGACTGCACCCATATGATCTTAGCTGTACCATTAGCTAATGCTTTGTATTCTGCCTCTGTACTTGATCTGGAGACCGTGGCCTGTTTTCTTGCACACCATGAAATCAAGTTAGGGCCAAAGAAAACTGCAAAGCCACCAGTGGAACGCCTGTCATCTAGGCATCCTGCCCAATCAGAATCTGAGAAGGCACTCACAAGTGTAGATGAAGATTTGCTGAGATTGAGACCAATATTAAGAGTGTTTTTGACATATCTGACTATGCGTTTTGCAGCAGTCCAATGAACTATAGTGGGTGCATGGAGGAATTGGCAAACTTTATTGACAGCAAATGAGATATCAGGTCTTGTAAGTGTTAAATATTGAAGTGCACCTACTAGACTTCTGTATTTTGTGCTGTCATCTTGGCTCAAGGGCTGCCCTTTTGTAAGAGATAGCTTTTCAGAACTAGACAATGGAGTGGATGAGGGTTTACAACCTTGTAAGCCAGCTTTCTTCACCAAGTCTGTTGCATACTTTTCTTGGGAGAGATGAATACCATTCTCATGCTTCTTTACTTCTATTCCCAGAAAATAATGCAACTCTCCAAGATCCTTGAGAGCAAACTCTGCACTAAGATCTTTCAAAAGTCCTATGACAGTATCATCAGATGAACTTGTAACAATAATATCATCAACATATATGAGAACAAATATGTGTGTGTTGCATTTATTGTAGATGAACAATGAGGTGTCAGACTTAGAAGGGACAAAACCAAGTGTTTGCATTTTTTGACTGAGTCGGGAATACCACGCCCTAGGAGCTTGCTTCAACCCATATAGTGCCTTATCAAGTTTGCACACGTGAGAAGGTGCATTCTTGTTTTCAAACCCAGGAGGTTGTTTCATGTACACTTCCTTTTCCAGAACACCATGAAGAAACGCGTTCTATACATCAAGTTGTCTGAGACTCCAGCCTCTGGAAACTGCAATAGACAACACAAGACGAATGGTGACAGCTTTTACAACGGGACTAAAGGTGTCCTCGTAGTCTATGCCATACCATTGTTTAAAGCCCTTTGCCACAAGTCTTGCTTTGTAGCGATCTATGGTTCCATCAGATTTTCTCTTGATCCTAAAAACCCACTTACAATCAATAATATTTTAACCTTTCTGTGGGGAACCAAGTGCCAGGTTTTATTTCTTTTCAGAGCCATGTATTCTTCATTCATGGCTTTTCTCCAATGTTCATCACCAAGTGCTTCTTCAAGTGTATAAGGTTCACCTGGTTCACCTGTTGAACAAATCATACCGTATTTTGTTACATGTTTGTAATCAACAGGTTGAACTACCCCTTTTTGCAGCTGTGTATGTCGTGGTGACTGCAAAGAGGATCCCGTGCTGCGTACAGGAGTTTCTGCATGCACCGATCCCAAGGAGGATTCGGGGATAGCAGCGGTGTCCAGCGGCAGCAGATCTTCTGTGGCAGGGGACGAAGCAGCGACGCGCACGGGCGAAGCAGCAGCCGCCGCAGAAGATCCGGGATCATCATTGCCCGTGGCCCTCCTGGCGCCAGCAGCGGAGTCCACGCCAGCAGTGGTTGGGCCCGCGCCGGTCGGGCGACGCAGGTCGCGCCGCTTGTAGCAGACCGGTTGGACCGGAAAGCGGGCGCGCGTCGAGCCAGTCGGAGGTGGCCACGCGGTCGAGCGGGGTTGGTGCTGGGCGAGGGGCGCGGCGTCAGGCACAGGAGCGGCCCGATCGGGCACAGCCGAGACGCGGGTGGGCGCTGACCCCGAGGCGGATCCACGCAGCCTGTCGTCGGATGCAGATCCCGGGGCGGATTCTGTCGGCCCTGCACACACCGATCCCGAGGGGGATTTGTTCCCCGAGCTGGGGCACATGAAATATGGTGCTGTAGCACCGTTTTCTTCAGGATTTTCACCGATTTCTTCAGAGTTTCCGTTCCCAGATGCATCTGCACTATCTCATGTATCATCACACAACTCATGCAACGTGGTGAGTGTTGGGGAACGTAGTAATTTCAAAAAAAATCCTACACACACGCAAGATCATGGTGATGCATAGCAACGAGAGGGGAGAGTATTGTCCACGTACCCTCGTAGACCGAAAGCGGAAGCGTTAGCACAACGCGGTTGATGTAGTCGTACGTCTTCACGATCCGACCGATCAAGTACCGAACGTACGACACCTCTGAGTTCAGCACATGTTCAGCCCGATGACGTCCCTCGAACTCCAATCCAGCCGAGTGTTGAGGGAGAGTTTCGTCAGCACGACGGCGTGGTGACGATGTTGATGTTCTACCGATGCAGGGCTTCGCCTAAGCACCACTACAGTATTATCGAGGTGGACTATGGTGAAGGGGGGCGCCGCACAATGATCAATTGTTGTGTCTCTAGGGTGCCCCCGCCCTCGTATATAAAGGAGCAAGGGGGGTGTGGCCGCCAAGGGAGAGGGCGCGCCAGGAGGAGTCCTACTCCGGGAGTAGGACTCCCCCCTTTCCTAGTTGGATTAGGACTTGAGGGGGAAGGAGTGGAGGAGAAGGAAGGAAGGAAGGGGGGCGCCGCCCCCCTCTCCTTGTCCTATTCGGACTAGGGGGAGGGGCGCGCGGCCAGCCCTTGCCTCCTCTCCTCTCTTCCACCTAGGCCCACTAAGGCCCAATAACCCCCGGGGGGGTCCGGTAACCCCCCGGCACTCCGGTAAAATCCTGATTTCACCCGGAACGTTTCCGATATCCAAATATAGGCTTCCAATATATCAATCTTTATGTCTCGACCATTTTGAGACTCCTCGTCATGTCCGTGATCACATCCGGGACTCCGAACAAGCTTCGGTACATCAAAACATATAAACTCATAATATAACTGTCATCGTAACGTTAAGCGTGCGGACCCTACGGGTTCGAGAACTATGTAGACATGACCGAGACACGTCTCCGGTCAATAACTAATAGTGGAACCTGGATGCTCATATTGGCTCCTACATATTCTACGAAGATCTTTATCGGTCAGACCGCATAACAACATACGTTGTTCCCTTTGTCATCGGTATGTTACTTGCCCGAGATTTGATCGTCGGTATCTCAATACCTAGTTCAATCTCGTTACCGGCAAGTCTCTTTACTCATTCCGTAATACATCATCCCGCAACTAACTCATTAGTTGCAATGCTTTGCAAGGCTTGAGTGACGTTCATTACCTAGAGGGCCCAGAGATACCTCTCCGACAATCGGAGTGACAAATCCTAATCTCGAAATACGCCAACCCAACAAATACCGTCGGAGACACATGTAGAGCACCTTTATAATCACCCGGTTGCGTTGTGACATTTGGTAGCACACAAAGTGTTCCTCCGGTAAACGGGAGTTGCATAATCTCATAGTCATAGGAACATATATAAGTTATAAGAAAGCAATAGCAACAAACTAAACGATCAAGTGCTAAGCTAATGGAATGGGTCAAGTCAATCACATCATTCTCCTAATGATGTGACCTCGTTAATCAAATAACAACTCTTTGTTCATGGTTAGGAAACATAACCATCTTTGATTAACGAGCTAGTCAAGTAGAGGCATACTAGTGACATTCTGTTTGTCTATGTATTCACACATGTATTATGTTTCCGGTTAATACAATTCTAGCATGAATAATAAACATTTATCATGATATAAGGAAATAAATAATAACTTTATTATTGCCTCTAGGGCATATTTCCTTCAGTCTCCCACTTGCACTAGAGTCAATAATCTAGATTACACTGTAATGATTCTAACACCCATGGAGTCTTGGTGCTGATCATATTTTGCTCGTGGAAGAGGCTTAGTCAACGGGTCTACAACATTCAGATCCGTATGTATCTTGCAAATCTCTATGTCTCCCACCTGGACTAGATCCCGGATGGAATTGAAGCGTCTCTTGATGTGCTTGGTCCTTTTGTGAAATCTGGATTCCTTTGCCAAGGCAATTGCACCAGTATTGTCACAAAAGATTTTCATTGGACCCGATGCACTAGGTATGACACCTAGATCGGATATGAACTCCTTCATCCAGAATCCTTCGTTCGCTGCTTCCGAAGCAGCTATGTACTCCGCTTCACATGTAGATCCCGCTACGACGCTTTGTTTAGAACTGCACCAACTGACAGCTCCACCGTTTAATGTAAACACGTATCCGGTTTGCGATTTAGAATCGTCCGGATCAGTGTCAAAGCTTGCATAAACGTAACCTTTTACGGTGAGCTCTTTGTCACCTCCATATACGAGAAACATATCCTTAGTCCTTTTCAGGTATTTCAGGATGTTCTTGACCGCTGTCCAGTGATCCACTCCTGGATTACTTTGGTACCTCCCTGCTAAACTTATAGCAAGGCACACATCAGGTCTGGTACACAGCATTGCATACATGATAGAGCCTATGGCTGAAGCATAGGGAACATCTTTCATTTTCTCTCTATCTTCTGCAGTGGTCGGGCATTGAGTCTGACTCAACTTCACACCTTTTAACACAGGCAAGAACCCTTTCTTTGCTTGATCCATTTTGAACTTCTTCAAAATCTTGTCAAGGTATGTGCTTTGTGAAAGTCCAATTAAGCGTCTCGATCTATCTCTATAGATCTTTATGCCTAATATGTAAGCAGCTTCACCGAGGTCTTTCATTGAAAACTCTTATTCAAGTATCCCTTTATGCTATCCAGAAATTCTATATCATTTCCAATCAGTAATATGTCATCCACATATAATATCAGAAATGCTACAGAGCTCCCACTCACTTTCTTGTAAATACAGGCTTCTCCGAAAGTCTGTATAAACCCAAATGCTTTGATCACACTATCAAAGCGTTTATTCCAACTCCGAGAGGCTTGCACAAGTCCATAAATGGATCGCTGGAGCTTGAACACTTTGTTAGCTCCCTTTGGATCGGCAAAACCTTCCGGTTGCATCATATACAACTCTTCTTCCAGAAATCCATTCAGGAATGCAGTTTTGACATCCATTTGCCAAATTTCATAATCATAAAATGCGGCAACTGCTAACATGATTCGGACAGACTTAAGCATCGCTACGGGTGAGAAGGTCTCATCGTAGTCAACCCCTTGAACTTGTCGAAAACCTTTCGCGACAAGTCGAGCTTTGTAGACAGTAACATTACCGTCAGCGTCAGTCTTCTTCTTGAAGATCCATTTATTCTCAATTGCTTGCCGATCATCGGGCAAGTCAACCAAAGTCCATACTTTGTTCTCATACATGGATCCCATCTCAGATTTCATGGCTTCAAGCCACTTTGCGGAATCTGGGCTCACCATCGCTTCTTCATAGTTCGTAGGTTCATCATGATCTAGTAGCATGACTTCCAGAACTGGATTACCGTACCACTCTGGCGCGGATCTCACTCTGGTTGATCTACGAGGTTCAGTAGTATCTTGATCTAAAGCTTCATGATCATCATCATTAGCTTCCTCACTAACTGGTGTAGGTGTCACTGAAACAGTTTTCTGTGATGTACTACTTTCCAATAAGGGAGTAGGTATAGTTACCTCGTCAAGTTCTACTTTCCTCCCACTCACTTCTTTCGAGAGAAACTCCTTCTCCAAAAAGTTTCCGAATTTAGCAACAAAAGTCTTGCCTTCGGATCTGTGATAGAAGGTGTATCCAATAGTTTCCTTTGGATATCCTATGAAGACACATTTCTCCGATTTGGGTTCGAGCTTATCAGGTTGAAGCTTTTTCACATAAGCATCGCAGCCCCAAACTTTCAGAAACGACAACTTTGGTTTCTTGCCAAACCACAGTTCATAAGGCGTCGTCTCAATGGATTTTGATGGTGCCCTATTTAACGTGAATGCGGCCGTCTCTAGAGCGTATCCCCAAAACGATAGCGGTAAATCAGTAAGAGACATCATAGATCGCACCATATCTAGTAAAGTACGATTACGACGTTCGGACACACCATTACGCTGTGGTGTTCCGGGTGGCGTGAGTTGCAAAACTATTCCACAATTTTTCAAATGTACACCAAACTCGTAACTCAAATATTCTCCTCCACGATCAGATCGTAGAAACTTTATTTTCTTGTTACGATGATTTTTCAAATTCACTCTGAAATTCTTTGAACTTTTCAAATGTTTCAGACTTATGTTTCATTAAGTAGATATACCCATATCTGCTTAAGTCATCTGTGAAGGTGAGAAAATAACGATATCCGCCACGAGCCTCAATATTCATCGGACCACATACATCTGTATGTATGATTTCCAACAAATCTGTTGCTCTCTCCATAGTACCGGAGAACGGTGTTTTAGTCATCTTGCCCATGAGGCACGGTTCGCAATTACCAAGTGATTCATAATCAAGTGGTTCCAAAAGTCCATCAGTATGGAGTTTCTTCATGCGCTTTACACCGATATGACCTAAACGGCAGTGCCACAAATAAGTTGCACCATCATTATTAACTCTGCATCTTTTGGCTTCAACATTATGAATATGTGTACCATTACTCTCGAGATTCAATAAGAGTAGACCACTCTTTAAGGGTGCATGACCATAAAAGATATTACTCATATAAATAGAACAACCATTATTCTCTGATTTAAATGAATAACGGTCTCGCATTAAACAAGATCCAGATATAATGTTCATGCTCAACGCTGGCACCAAATAACAATTATTTAGGTCTAATATTAATCCCGAAGGTAGATGTAGAGGTAGCGTGCCGACCGCGATCACATCGACTTTGGAACCGTTTCCCACGCGCATCGTCACCTCGTCCTTAGCCAATCTTCGCTTAATCCGTAGTCCCTGTTTCGAGTTGCAAATATTAGCAACAGAACCATTATCAAATACCCAGGTGCTACTGCGAGCATTAGTAAGGTACACATCAATAACATGTATATCACATATACCTTTGTTCACCTTGCCATCCTTCTTATCCGCCAAATACTTGGGGCAGTTCCGCTTCCAGTGACCAGTCTGCTTGCAGTAGAAGCACTCAGTTTCAGGCTTAGGTCCAGACTTGGGTTTCTTCTCTTGAGCAGCAACTTGCTTGCTGTTCTTCTTGAAGTTCCCCTTATTCTTCCCTTTGCCCTTTTTCTTGAAACTAGTGGTCTTGTTAACCATCAACACTTGATGCTCCTTTTTGATTTCTACCTCCGCAGCTTTCAGCATTGCGAAGAGCTCGGGAATAGTCTTGTTCATCCCTTGCATATTATAGTTCATCACCAAGCTCTTGTAGCTTGGTGGCAGTGATTGGAGAATTCTGTCAATGACGCAATTGTCTGGAAGATTAACTCCCATCTGAATCAAGTGATTATTATACCCAGACATTTTGAGTATATGCTCACTGACAGAACTATTCTCCTCCATCTTGCAGCTATAGAACTTATTGGAGACTTCATATCTCTCAATCCGGGCATTTGCTTGAAATATTAACTTCAACTCCTGGAACATCTCATATGCTCCATGACGTTCAAAACGTCGTTGAAGTCCCGATTCTAAGCCGTAAAGCATGGCACACTGAACTATCGAGTAGTCATTAGCTTTGCTTTGCCAGACGTTCATAACATCTGGTGTTGCTCCAGCAGCAGGCCTGGCACCCAGCGGTGCTTCTATGACGTAATTCTTCTGAGCAGCAATGAGGATAATCCTCAAGTTACGGACCCAGTCCGTGTAATTGCTACCATCATCTTTCAACTTTGCTTTCTCAAGGAACGCATTAAAATTCAACGGAACAACAGCACGAGCCATCTATCTACAATCAAACATAAACAAGCAAGATACTATCAGGTACTAATTTCATGATAAGTTTAAGTTCAATTAATCAAATTACTTAAGAACTCCCACTTAGATAGACATCCCTCTAATCCTCTAAGTGATCACGTGATCCAAATCAACTAAACCATGTCCGATCATCACGTGAGATGGAGTAGTTTCATTGGTGAACATCGCTATGTTCATCATATCTACTATATGATTCACGCTCGACCTTACGGTCTCCGTGTTCCGAGGCCATA
Organism: Triticum urartu; assembly: GCF_003073215.2. Taxonomy (NCBI): domain Eukaryota; kingdom Viridiplantae; phylum Streptophyta; class Magnoliopsida; order Poales; family Poaceae; genus Triticum; species Triticum urartu. The sequence continues at coordinate 588,276,216 of NC_053026.1, forward strand.
TCTGTATATGCTTGGCTCGTCAAGTATAACCTGAGTATTCCGCGTGTGCAACTGTTTTGCACCCGTTGTATTTGAACGTAGAGCCTATCACACCCGATCATCACGTGGTGTCTCAGCACGAAGAACTTTGGCAACGGTGCATACTCAGGGAGAACACTTCTTGATAATTTAGTGAGAGATCATCTTATAATGCTACCGTCAATCAAAGCAAGATAAGATGCATAAAAAGATAAACATCACATGCAATCAATACAAGTGATATGATATGGCCATCATCATCTTGTGCCTGTGATCTCCATCTCCGAAGCACCGTCATGATCACCATCGTCACCGGCGCGACACCTTGATCTCCATCGTAGCATCGTTGTCGTCTCGCCAATCTTATGCTTCCACGACTATCGCTACCGCTTAGTGATAAAGTAAAGCATTACATCGCGATTGCATTGCATACAATAAAGCGACAACCATATGGCTCCTCCCAGTTGCCGATAACTTGGTTACAAAACATGATCATCTCATACAATAAAATTCAGCATCATGCCTTGGCCATATCACATCACAACATGCCCTGCAAAAACAAGTTAGACGTCCTCTACTTTGTTGTTGCAAGTTTTACGTGGCTGCTACGGGCTTAAGCAAGAACCAATCTCACCTACGCATCAAAACCACAACGATAGTTTGTCAAATAGACTCCGTTTTAACCTTCGCAAGGACCGGGCGTAGCCACACTTGGTTCAACTAAAGTTGGAGAGACAGTCGCCCGCAAGCCACCTGTGTCCAAAGCACGTCAGGGGAACTGGTCTCGCGTAAGCGTACGCGTAAGGTTGGTCCGGGTCGTCTCGTCCAACAATACCGCCGAACCAAAGTATGACATGCTGGTAGGAAGTATGACTTATATCGCCCACAACTCACTTGTGTTCTACTCGTGCATATAACATCAAACCATAAAACCTAGGCTCGGATGCCACTGTTGGGGAACGCAGTAATTTCAAAAAATTTCCTACGCACACGCAAGATCATGGTGATGCATAGCAACGAGAGGGGAGAGTGTTGTCTACGTACCCACGCAGACCGACTGCGGAAGCGATCACACAACGTAGAGGAAGTAGTCGTACGTCTTCCCGATCCGACCGATCCAAGCACCGTTACTCCGGCACCTCCGAGTTCTTAGCACACGTACAGCTCAATGACGATCCCCGGGCTCCGATCCAGCAAAGCGTCGGGGAAGAGTTCTGTCAGCACGACGGCGTGGTGACGATCTTGATGTTCTACCGATGTAGGGCTACGCCAAAGCACTACAACAATATGATCAAGGTGGAATATGGTGGCAGGGGGCACCGCACACGGCTAAGGAACGATCTCAAGGATCAACTTGTGTGTCTAGAGGTGCCCCCTTGCCCCTGTATATAAAGGAGCCAAGGGGGAGGGGGCGGCCGGCCAGGAAGAGGGCGCAGGAGGAGTCCTACTCCTACCGGGAGTAGGACCCCCCCCAATCCTATTCCAAATAGGATTCCCAAGGGGGAAAGAGAGAGAGAGAGAGAGAGAGAGAGAGAGAGAGAGGGCCGGCCACCTCTCCTAGTCCTAATAGGACTAGGGGAAGGGGGAGGCGTGCGGCCACCTTGGGCTGCCCCTTTTCTCCTTTCCACTAAAGCCCATTAAGGCCCATATAGTTCCCGGGGGGTTCCGGCAACCTCCCAGTACTCCGGTAAAATCCCGATTCCACCCGAAACACTTCCGATATCCAAACATAGGCTTCCAATATATCAATCTTTATGTCTCGACCATTTAGAGACTCCTTGTCATGTCCGTGATCACATCCGGGACTCCGAACTAACTTCGGTACATCAAAATGCATAAACTCATAATAACTGTCATCGTAACGTTAAGCGTGCGGACCCTACGGTTCGAGAACAATGTAGACATGACTGAGACACATCTCCGGTCAATAACCAATAGCGGGACCTGGATGCCCATATTGGCTCCTACATATTCTGCGAAGATCTTTATCGGTCAGACCGTATAACAACATACGTTGTTCCCTTTGTCATCGGTATGTTACTTGCCGGAGATTCGATCGTCGGTATCCAATACCTAGTTCAATCTCGTTACCGGCAAGTCTCTTTACTCGTTCCGTAATACATCATCCCGCAACTAACTCATTAGTTGCAATGCTTGCAAGGC